>NC_140999.1:10908297-11455797 GCF_052327205.1 Somniosus microcephalus
AGCTTAGTGCTATACCATGCGGTGCATTTAAACTAGGAGGGTATTGAGGGAGCCTGTAGCATGTTTTTTATGATGGAATTGTGTCTGTGTGATTTTTGTTGTTGTTACTGAACCCCAGTGCCTAGCAGACAACGGAAATAAAAAAATTGCCAGACTTTCCCCGCCCCCTCCCCATTAATCCAACACCCCTTAAAACAAACCAGACTAACACACGCAGATAGCGCCACGAGGTCTGGGGCACCGTGATCAAAACTGGGTGGCACAATGGGAACTGAGTCGGCTAATCTCAGCGGGGGAGGTGGCAATTGGTGCGTTGACCCCTCTGCCCCTGGGCTGGGGGGGCGAACATCAGCCAGGGTCCCTACTCCAGATCCCACTGGAAAGTGCGCTTGCGCAGCCCTCGGGGCAGAGCCAGTATCTGCTGTGATTCCCCACTCGGTTCAACAGCCCACATTCGCTGTGTTGGCTGTCTTAGCCTATCAGGCGAGGCACTGGCGAGCAGCTTCTGCCTGTCACATTCGCAGCCCTGGCAAGAGCCAGCTCGTCTTGGAGAAGAAGAGAAAAATCGAGGGGCAGGGGGAGAAAAAAGCAATTAAAAAAAAATTGAGAACTGGCTTGGCAGGAGGGGTTAGCATTGAATTTCATATTATCAGTTGTAAAAACTCCTCAGACGTGAACAGATTTCTTAAAAAATGCGTGCCAGACATTGTGCGAGGATTAGAGACTGAATTATACACCGTAGTATTCAAAATTCAAGTCTGGCTGAATAATGATTTGCACCTAAATGTGAAAATTGAACAAGTTCGGATTTCGGGACCAACATGAGATGGTTCACGGGTCAGTAATCTTCACAGCACAGTGAAAATCACACCGGAAAAATTGCTACAGATCCCTGACAGCAAATTAGACAGAGGTAGAACAGGAATATGTTACTTCCCCCCCCCCCCCCCCCCCCTCCCCTCCCTTACATTATGTGTGTATTACATCGATTATCGTGAAGCAGCATCCTCGCAGTCTCTCTCTCTCTGGTTTTTCTCCCTCTGTCTCTTTCTCCCCGCTTCCTCCTGAAGCAAATTCTGGGTTTGGTTCAGACGGTGCGAGCCCTGATTCACAGTCCCTCGGAGGGAGGGAAAAAAGGAGAAGCTAAGATTAGGCTTTGTTGCAGAGTCCTGGTGAGATTGAGTCTCTGTGGAAAAAATGATGACATCTGCTTCAGAGAGGATTGCATTGAATTGCGAGATAATCACAGCAGGAGAGACTGAAGATAATTAGCATTATTACGGGTGAGGGCTTTAACCCCAGCAGCCAGACCTTTGACTGGATAGCTGGGCTGGCAGATGGGTTAGTTTAATAAATGTATTGTGTTCCTAGGTTCTGATGCATGAATAATTAGACTGCTGTGAATTCACCCACTGATTACTCATTAACTAAAGCTGGATACTAGGAACACACAAAGGAACAGTGTGCTGAAGGAGCCAGTCAATCAAATCGTCAGCTCTATTAACACGAAGCTTCTTAATATTCCGATTGGATTTGAATTTATGCATATCCTCAAATAGAATACAGCGTGCAAATTGTGTAAACTGGTGGAAACATAATATATTCTTTTACTAACATCTGAGATATAATTTAAATGCAAGCTTGAAGTGGTTGCCATTTCGCCACTCATCCAACTGGTTGCAATCCGTTAACTCGACACAGACCAGGCTCAGACATGTACCCTGTAGCTTCGTTCCACACTGTGTGATGCCTTCGCTCACCAGGCCCCCTGGGGTGGGGGCAGTGGGGGGGGCTGGAGGGCATTGTCTTAATGCAATAAAAGGGTGAGGCAAATCTTCAGTGGCCATCAGACACTGGGGCACGAGGCACACGGGTTTAAGTGTCAGCCTTGACTCAGTTGGTAGCACGCGTTGCCTCTGTGTCAGCAGGTTGTGGCTTCAAACACCTTTCCAGCACGTACTGGAGGCTGACACTCTGGTGCAGTACTGTGCTGTTGGAGGCGCCATTGTTTAGGTGAGATGTTAAATCGAGGCGCCATCTACCCTCTGCGATGCATGCTAAACCTCCCATGGCACTATTCAAAGAAGAGCACGGCAAGCGTTCTGGCTAACGTTCATTTCTCAACCCACATCACTAAAGCAGATTATCTGGCCATTTATCTCAATGCAGTTTGTGGGACCTGACTGTGGGCTGCCATGATTCCCTATACTTGAAAAGTACCTCATTGGCTGTTAATGCTCTTTGTGATATCCTGAGAGTGTGAAAGGTGCTGTATAAATGCAAATTAGATCCACCACTCCAGGAACGTTCCTGGCTTGATGCTCACTCTGAATGACTGAACTCAGTTGTAATGGCAGCTAGGGTCTCAGTGTCCCTGGGCTAAGGAGAGGAGAAAACCGGGAGTTCCTGCCCTTATTGCAACCCAGTCACCCCGATCAAAGTGCGAGTGTCACAGCGCCAGGGACCCGGGTTCGAATCCGGCCTCGGGTGACTGTCTGTGTGGAGTTTGCACATTCTCCCCGTGTTTGCGTGGTTTTCCTCCGGGTGCTCCGGTTTCCTCCCACAGTCCAAAGATGTGTGGGTTAGGTTGATTGGCTATGATAAATTGACCCTTAGTGTTAGGGGGATTAAATACGTGGGGTTACGGGGATAGGGTGGGATATGTGTTGGTGTAGGGGTTACGGGGATTGGGTGGGATATGTGTCGGTGCAGGCTCGATGGGCCGAAATGGCCTCTATCTGCACTGTGGGGTTTCTGTGATTCTGTGTGTGAATGTTGCCTGCATGGTAACAAAATGGAGCAGTGAGGGCGATCCCCATGCATACAGGAAGTGCAGGTCTAGAAAAACGGCTACAACACTGTAGCCCCCATTCTCTAGCCCGCACTCCTTGTGAGCGTGGCTTGCCCTGGGAGTGCAAGAGTGTGCAATCACCCCATATGTGACATAGAGTCAGAACATAACTGGAGGACAGGTTGGAGAAGCTGGATTTGTTTTCATTAGAGCAAAGGAGGTTGAGGGGTGATTTGATAGAGCTGTACAAGATTATGACGGGTTTGGATAAGCTAGATGGGGAAGGGCTGTTCCCCACTAGTTGATGGTACAAGGACTAGGGGGGACACAGATTTAAGGTTTTGGGCAAGAGATACAGGGGGGACGTGAGGAAAAACTTTTTTACGCAGCGAGTGGTGAGGACCTGGAACTTGCTGCCGACGGAAGTGGTGGAAGCGGAGACACTCTATGGCCTAGAAATTGGGTTGGTAGCGCCAGCGCTGAGCGCCTAAAGAGACCTAGAATTGGGGCGAAGCCTTATGTTGGGGCGGACGCTATGAAGATAGCGCCAACTCAGAAATTGACTATACATTTAGCGCCTGCGCTAAGTGTTAAGCAGCTCATGACGTCATTTCAGTGTGCAACGCCTTTTAGGAGCGCCTGAGCGCATATTGGGTGGCGCCCGGAGCCTTAGCGCCCAGCGCTATTAGTGACAGTTTGAGGGAGGGCTAACAGGCCCTTCTCGGAGTAGGGCGGCGCTATTTAAAGGGGACAGCTCTAGTGCAGAATCTTCTGCCACTTGGCCTGCTCATTGCGATCGCTGCTAGAGAGAGTTGGCGAGCTAATGTGGAGCGGAGTTCTGGGATTTGAGCTTCACAGTACTTGGGACCTTCAACCCTGTCCGAAGCACTTGCAGCACTACACCTAAAAGCCTTTTGACCAACTGGCATCGGAATGGGAGCTTGTTTGGAGGGCGACGGCCTCATCGCCCAACACTGTGAAGGGGCAGAGAGACGGCGGGAGAGAGGGCAGGGATTGGCCAGAAGGAGGAGGGACAATCGAGGTCGGCCAATCCGACAGGATGCTGCGAGGGTCTTTAGGCAGCAGGTGACAAGCCTTGACATTTCGGAGGAGCAGTGTTAGCGAAGGCTCCGAATCTGGAGGGACATTGTTACTGATCTGTGCCACCTGCTTGGTCAGGATCTGCAGCCGCGTGAACGCTGCAGAACCTCTCTGTCCGTGATGGCTACACTGACTGATGGCCTCCATTTTTATGCCAACGGGTCCTTTCAGTTAGCCATTGGGGACAATGCGACTAATGCTCAGGCTGCAGTCCGCTGTTGCATGCGGCAAGTGACAGAGGCCCTTATAGGCGAACGCGTCCATTCATTACCTTCCCTCGGACCCTGCACAAGCAGGCGGAGTATGAGGAGGAGTATGAGGAGGAGGAGAAGGAGGAAGAGCAGGCGGAGGAGGAGGAGGAGGAGGAGGAGGAGGAGGAAGATTGAAAGGCTGCTGAAAGTGGAAGGTCCATACGTCAGAGGCTCCTCTGGACTCGTCTCAACACCCCTGTGGCGGAATGATGAGAGTCTTACCTCATGCGCACTTTGGATGTTTGAGGGCCTCTGCATGCCAGCATCACTGAAAGTAGTCACGTGCACCAAGCAACATTGAAACTTCTGTTTATTGACACAAAAGTCTTTCATTACAGCTAAACAACGTAAAGTGAGCAGAAACCATAACTTACAAAATAAATGTGACCTGTTCGGCCAAGCCGCAAAACTCAACAAAAATCTGCAACTATAACAGCAGCTGAGGGTGTCCTTCAATTTGGACAAACAAACGTCTCAGCACCTCCCTCTACAACTGGCCCCTTGAGGGAGAACGACTTCTCTTTCGCGCCCGGCCCCTTCCCTCCCTGCTGCTCCTACATAATTGCACCCCAGTGGCGGGCTCAAGGCTGGGGGACGCTTGCTGACTGTCTGGACGTGCAGAAGCCCCTGAGGTACGGCCTGGCCGACCTCTGGGCTTGGAGGGTGCGGACGCAGGATGCTTGCTTTGAGCATGGCTGGAAGCAGTGTGGGCTGCAGGTGGTGGCAGCTGCAATGCAGGCGTCCCAGCGCTGGCATGTGCAATGGTCTCCTGACGAGAGAGGACACCTGCACCATGGTCGGACGACACACTGGCTATCTGAGGGGAGAGGCACGGCTCATCCGCCACAATCGCAGGCTCCACGGATTCCTGGCATTGTACGGGAGTGGAAGGGCCCGGGGTGATCCTATCTGATGCAGAGAGGGTGGCTGCAGTCAGACATCGCGTTGCGTCAATCTGGCTGTGGAGGAGCCCAGCAAGTGACTGCGTGGCAACAGTGAGGACCTGTGTGCCAGGTGCCAGTGCTTCGGAGAACGCCTGGACAGTTCTTCCCATGGCTTCGGACAAGGCAGGAGCTGACTGCTCCACTGCCTCGGACAAGCCCTGCACAGACCTTTCCAGGGGTTGTCCGAAGCCCTGAACAGTCCTTTCCATTGCCGACTCAAAGCCGTGGACAGTCCTCTCCATTGTTGGGCCGAAGCCCTGGATAGTCCTGTCCATTGTGGCCCCGAAGCCCTGGATAGACCTGTCCATTGTTTCCCCGAACACCTGGAGAGACCTCTCCATTGTTGCGCCAAAGCCCTGCAGAGTCCTCTCCATTGTTGCCCCGAAGTCCAGCATACTCCTAGCCAATGAATCTATTGACTCAGGCGTCTTCTCCACTGCAGCCATCAGCTCCGTGTGTCTGACCCGGGCCTGTTTGCTCATCTCTGCCAGGCGACGGACCTCATCTGCACTCTGTGCAGCAGTCATGACAACCTGCCTTGCCCTGCGGGGAGACGGTGGCCGAACTTGCCTATCCCCCCTGCGTTGCTCCATGCCGCTTGGTCCGGCAACTGGTTCATCCTCAGAGCCACCCCCCCTCCCCTCCAGGGGACTACTATCCCCAGTCTGCAGATGTCTCAGCTCCCCGGATTCTGCAGCGGCTGGTCCGGATTCCTCCTGGTCCTCGCCTCCGGTGGCACTGGCACTGGCAGCTTCAGCGCGTTGAGCCCGAGTTGGTGCTGCTTCATCTGAAAGTGGGAGGTGGAAGAGTGGCTTTAGCAGAAGGACAGGTTTGCTGAAAGGCATGCCAGATTGCGGCAAGGCTCTGACATGGCTGCACACTGAGGATGCATGCTGGCGGGGGGACCAAGTGGAAGGCAACAGGTGGAAAAGGTGAGAGTCTTACCCTCGCTGTCGGTAATGGGGTCGGCAGATGCAGTGGTGACTGGACCAGACAGACGTCCTCCAAGTATCTGGTGCACTCTCTCCTCCAGATCTGTTAGAGTGACCACTTGTGCAGGTCCGCCACCGGTTCGACGCTGCTCCTTCCGAATCTGCGCCATCTTGGACTGCAGGGGAAAGAAGGGGAGGGTCTGTTACATGAGGCCTTGAGACCTCCTCGCATCCCCCCATTGTGCAAGAGCCCTTACATGAGGCCCTGAGACATCTGTCCATGTGTGTGCCCAGAAAGGGCCATGGGTGCATACTGACAGATGGCCATTGGCGCATCATTGCAGCAGGGTGCCCGAAGTCAGCTGCAGATGGAGGGAAGCACAAGTTTGGTAAACCATCACTCACCCTAACGATCTGTGTGAGGTCGTTGAATTTCTTCCTGCACTGAACAGGGGTCCTGGTCGCCATGCTGCTGGAGTTCACCCTCACAGCAACCTCCCTCCAAGATCGTCGGTAAGCCTTCTGATTTGGCCTCTTGCCATTATCCGGGTACAGGACCTGTCGACGGTGTTCAACTGCAGCCACCAAGTGGTCCAGAGCCTCAGTGCTGAAGCGCTCTGCTCTCTGCCTAACCTTCTCCATAATGATCACCTTGTACCGCCAGACAAGGGCGAGCGCCGAATCTGAGGCCTGCAGAGCGTTGGGTGTTGAAGCTCAGTCTGACTGACCCACCCCTTTAAGAGCCGGCTGGCGCCTGTAGGTCTCATGCTTTCCCGTAATTGAGTTCACCTGCGCTGCGCCCGTCCGCATCGATATTGAGTAGCGCCTGACCTTTTGCGCCTTAAGAGCACCGTGCAACGGCTGATTTAGCGCCTCAATCCCCTTTGGGGGCGAAGCAACCCAATATTGCGCCAGGCGTAGATAAGCCTCGTCTGGCTATAAACTTTGCGCATCGCCAGTTCTAAGGCCTCAACCGGGGCTATACCCAATTTCTAGGCCAATGTTTTCAAGAAGAGACTGGATAGGCACTTGAGGGAAATAAACTTGCAGGGCTACGGGGATAGAGCGGGGGAATGGCACTGACTGGATTGCTCCACAGAGAGCCGGCACGGACTCGATGGGCTGAATTGCCTCCTTCTGTGCCATTATGACTCAATGACTCAACTGCAGGCTCAACTTGGGGTCACTTGTCCTGGTAATGTGCAGCCAAGGAACTTGGCCTCAGTCTGTCCTCAGATAGCCAATCATTGCTGCGGTTGCAGTAGGACCACTACAATTGGCCCCAGTGCCTTGAGAGGTGAAAATCAGAGAGGTCCAATGGCTAGCAAGTGATCTTCTGGTGCCAAGTATATAAATGTGGAAGGCCTAATGAGGACAGGATCTAGGGTTGCCAACTCTGATTGGACCTATTCCTGGAGCTTTCACCACATGACTTCTAGCTTCCAACCGCCCCGCCCCCACACTCCCATTGGCCGTCCATCCTCGCGACGCTCCGCCTTCCCATGCCGATTGGAAAGCGAACAAGCACTTCAGCACCTGATTGGATGTCAAATAGCCTTTTTAACCCCCCCCAATCTCCACTATTTTAAGAACTAATAACCAAAAGTGTTTTTTTTAAACGCCCCAATAACCTTTCTCCCAGGTGTTGCTCGCAGTCGGTGTCCAGGAGATTAATCTTTAATTCCTGGAGACTCCAGGGCAATCCTGGAGAGTTGGCAACTCTCATTGCTTAAGAGTCCGTTAACTCTCATAGTCTAGGTTTACACATGAAGAATAACCACGCGGGTGAAGTACCAGCATCTGCGGAATCGTACCCCAATAAACGCCAGTGCCTTCAAAAGAGGAGGTGGGGTAGAAAATGTCATAGTGAGAGTCTAACCACCTCCCCTTGACATTCAACGGCATTACCATCGCCGACTCCCCCACCATCAACATCCTGGGGGTCACCACTGAACTGAAACTTAACTGGACCAGCCACATAAATACTGTAACAACAAGAGCAGGTCAGAGGCTGGGTATTCTGCGGTGAGTGTCTCACCTCCTGACTCCCCAAAACCTTTCCACCATCTACAAGGCACAAGTCAGGAGTGTGATGGAATACTCTCCACTTGCCTGGATGAGTGCAGCTCCAACAACACTCAAGAAGCTCGACACCATCCAGGACAAAGCAGCCCGCATCATTGGCACCCCATCCACCACCTTAAACATTCACTCCCTCCACCACCGGCGCACCGTGGCTGCAGTGTGTACCATCTACAAGATGGGCTGCAGCAACTCGCCAAGGCTTCTTCAGCAGCACCTCCCAAACCCGCGACCTTTACCACCTAGAAGGACAAGGGCAGCAGGCACATGGGAACACCATCACCTGCAAGTTCCCCTCCAAGTTACACGCCATCCTGACTTGGAAATATATCGCCGATCCTTCATCATCGCTGGGTCAAAATCCTGGCACTCCCTCCTTAACAGCACCTTCACCACACGGGACAACAGCGGTTCAAGAAGGCGGCTCACCACCACCTTCTCAAGGGCAATTAGGGATGGGCAATAAATGCTGGCCTTGCCAGCGACACCTCGGAACGAATTTTAAAAAAACCCTCACTCCAGTGTAGAACGTTTTCTGTATTTGAGATTTGGGCAGTTTACTGTGTGTTTGTTACTTGAGAAACAATATAAACTTGCACTAATGTGAAATATTGATTGTAACAGTCTACCTACATCAATTCGGCTTCAATACCTTGCACAGAAAAATATAATTATTGAATTGATTTTTCTATACATCACAAACCCTTCATAATGAATGGATTGGTTCAGCAAGACTCTTGGGTTCACTGCATATTTTCCTGGATCCAAAAACTCATATTGAGTTAAGTCTAATCATATTTCATAATTTGACATTTTTGAAGGTAAGGCTCTCTTTCCTCAACTGGCCCTTGTTTAATCTGACATCTGGAAAGTATCCTGCACAGTAAATACTGAAAGTACAGAGGAGAACTGAAAAAGGACAGAGGGGCAAAGAAAGAGTATGAGAATAGATTAGAGGGTAACACAAAAAGGAACCCAAAAGTCACTTATTAACATTTAAATAGTAAAAAGGTAGTCAAAGGAAGGGTGGGGCCCATTAGGGGCCAAAAGGGGATCTTCTTGTGGAGGACATGGCTGTGGTATTAATGAGGACTTTGCATCTGTCTTCACTAAATGTATCAGTAAAGGACGAGTTAGTAGAGAAATTGGATGGGATTAAAATAAATAAAGCGGAGGGACTTAACAGGTTGGAAGTCCTCAAAGTAGAAAAGTCACCCGGTCTGGATGGGATGCAACCTAGATTGTTGAGGGACGTAAGGGTGGAAATTGTGGAGGCCCTGGCCACAATTGTCCAATCCGCCTTAGATATGGGGCTGGTGCCTGAGGACTGTAGGATTGCAAATGTTACAACCCATGTTCAAAAAAAGGGGAGCGGGATAAACCCAGAAACTACAGGCCAGTCAGCCTGACGGCGGTGGTGGGAAACTTTTAGAGACAATTGACGTAATAAAACTCACTACATACTTGGTTTGAGCAGAAAGCAAGGCTTTAATCAACTTGTTTCAGAACATGGAGGTCTAGTTGTACTTCACTAGTTCCTTGTCTTACAAAATGTCCCTGGCAAGCTGGGCCCACGCCTGAGAATTTATACTCCTTGGACGGCGCCACCAGCTGGCCATCCAGCGTTATTTCATGAGTAGTTTCTTGATGGTGATGAGATTTATAACAACAATAACCCGAGATAAAATTAATTGGCACTTGGAAAAATATGGGTTAATAAACGAAAGCCAGCACGGATTTGTTAAAGGCAAATTATATTTGACTAACTTGATTGAGTTCTTTGATAAAGTAACGGAGAGGGTTGATAAGGGTGGTGTGGTTGCTGTTGTGCATATGGACTTTCGCACCTAAGACAGACATTTGTTGTACGATCCTCTTAATTCGTCACCTTAAATTGCTCCCACCACCAGTAATAGACCTGTAACCAGCAGCACTTCACCCTCGTGTTAAACAGCTCAAACTCCTCTCTCAGGGCACAACTCAAATTTGGAAAGATGCAATCTAGAATTGCACTGCTGGGTATTTTGTACATTTCAAGTGGATGTGTCAAATGTCACATGCTCGCCATTACGCTTTATTAAAACCCGAGCGACGGTACTGCTCTGTGCCTTGACTACCTTTTAGATTCGAAAGATGTCACAAAATGGTTGCTAATTCTGAGCACAGAGATACCTGACATCAAAACTGGATGAGGCGATGCTGAATCTTAAGAGGAAAACAACATGAAAAGGGCCAAGGATGGGCAAAGGCCTTGCAGCCCATCAGAGATCATCTCTCTGGTACCCTAACTCTCCCCAACCCAGCATACCATCTCATTTGAATGTTCTTAATGTTTTTGCCTCTACTGCCCCAATTTTCAGACTATTCCAAACCTTTATCACACTTTGATTAAAGTTCTGCCCAATATCTGTTTTATAATTTACAGCAATCAGGAAAGATTGAACAGGTTGGGGCTTTTTTTCTTGAGAAAAGAGAAGATTTAGCGGAGACCTGATACAGGTCTTTAAAATTATGAATGGGTTGGACAGAGTAGATGTGGAGAGAATGTTTCCACTTGTGGGAGAATCCAAAACTAGGGGCCATCAATACAAGATAGTTACTAATAAATCCAATAGGGAAATAAGGAGAAATGTCTTTTCTTAGAGAGTGGTTAGAATGTGGAACTCGTTACCACAGGAAGTGGTTGAGGCAAATAGCTTAGATGCTTTCAAAAGGAAACTAGGGGGGTACACAAGAGAAAAGGGAATGGAAAGATACGCTGAAAGGCTGAGATGAGGCGGATGGAATGGGAGGAGACTCGCGTGGAGCATAAACCCCAGCGCAGACTAGTTGGGCCGAATGGCCTGGTTTCTTTGCTGTCTCTTCTACGTCATTCTATGTAAAACTATTTCTCACTAATTTAAACTCATGTCCCCTGGTCCCACTTTCTGGTTCAATTGAGAGTAATATCAGTGCAATTATGCAAATCCTATTGTCTGAACTGCCCATCCTTTTGTCAAGTATAAATTTAAGCTGATATGTAGCAGAAAAAAATAGGGAGCCAGCAATAGCTGGGCCTGTACCTCTTAACTCTCTATAAAGTTCAACTCTATTTAAGACCTGAATATTGTTCCTGTATCTCATGCACTTGTGCATATGATACAAGTCGTCGTCGTACATGTCTTCACACTGTTCCCTTTGGGGAACTGTATGAAGTGGTGGAAGGATTTCTGGCCGCGATTAACGCTCCTTCCGTGACCATAACCATCTTCGTACCAGCCATTAGGGTGGTTAGTCCTATGGCAGGAGGGTTTTACGGGCTCCCACAACCCATACGAGGGGGGGGGGCCACCCACACCCACGGACGCAAGTATCCCGCTGGGTGTCAACCCAGAATTTAGAGCCGGAGCTCCGACTCCACTTGCCGGGACTGTCTGGAGCGGGGTTCGAAACCCTCCGCCTTCTGGCCCAGCGGCGGGGATGCTACCACTACGCCAAAGGCCCACTCCATGTTACAAGTAAGAGCTTGACATCCTATAGATGATCCTCCCCTCACCACAAACCTCTAACCTCTTCTCTCATCGCAACCCCTCTATCCTTTAATTTGTTGATGCTTTGCCTGTTGTGTCTTAGAACTTTCCTGTTCCTCCTAAGCTCCAAGTATCCTACATTATATTCCTCCTCGGTGCATTCTCACTTAAATCTAGCCTCATTAGACCGTCTTCTATTCTAACTCATTCTATCCCAGGATCTTAAAACTGTGGCACCTCTTACCTTCCTCAGTCTTCCCTTTCTCCCACCACCTACAGGCTTATACAACGAAACTTGGTGTCACCTAAGAACGAATTCCTGTTTTACCTCACCCTCTCTCCCACTCTTTTCAATCTTGCTAGTCCTGCTCAATGGGCCTCGTCTCTTCATCTAGTTTTCTCAGAAAGGTGGAGACTTCACTACTGGAGGGGAACTATTCCGAGTGGACAATGGAAATTGGCCAATGATTGATATATCTCAAATTTTGACCGTACGCAAATGGCACAGCAGTAACCTAGGCATAGGAATGAAGACAAATACAAAGAAAGAAAGACTTGCATTTATATAGCGCCTTTCACGACCACCGGATGTCTCAAAGTGCTTTACAGCCAACGAAATACTTTTGAAGTGGAGTCACTGTTGTAATGTGGGAAATTACAATACAAACAGCATCAATTGAATTAAATCTTTCTTGTGCTGTGAGGCTGATTTATATCAATTAATTAATAGTGCATCCTTGGCTCAGTTGGTCTCCCATCTAGGTTAGAGTGCTATGGGTTCCAGCCTCACAACAGGACCAGAGGACATAATCTAGTGTAGTGTAGTGTAGTATTGCTGCACCATTGGACATATTTTCATGTGGACATTAAAAGCTGCAATAGGAAGGCGGGTTGGTGTTCTTCAAGGACGAGATCAAATGAGTCTTCTTCATCCAACTTGTGAGGTTAATGACCAAGTCACTCTTGTGAGGAAGACGAGGAGACTGGTGTTCGTGGACACTGCAGTGTGTAGTGATGCCTCTTGCGAGGTTTTGTCCTGCATAAATTCTGGCGATCGGGTAGCCAATACTGTAATTGGAGTTCGGATAATGGAGATTCCACTTTAATAAATGAAGCGCTCAATCAGACTACTGTGGGATGTGAAAGGTTAATGGCCTCGGAAGCACAGAACACACTGAAAACATGCCTCACGCAAGCCATTGTTGTCCAAAGTGTAAGTAGGACTTTTAAGCGATGAGTCATGGAAAATTCCTCCTAGGTTGGGTTGGGATTGACAGGGATTCAGAGTCTGCTAATTCCCATCCACGTACTTGTACTTACAATTCCCTATGTGGGCTTTTTTTTTGAGAGGGGCTGTCAGAATGTAGTAGGGCAATGATTCTGTCAAGGCTTGGAACATCTTCAAGCGATTAAATATGCAGCAATTTGCATGCGCTGTGCTTCTCTTACAGAAGTGTTTCTCTCCACACAATATAAAAGCGAGGTAGAAAGCAGTAGGAAATGTTTATGTCAAGGCAACTGTTACATCACGACGTTGTTGCCCAGGTAACGGAAAGTTAATTAAGACCTACATCAAAGACCATAATGATTGCGAGCGCTTTCGTGAGCCTCAACAATAGAAACAAATAATTAGCAACTCCTTTCTCTGATGGAAGATCAGCTTATCATTACCCCCAACATTTCTGTTCCATTAAATTACAGCAATTTTCATAAAAGAAAGTTTTAAAAAAAAATTACGGCAGTCGAATTTTAATGTGAATAAATTTTTTAACAGCTCACTGAACAGATTTATGTGAAATACTGAAAGTTAATTCTACTGAAATGAATGTGTTTCAAGGTGACCGTTGTTTCTTTTAAGGACCAGAGCCCAACTTCTGAAAAAAAAATTAAATGTACTTCATTTAAAAATCCTGGTGGACTGGAGTCTGCAACTCCGCATTGGCTCCTGGATGTGTTTCTGATCTGAAGATTTGTTTTTACTCATCCCCGGGACGCGGGCGCTGTTGACAAGACCGGCATTAATTGCCCGTCCCTGGTTATGCTGAGAAGGTGGTGGCGGCTCTTCCTGAGCCGCTGGCGTAGGTTCGACACAGCTGAGTGACTGGCTCAGGCCAGTCAAAAGTCAACCATGTTGGTGTGGGGACTGGAGTCACGTATAGGCCCAGACCGGGTAAAGACTGCAGATTTCCTTCCCTAAAGGACACTAGTGAACCAGATGGGTTTTTACATCAATCTGGCCGCTTCATGGTCACTTTTACTGATACCAGTTTTCTATTTCCAGATTTTAAAGACAATTCAATTCGCATTCTCAAACTGAACCAGTTTAGCAGTTTTGCTCGGAGAGGCTACAACAACAACAACTTGCATTTATATCGCGCCTTTAACGTAGTAAAATGTCCCAAGGCGGATTCACAGGACCGTTACTTATTTCTTAAGGCTAAAGGGATCAAGGGATATGGGGAGAAAGCAGGGATAGGGTACTGAATTTGGATGATGTATAGTACTTGAACACATTGTACCTATTCATATACTCACATTGAATGGTGGAACAGGCTCGAGGGGCCGAATGGCCTACTCCTGCTCCTATCTTCTATGTTTCTATGTTACCAAACAAAGTTTGACACCGAGCCACACAGGGAGAAATTAGGGCAGGTGACCAAAAGCTTGGCCAAAAAGGTAGGTTTTAAGGAGCATCTTACGGGAGGAGAGAGAGGCGGAGAGGATTAGGGAGGGAGGGAATTCCAGAGCTTAGGGCCTTAGGCAGCCGAAGGCACGGCCGCCAATGGTGGAGCGATGAAAAACGGGAGGCGCAAGAGGCGAGAATTGGATGAGCGCAGAGATCTCGGAGGGTTGTACAAGGTTTCCATTTTTTCCTCACTTAATGTCTGGGCTTGCATGCGAAAAATGGAGGCTTGGGTGTGTTAATGCAGGACCACTGGCTGTCGTGGAATGCCCCCCAACCCCCAGCAAGAGTTAGGCCTAAAAATTTGGTTGCTTTGCACCTCCCGCAAAGCAACTAGTGCCCGGGCGTGGCGCCGCCAACGCCTCCCGCGAAATTCAGCGGGAGGTTAGCGGCGGCGGTAACCGTTAGCGCCCTGTGGCGCTGCACTGCCGGCAATGACGTCATCGCCGTGTGCAGTGCCCCGCTCACACCCCGGCCGTGATCTTCGCCCCTGACTTACTGCTGGATGCCATGTCCGACGGGGTCAGGGGGGCCTACCTGCGGCCGGGGCGGCGCTAATTAAAGGGAGGGTGACGGGAGGCCATTTTTGTTGCTGGACGCCTGCCAGCACCTGCCCCCCGTTGCCGTCCCCAGCCTCCTGTGAAGCCCCCCCGCGGAGTGCCGGCTGTGATCCGTGAGCCCGGCACTTCTCTTGAGTGTCAGGCTCTTTTGCCAGCACTCCGATCCCTGGTAGCCCAGCTGGGCCCCGGGTCGCATTGCGCAAGGCCCCTCCCCTTTAAGAAGGGGAGGAAGGCCTACAGTACTTCACTCGCAGCGCCCCAAGAGGGAGGCGGGATGCTTCCAGTAGCGCCCCACTTCCCTCTTGGGGTGCTACCGATGAATTTCGGCCACGGGGGAGCTAATTTTTTGGGGGCCGGTCAAGTTAGCGCCCCAAAGGGGACGCGACTCAATTTTTCCCCCTTAGTGCCTTTAAGACAGGAGAGGATCAAACTACAGAGGAAGGATGCCAAGGCCATGAAGAGGGTACAGAAGAAACTCACTAAGGTGAAACCACGGATAGGAAGGACTTTGTTAGGAGGGGAGACCAGAGAATTTGGGGCTCTTTTTAAATTAGAACAGAGAAAGATTGTGTAGAATGGGCCGATACTCTCTGGAGTTCAGAAGAATGAGAGGTGATCTCATTGAAACATACAAGATTCTGAGGGGGATTGACAGGGTAGATGCTGAGAGGTTGTTTCCCCACTGGCTGGAGAGTCTAGAACTAGGGGGCAGAGTCTCAGGATAAGGGGTCGGCCATTTAGGACTGAGATGAGGAGGAATTTCTTCACTCAGAGGGTGGTGAATCTTTGGAATTCTCTGCCCCAGAGGGCTGTGAATGCTCAGTCGATGAGTATATTCAAGGCTGAGACCGATAGATTTTTGGACTCTAGGGGAATCCAGGGATATGGGGATTGGGCGGGAAAGTGGAGTTGAGGTCGATGATCAGCCATGATCTTACTGAATGGCGGAGCAGGCTCGAGGGGCCGAATGGCCGACTCCTGCTCTTATTTCTTATGTTCTTAAAGTTAAGAGGATACCTGACAGAGTCTTCAAAAATTATGAGGTGAGGTAAGTCAGGAAAAAAGATTTCCACTGGTCAGTGAGGTGGTAGCTAGGGTCCATCGATTTAATGCCTTCACTAAATGAACGAAGGAAGAGCTTGGGCTGATATTTGTTTTACGCAGAGGATTATTAAAACATGAATGGCCTTCCAGAAACAGTGGTGGGAGCAGAATTCATCCTTGCTTTTAAAAGGGAAGTAGATAAATATTTGAAAAATAAAAATTTAAAAGGGGAAGAGAAAGGGCAGGCGAATGGGAATAAGTGGATAACTCTTTCAGAGAGCTGGCGTGGGCACAATAGGCTGAATGATCTCTTTTTCTGCTGCAAAATTCCATGATCCAGTAAAAAAATACATTTGGCTACATTAAAAAAATTGTATAAGATTCAGCCATGAAAGAAACTCATCACAAGTAGCCATTTTTGACTATTCCAACACACTCCTGGCCGGCCTCCCACATTCCACCCTACATAAACTTGAGGTCATCCAAAACTCGGCTGCCCATGTCCTAACCCGCACCAAGTCCCGTTCACCCATCACCCCCTGAGCTCGCTGACCTACATTGGCTCCCGGTTAAGCAGCGCCTCGATTTCAAAATCATCATCCTTGTTTTCAAATCCCTCCATGGCCTCCTCGCCCCTCCCTATCTCTGTAATCTCCTCCAGCCCCACAACCCCCCCGAGATATCGGCGCTCCTCTAATTCTGCCCTCTTGAGCATCCCTGATTATAATCGCTCAACCTTTGGTGGCCGTGCCTTCTGTTGCCTGGGCCCCAAGCTCTGGAATTCCCTCCCTAAACCTCTCCGCCTCGCTACCTCTCTTTCCTCCTTTAAGACGCTCCTTAAAACCTACCTCTTTGACCAAGCTTTTGGTCACCTGCCCTAATTTCTCCTTATGTGGCGCGGTGTCAAATTTTTTGTCTTTTAATACTCCTGTGAAGCACCTTGGGACGTTTCACTACATTAAAGGCGCTATATAAATACAACTTGTTGTTGTTGTTCTGA
Source organism: Somniosus microcephalus (assembly GCF_052327205.1). Classification (NCBI taxonomy): domain Eukaryota; kingdom Metazoa; phylum Chordata; class Chondrichthyes; order Squaliformes; family Somniosidae; genus Somniosus; species Somniosus microcephalus. The sequence goes on from NC_140999.1 coordinate 10,925,195, forward strand.
GGGACAGGCATTTACAGCATTTGCACATTCTTGACAGGAAAATGTTCTAAATACTAGTTTGATCTAATTTTACCATGTCGCAATATTCAACGTCTGAATGGAATAGATTTGATCTCCAATGGAGCTCCTTAAAACCTACCTCCTTGGGCCAGGCTTTTGGTCACCTTACGTGGCTCGGTGTCAAATTTTATTTGGCTCTGTGAAGCCCCTTAGGATGTTTTTCTACGTTAATGATGCTATATAAATGCAAGTTGTTGTTTAGCACGGGTCTGAGTAAAGGCCCCGGAGGCATTTGCCGAGTAAAGAAAGACTTGCATTTCTATAGCGCCTTTCACGACCACCGGACATCCCAAAGCGCTTTACAACCAATGAAGTACTTTTTGTAATGTAGGGAAACGCGGCAGCCAATTTGCGCTCAGCAAGCTCCCGCAAACAGCGATGTGAAAATGACCAGAGAACCTGTTTTTTTTTGTTATGTTGATTGAGGGAGAAATATTGGCCCCAGGACACCGTGGATAACTCCCCAGTATGTGCTGGTGGCAGGGAATCTTGCCCATCGGCAAAGTGGCAGACCTGCTGGCGGTGGACGTGGTTCCTGACGTCGTGAGTTAGACAATGTCTCCATCGGTCATCATTGGACTTCAAGGGTTAAGTTACGAGGAGAGATTACACAAATTAGGGTTATATTCCCTAGAATTTAGAAGGTGATCTGATCGAAGCTTTCAAGATATTAAGGGGAGCAGATAGGGTAGATAGAGAGAAACTTTCCACTGGTCGGGGATTCTAGGACTAGGGGGCATAGCCTAAAAATGAGAGCCAGACCTTTCAGGAATGAAATTAGGAAACGCTTCTACACACAAAGAGTGATAGAAGTTTGGAACTCTCTTCCGCAAACGGCAATGGTTAAGTTTAAATCTGAGATTGATAGATTTCTGTTAACCAAATGTATTAAGGGATATGGGGCAGAGGCGGGTATATGGAGTTAGGTTGCAGATCAGCCGTGACCTCATTGAATGGCGGAGCAGGCTCGAGGGGCTGAATGGCCTCCTCCTGTTCCTATGTTCCTTAGCGGCTCCATTTTTGAGGAATCTTCCCATTTCTCATTCGTCAATTTTTTTTTTTACAGAAAATCAGTTTTGTAACATCAACCAGAAACACCAACTTGTTTTATATAGAACGCTGTTAATGCAGGAAAATATTCCAAGGAATATTGAGGCATAAAGAGAAAGAGACGGCAAGCCAAAGATGAGCGATGGGGTTTGGGAGGGGGCGGCGGGGTCAAAGAGGTGGGTTTTAAGGAGAATCTTAAAGGAGGAGAGGAAGATGGAAGAGGTAAAACTATTTAGGGAGCGAATTCCAGAGTGTGGGATCATAGAATCATAGAAACCTATAGCACAGAAGGAGGCCATTCAGCCCATCGTGCCTGTGCCGGCCGAAAAAGAGCTCTCCAGCCTAATCCCACTTTCCAGCTCTTGGTCCGTAGCCCTGTAGGTTACAGCACTTCAAGCGCATATCCAAGTACTTTTTAAATGTGATGATGGGTTTCTGCCTCTACCACCCTTTCAGGCAGTGAGTTCCAGACCCCCACCACCCTCTGGGTGAAAAAGGTTCTCCTCAACTCCCCTCTAATCCTTCTACCAATTACTTTAAATCTATGCCCCCTGGTTACTGACCTCTCTGCTAAGGCAAATAGGTCCTTCCTATCCTCTCTATGTAGGCCCCTCATAATTTTATACACCTCAATTAGGTCTGGCAGATGCAGTATAATGTGGATAAATGCGAGGTTATCCACTTTGGTGGCAAAAACAGGAAGGCAGATTATTATCTGACCAGCAATAGATTGGGAAAAGGGGAAGTGCAACGAGACCTGGGTGTCCTTGTGCACCAGTCGCTGAAGGTAAGCATGCAGGTGCAGCAGGTGGTTAAGAAGGCAAATGGTATGCTGGCCTTCATAGCGAGAGGATTCGAGTACAGGAGCAAGGATGTCTTGCTGCAGTTGTACAGGGCCTTGGTGAGACCACTCCTTGAGTATTGTGTGCAGTTTTGGTCGCCTTATCTGAGGAAGGATGTTCTTGCCATGGAGGGAGTGCAGCGAAGATTTACCAGACTGATACCTGGGATGGCAGGAATGACGTAAGAAGAGAGATTGGGTCGATTAGGCTTATAATTGCTAGAGTTTAGAAGAATGAGAGGGGATCTCATTGAAACTTATAAAATTCTAACAGGACTAGACAGACTAGATGCAGGAAGGCTGTTCCCGATGGCGGGGGAGTCCAGAACCAGGGGTCACAGTCTAAGGATAAGGGGTAAGCCATTTAGGACTGAGATGAGGAGGAATTTCTTCACCCAGAGAGTGGTGAACCTGTGGAATTCTCTACCACTGAAGACAGTTGAGGCCAATTCATTAAATATATTCAAGAAGGAGTTGGATATATTTCTTAAGACTAAAGGGATCAAGGGACATGGGGAGAAAGCAGGGACAGGGTACTGAATTTGGATGATCAGCCATGATCACATTGAATGGCGGAGCAGGCTCGAGGGGCCGAATGGCCTACTCCTGCTCCTATCTTCTATGTTTCTATGTCTCCCCTCAGCCTCCTCTGTTCCAAAGAAAACAACCCCAGCCTTTCCAATCTTTTCTCATAACTAAAATTCTCCAGTCCTGGCAACATCCTAGGAAGCTGAAGGCATGGCTGCCAATGGCGGGGTGCATGCTGGAGGGATGCCTAAGAGTCCAGGGTCAGAGGAACAGGACGTTTAGGGAGGGGGGAGTGGGCGGGAGGTTAAGAGATAAAGAGGGGACAGGCCATGGAGGGATTTAAGCACAAGGATGAATGCTTCATGTTTGACGTCATTCAGTTGTTGAGTGGAATGACCAGACTGTGGGATCTGTGGATCGGGAAGTCCTCCAGCCTTGATGGCTTGTATAGCAGATGCAGTTGGACCTATTTAATGCATTGTGGCCGTGACAACTCTTGTGTGAGTTTAAATGTTCGGAATCTTGGACATCATTTTACTGCAGCATCACTCCCACGTTGCATGGATTAGTTGTTCTCAGTGCGCTGAAATTATTAAATCTGTTTGATGACAGGTATTCACATCCATTGGCCCTTTAGCTATTTTTAATGGTTGACGAGAAAGCAAAAACGAGGAGCCACGTTATAAGCTTATTGCCAACGCCATGCTGTGTCTCCTGCCCCAAGCACTGTGCCACCATCAAGAAGCCCAGTGCTATCTTTGTGCCCATTGCTAACGATCCCATAGGATGCCACCACCCTATAGAAGACACAATTGCCCACTCCCCCAATGTTGCATCAGACTGCATTGTTGGAATGCCAGTAAGTGTATTATAAAGAAAGACTTGCATTTATATAGCGGCTTTCACTACCTCAGGACGTCCCAAAGTGCTTTACAGCCAATGAAGTACGTTTGAAGTGCAGTCACTGTTGTAATGTAGGAAACGCGGCAGCCAATTTGCACACAGCAAGCTCCCACAAACAGCAATGTGATCATGATCAGATAACATGTATTTTTAAAAATGATGATTGAGGGGTAAATATTGGCTACAGACGGGGCCTCGGTTTAACATCTCATCCGAAAGACGGCACCTCCGACAGTGCAGCACTCCCTCAGCACTGCACTGGGAGTGTCAGCCTGGATTTTTGTGCTCAAGTCTCTGTGGGATGAGTAAATGTACCATAAATACTGCTGGCTTTTAGTGTCTTTATTTATGAGAAGCCTAGGTGAAGGGTGAAACTCCATCACGCATTATTGCACCTAGTTGAAACGAGTAAGAGAGAAACCAAAGTAATTGAAGAAGTGGGGTTTATGTGACATGAAGCTTGGGTGCTGGAGATTGTAGGAGGAATGAAAGACAAGATGGTGAGGAGTTCTGGGGCCTGAAATTACTGGGGTGGGGAAGGGCCAGGCATTTGGGGTGGAACCTGGCTGAGGGCAGGCATGGGTGCCCGAGGGGATCGATTACCTCTTAATGCCGCACTCTTTACCATACAGGGGAGGACATTTTTAAAAATTCATGCTTCACCCCATTCAGGGCCTTCGGCTCCCCCCATTGGAATGGTAAGGTATTGCACTGATGGAGGGAAATCAAAGGCCTTTAACAGGGCGCCACTCTGCTTTCCACCACCTCTTCTCACCGGCTGCCTCTGTTGTGCCCTCCCCACCCCGATTATCAAAATGATCCCGTCCCCAGTCAGCAGTCAGTGGCCATTAGTCCCAAGCTAAAATAACAACAGAAAATGCTGGAAAAACTCAGCAACATCCGTGGAGAGAGAAATAGAGTCAACGTTTCGGGTCGAAACCCTTCTACAGAACTGAGAGAAAAGGCAGGAAATGAAACAAAAGGCAGTTTGGGGGCTGGGAAATGGGGGAGGGGATAAAAGAAGAGACATTAAGAGATATTCAAGGTGAGACGAGATGGTAATAGGACAGGTAAAGAAACAGACAATGGCTCCAGATGAAGTGTGAAATGCACTGGCAGAGTGAGAGACAGTTGCCGTGTGGGAGAGAGAAAAAAAAAGGAAAAGTCACAAAGCAAAAGTGTGGATAATAAAAAATATATAAATGTAATAGGGGCCGAGGTTATGATCTGAAATTGTTGAACTCGATATTGAGTCCGGAAGGCTGTAAAGTGCCTAATCGGAAGATGAGGTGCTGTTCCTCGAGTTTACGCTGAGCTTCTGTGGAACAATGCAAGAGGCCGCGGACGGTGAGGTCTGAGTGGGAATGGAGCGGTGAATTGAAATGACAGGTGACCGGAAGCTCGGGGTCACCCTTACGGACTGAACGGAACACCTTTTGCTATCGGATTAGTCCCAAGCTGCTGGAGCCGGGACGAATGGAATTTCAGGACCCCCTACAGTCTTGTGGTCCTGGAGATGAGATAGAATAGGAGCCAGTGCGATGAGCCTCAATTTCAACACAGTGAGGATTCGGGGAAGGGGAAGACTGTGTGTGTGTGTGGGGGCATGCTGGCCGATCTGGAGCAGGTCCAGAGCCTCTGCCATTATTCCCTCCTCTCTTGTGAGTAAGGACTTGGTGAAGCCCTACAAGGGGGGGGGGGGGGTATCACAAATTTCTCGTGTGGGGCAGACCCAGAACAAGAACGAGTCTCTTACTGTTCAGCCATCGTCAAGCACGACACCGAGCCAACCGGCCAGCATCAGGCCACTTCTAAATCCTGCTCCGTTTTTACAAATCTCCAGCATAAACCATCAGAATTAGATCCGGTATAAGCTCTCTCCCTTTGTGTCTGTGGATCAGAATTTGGTTCAATATCAGCAAGATGATCTATGTTGGTATAAAGGGCTCGTAACATATATCCATTAGCATGACTTGCCTTATGACACATATGCAGTGCAAGTCTTGACACATGTCTAATTTATTTTGCATGTATGTAAATTAATTGCAATTAGAATTGAGTTTTCAAGCCTCCCTGCTGTTGGGTGGGAGAGGAGCAGCTTAACGACAAAAAAAATTATGTTTAAAACTCACCAATTGCTGTTTGCAATGATCATTTTCATTTCCGAATACCTGTAGTTTGTTGGTCGCCTCAGTTCTTTCCCTCCGTGTAATCCTAATTTTTTTTTGGAGGATTTTGAACTGTGTTCCACTGCCCTGCAGAGCAGCAGAAAATTCATCTCCAGCTGGTTTGAAAACTGTACCACATCTGGAAGACCATTCCATGCTCTCCCCCCACCCTACCACCACCTTGTACAGTCCAGCGTGAAATGTCATAGATAGAAATTGTGTAATGTTGACAGCAACCACAGCAACTTGCATTTATATGGCGCCTTTAACGTAGTAAAACATCCCCAAGGCGCTTCACAGGAGCGATTATCAAACAAAATTTGACACCGAGCCACATAAGGAGATGTTAGCGCAGGTGACCAAAAGCTTGGTCAGAGATGTAGGAGGTGAGAGAGGCGGAGAGGTTTAGGCCTCGGCTGCTGAAGGCACGGCCGCCAACGGTGGAGCGATTAAAATCGGGGAGGCGCAAGAGGCCAGAATTGGAGGAGCCCAGAGATCTCGGGGGGGGGGGGGGGGGGGTGGTTGTAGGCTGGAGGAGGTTACAGAGGTAGGGAGAGTGGCGAGGGCCATGGAGGGATTTGAAAATGAGGGTGAGAATTTTAGTGACCCTTTGCTGTGTGTGGACATTGGGTGAGGACAGGAATGGGCTTGGCTCCTTTGCCCACTCTGCTCCACTAGCCTGCCAACATTCCATACTCTAGGTGCACACTTGGGAACCGCGGTCACTTGAACAAGGGACCAGAGGTGTCTACATATGTGTAAGTTCACCAATTCTGAAATCCCAACAAGGAAGGGAGGATGGGTCTGAGAATTGGCGCTACAGTGTTGTAGCTCTATGTCCCTTTGAATGCAGCTCCTTGTTGGGATTGTGGGACCAGTGAATTAACTCCAAAGGGAGATAACGAAGAGTGAATATAGCAGGTTTGTGGGGGTGGGGGGAGATTACTTACAGTAACTCGATGGCCATAATGTAAACATGAGCTGCCTTGTGTGATTTTACCAGGTCTGTCATGAGGGCTTGGTTATAAGAAAGCTTCACTACGAGTTAATAAAAAGCATTAAAATGCATAAAAACTAAGAATAAAACTCATTGCAGACATTGCTGTTGCAGTGGATTATGATTAAGACCACGGATTTGTGGTTTTGGCACAGCAACTTGAATTTATATAGCGCCTTGGGACATTTTGCTACATTGAAAGCGCTATATAAATTCAATTTGTTGTTGATGTCTTCACGAAGAATGGGGACAGAGTCACAGAATGCGAAAGCCCCCAGTATCTGCACTAATGGACTGCCCTAACTTCTTCTATGTATGACCCACGCAGCCAGCAGACAAGAGGAAGCTTTCGACCCACGGGGGGGCAGACCCTGGTTCCAAAGTGGAAAGGCCCCGTGTCCAAAGCCGGTGTGCCCCCCAGTCTTTACAATGTGCTTATTTACAAATGGAAGATCCAATTGGATAATCTGAACAAAGAATCCCAGTGCCTGACTGGCTGTTTCGGATCTTGAAGGGAGGTTCTGCATCGCTAGGCTAAGGTGTTGCCGACTATATGTGGATTTGTGTCACAAGCATGCCTTGAATTTAAAGGAGGACAGCATCCAGTTGTGGGAGACAAGCAGACAGCAACTCTCCACTGACTGTGCTAATGCACTGCGTGAGAGGTTAGTTTTTTATTTCATTGCGACTGGCATCTGCCACTCGGAGGGCATTCTTAGAATTGTTTTTTTCTTCCATCACTCTAGTTTTAAGTCCAAACAAAGGGCGGTGACTGGCGGGGGGGATGGGGTAAAAAAAGCCTGGACTAAACAGGCCTTAGGTAATGTGGATCTGTGTGTGTGTGAGAGAGAAACGGAGATAGGGAGACAGATGAAGATAAAGTACAGGATTATGTTGCGGCCTGCAGCAGCTCAAGTGCCTGCCTGTTAATGGAAATAGAAATTTGATTGGATTAAGTTGCTGATTAAACTGACCTAATATTGTGTAAGCCACAATATCAACAGTCGGATTGGGCGTAATGCTCAACGTGTCTCCAATCATTATGCAAGACATTAAATGGGTCACTGGTTTTAAACCCGACCAGCCTTAACTTGAATGCTGCAACTCTGGTTGGACATATTCTTGGAGGTGGTGTCACATGACCACCTGCCTCCAGCCGCCCCGACCCCATTGGTCGCCCGACACGCCCATACTCATGATGCCCCGCCTTCCCAGGCCAACTGGAAAGTGAATAGACACTTCGTTACCCGATTGGAGGATTGCTGACTGTCAGTCAAACAGCCTCTTTTTTTTTCCCCCAGCTCCAATTTTTTTTTATATAACTAGTAAACAAAAGTGGTCAAAGACATTTGTTTTTAATGCTCCCTATGATTTTTCTCCCGGGTGTTGCTCGCAGCCAGTGTTCTGGGGATTAATCTTCAATTCCTGGAGACTCCAGGCCAATCATAGAAACATAGAAAAATAGGAGCAGGAGTAGGCCATTCGGCCCTTCGAGCCTGCTCCGCCATTCAATATGATCATGGCTGATCCTCTATCTCAATACCATATTCCCGCTCTCTCCCCATACCCCTCGATACCTTTCGTGTCTAGAAATCTATCTATCTCCTTCTTAAATATATTCAGTGACTTGGCCTCCACAGCCTTCTGTGGTTGAGAATTCCACAGGTTCACCACCCTCCGAGTGAAGACATTTCTCCTCATCTCAGTCCTAAATGTCCTACCCCGTATCCTGAGACTGTGACCCTTCGTTCCAGACCCCCCAGCCAGGGGAAACATTCTCCCTGCATCCAGTCTGTCTAGCCCTGGTGAATTTTAAACGCTTCAATGAGATCCCCTCTCATTCTTCTAAACTCTCGTGAATACAGGCCTAGTCGACCCAATCTCTCCTCATACGACAGTCCTGCCATCCCAGGAATCAGTCTTGGGATTCTGGAGGGTTGGCAACCCCTAGCAACCCCGAGCTGTAACCACGGATTAATTCTTTTGTTGTCGTTTTCTTGTGATGCGCCCAGTTAATATTTTGATGGAAACGCCTCAGTTGTCTAATCTCCCGACGGTCTAAAGTTATCAGGTTGGGCAGCTACGTGTGGGATAGACCCACTGTTGATGGGCGAGGCTGCCTCAGCGGCGCTCACCAGCTTTTTGGTTGAGTCCCACAGTCCCAACCGATTTCCTGTTGGAAGTCCAAGGTCAGGAATGCTACACCGTGGAGTTCTGGGGACACAGGCCTGTGCCTGCAATTTACCACAAAGTGAGCTCCTGAATTCAGTCATGCCATTGGAATACAGTTGACATTGGTGGTTCTTCACAAGAAATGAAAAGAGCTAAAGCACCAATAATAACAGTGGTTATGTTCACAGAATCACAGAAACCCCACAGTGCAGATAGAGGCATTTCGGCCCATCGAGCCTGCACCGACACATATCCCACCCGATCCCCGTAACCCCTACACCAACACATATCCCACCCTATCCCCGTAACCCCATGTATTTAATCCCCCTAACACTAAGGGTCAATTTATCATAGCCAATCAACCTAACCCGCACATCTTTGGACTGTGGGAGGAAACCGGAGCACCCGGAGAAAACCCACGCAAACACGGGGAGAATGTGCAAACTCCACACAGACAGTCACCCGAGGCCGGATTCGAACCTGGGTCCCTGGCGCTGTGAGGCAACAGTGCTAACCACTATGCCTAGTAATCCAGAGGCCTGACTGAATGATCTGGAGACATGAGTTCACAATCCCACCATGCCAGCTGAGGAATTTAAATTCAGTTAGTTAAATAAATCTGGAATAAAAAAGATAGTGACCATGAAACTACTGGATTGTTGCAAAAACCCATCTGGTTCACTAAATGTGTCCCTACGGGGAGTAAGCATTCCATTGTACTTGTACTAGTACTAGTTACATATGGCAAATAAAATTGAATTCAATTGAATGTCTGACTCTAGACCACCAGCAACGTGGTTGACTTTTTAACCGCCTTCTGAGATGGCCCAGCGAGCCACTCAGTTGTTTCAAGAAAGCGGCTCACCACCACCTTCTCGAGGGCAATTAGGGATGGGCAATAAATGCCGGCCTTGCCAGCGACGTCCACATCCCGTGACTGAAATTTAAAAAACAAATCAAATGGTTCTCTTTTAACTTGTGTGGAAGCTGGGATAACCCTAGCTCATAATGGCCCAGTAATTCCGGGCACAACGCGTGAGTACGGACGGGGTACTCACGCGTGTGCCCGGAGGAATTGCCGGTTTTCAGCATGCACAGCGCATGCGCTGAAAACCAGCATTTCCTGTCCTCTGACCCAAGGGGTTAAGAGGCTGAATGCGTGCGCGGTATCGGGCAGCGCATGCGACTTGGATTTCCTCTATTTTTAGAGAGTTGCGCGTGTGTAAAGGCCTCCGGTATTTACGCATTGAAAAACCACACGTAAGTACTTAGTTTTACAGGTAAGTGGTCTATTATACAATTGAGAATTTTTTTTTCCACAGGTTTATTATTTTTAAAGAATTTACAGTAAGGTAAGTTTAGTTTTAGCCCCGATTTTTTATATAATTTTTTTTTTCAAATTTTAAAATTATTGTTTAAAATAGTTTTTCAGAGTTCTTTATGGTTCATTTAGGTAGTGCAATGTTTTTTTTAATTTTCTTTCAGGTTTAAGTAGTGTTTTGGGGCCAGGAGTTTTCATGAGTTTGACAGCTCTTACTGTCAAACTGATGAATGAACTTTTGCAACTTCCCATTGGTTGCCCTGTGCTCACGTGATCCCAGCCGGCTCATCGCACTAAGTACGCCGCCGGGTCATGCACGCACAGCGCGGCAGGACCTCAAGCGGGCCAGTGAGAGGAAATGCAATGCGGGCCAGGATTGAAATGTCAGCGCGCCGGGTAAGTGAACATCGGGGGCTTGCACGCGCGGCAAGCTCCCGATCCTAATTTCAGGGCCAATAGCATTCATTTGCTGCCTTTTGCTGAAGAACAAAGAAGGGAGACGAGAAGATTTGATCAGATAGATACAGAGGAACTATTTCCCCTGGTGGTGGAATCCAGAACTAGGGGGCATGATCTTAAAATTTAGAGCTAGGCCGTTTAAGAGTGAAATCAAGAAGCGTTTTTTCACACAAAGGGGGTAGTGGAAATCTTGAACTCGCTCCCCCAAAAGGCTATGGATGCTGGATCAATTGAAATTTTCAAGACTGAGTTTTAAAAAAAAATTAGGTCAGGATTTGGAGCAAAGGCGGGAAAATGGAGTCGAGGTACAGATCAGCCATGACCTAATTGAATGGCGGAACAGGCTCGAGGGGCTGAATGGCCTCCTCCTGTTCCTATGACTCCCAGCTCTGTTTGAAACCACAATTAGCGGGCTGTATGTGGGCCCAAAGGCACTTGGAGTGAGAAGACTGCCAGGGGTCACAGGAAGACTTCTCTTCCCACTCCCGCATCGTTATCTCTGGGGTGTCCCCCAAGGACCTATCCTTGGCTCCTTCCTATTTCTCATCTACATGCTGACCCTTGGCGACATCCTCCGAAAACACAGCGTCAGTTTCCACATGTACGCTGATGACACCCAGCTCTACCTCACCACCACTTCTCTCGACCCCTCCACGGTGTCTAAATTGTCAGATGAGCACAAATTTTCTCCAATTAAATATTGGGAAGACCGAAGCCATTGTTTTCGGTCCCCGCCACAAACTCCGTTCCCTCGTCACCGACTCCATCCCTCTCCCTAACATCTGTCTGAGGCTGAACCACACTGTTCACAACCTTGGTGTCATATTTGACCCTGAAATGAGCTTCTGACCACATATCCACAGCATAACTAAGACCACCTATTTCCACCTCCGTAACATCGCCCGTCTCAGCCCTTGCCTCAGCTCATCTGCTGCTGAAACCCTCATCCATGCCTTTGTTACCTCTAGACTTGACTATTCCAACGCACTCCTGGCTGGCTTCCCACATTCCACCCTACGTAAACATAAGGTCATCCAAAACTCGGCTTCCCATGTCCTAACTTGCACCAAGTCCCGTTCACCCATCACCCCTGTGCTCGCTGACCTACATTGGCTCCCGGTTAAGCAATGCCTCGATTTCAAAATTCTCATCCTTGTTTTCAAATCCCTCCATGGGCTCGCCCCTCCCTATCTCTGTAATCTCCTTCAGCCCCACAACCCCCTGCGATATCTGCGCTCCTCTAATTCTGCCCTCAGAGCATCCCTGATTATAATCGTGGAACCATTGGTGGCCGTGCCTTCAGCTGCCTGGGCCCTAAGCTCTGGAATTCCCTGCCTAAACTTCTCCACCTCTCTACCTCTCTTTCCTTCTTTAAGACGCTCCTTAAAACCTACCTCTTTGACCAAGCTTTTGGTCACCTGCCCTAATTTCTCCTTATGTGGCTCGGTATCAAATTTTTTGTCTTAAAATACTCCTGTGAAGCACCTTGGGACGTTTTACTACGTTAAAGGCGCTATATAAATACAAGTTGCTGCCCTTGTTGTTGAAGAAGGTGTAGTGGGCTGCAAACAGCCACTGGTGCATATAGCACAGCATACAGGTTGCCTGCATATATGAATTATAATATTACATGGAGGATTGCCAGCAAAAAGTAACAGGAGAAAGTTGCGATAGATACAAAGGGAACTGGATTCCCCACAGTCAAGTGCCAGAAAAATCTTACAAAAGATGGAATATTCAGGTAGGTATTAGGAATTCACTTTGCACCTTCACATACAAGTCCTTTAATGCGAATTTATGATTTTTTAAAATTCAGATTTTGCTTCTAGCAGTGTCTGTACATTTTTCATATTGTAATAGTTCTAGTCTAAAGTGCCTCTGTGCAGCAAAACAAATAGACCGGCCAGCCCCAAAATAAAAGCCTTTGAAGTTATGTTTTATTCTGTGACCGAAGTTGCCGGCTCTTTGTCAAAGCCCCACCCACCGATGTACTGGCAACTTTTAATGATCCCGAGGATGGGTATTGCAGGGGTTTAGAACCGTGCTCTTTTACCTGCAAGGGCTGGGTTTAAATCCAGTCACGGACTGTTACTGTATTGAAACAGGCTGTTCAGTATCCACCAGATCATATCTTTTCTTCTCCGCATCAACCATAGTCTCATTCTATTTGCAGGGTTACGGGGCAAGAGCGACTGGGGCTAACTGGATTGCTCTTCGAAAGAGCCGGCGCAGACTCGATGGGCCTCCTCCCATGCTGTACTATTCTATGATTCTCTTCTCATTCCTATACCTTTTAATATTCCTTTTTAACAAGCAACTATCTAATTCTCTTCATAAAAAGAATTTATGGAGACTGCCTCAGCACTGAATTTCATATTTTAACCACCTACTGTGTGAAGAATTTTTTTCGAAACACCCCTTCAATTCTTTTTGTGATTATCTTAAATTTGTGCCCTCCTGCTGGCATCTCACCAACCAGCGGAAACACTCTGGGCTGGATTTTACCTTTTGGTGCAGCCTAGGGGCGGGACAGCTTCCTTCCGGATTCCGATCCCGCCCCCAACGACGTCCGACGCACAGGCGCTATTTTGCGTCAATTGACCTTGTTAAGCCCCGCCCTGCACGCTTGCCGGCCAATTAGGAGAAAGCCGACATCAGTTGATGACGCGTCATCTGCCGGTTTTCTTAAAGGGACCACGTTCAATTTTTTTTGACAGGTGATTTTTCAGTGTTTGACAGCATTGAGGTGCTGCAAACACTGACAATCTCTGTACAAAGGTGAGCCCTTGCACCCAGGCTCTCCAGTGACTTCCTCCTTAGGCTAAAACAGATGGCAGCTGCAGGTGAGGTTACAGAAGCGATCTGTCACTGGTGAGAGAGGTTCTCCCAATGAGGTGGGACTACACAAACACTTCAAAACTTGTTACCTACAGAAAAGTCTAAATACATTAAAAATGATTTTCCCAACATTTTCTTACCTCTGAAACTCACCAGTGTACCATTGGATCCCTCACACCACTTATGCAGCTGTCATCAATGAAGAAACATTACAGTAGACCCACAGCACGCCACACTTACCTGGCGTGGTGCCCGGACGTCGGGAAGCCCGCAGTAGACCTGTCAAAATTGGAAAAAGCCTCTTAACTGCCTGTTAACTACCTGTTAACAAGCAGTTAAGTGCCGATAATTCTCTTCCCGCCGCTAGCTGTCGGGTCCACGTGCAAATCGGGGACCCGACACCCAGGAAGATTGTTTGGAGGCGGGTTGACAGCGGGTTCGGGACCCGCTGTCAATCTTTGCAATTTTACCGGATGTCCCGCCTCCAAACGCGCCCCCTGAGCGCCGGCAAAATTCCCCCCTCTGGCTCCCTTTAACTTATCATAACACTTGGTAGCCAGCCCCGACTGATGAGATGCAAGTCTCCTCCCTCTGTCACTTGTCAGGACCACAAGCAAAGCTAGGCCAAGAGGTGGCGGGTGTGAGAACTGCCCTGCTCTTTTTTTTTCTCTCAGATTAAGATTTTTATTGGGGTTTGGATTCTACGACGACGCCCGACATATCTCAGTGTCACATCAGTGTGCTACTCAGTGCTTGTAAACCTTCCCAATGTTACCGTTAGGTCCAACTTAATCTCATAACTTCATATGATTGTTCCTCGCGCCATTTGGGGGTGAAATTGGACTTGGACGGTGGTGCAAAAATGGTGATAGCAAATCGAGGATCAAACAGGCTGCCGATTCTCTATCACCCATTTAGTGCTACGGCCCGAGACCAATTTCACCTCTCTGTGTGTCCATAACAACAACAACTTACATAGGACGATAGCAAAATAACAACAGAAAATGCTGGAAAAACTCAGCAGACCAGGCAACATCCGTGGAGAGAGAAATAGAGTCGACGTTTCGGGTTGAAACCCTTCGTCAGGACTGAGAGAAAAGGCCGGAAATGAAACAAAAGGCAGTTTGGGGGCTGGGAAATGGGGGAGGGGATGAAAGAAGAGACATTAAGGGATATTCAAGGTGAGACGAGATGGTAATAGGACAGGTAAAGAAACAAACAATGGCTCTAGGTGAAGTGTGAAATGCGCTGGCAGAGTGAGAGACAGCTGCCGTGTGGGACAGAGAGAAAAAAGGAAAAGGCACAAACCAAAAGTGTGGATAATAAAAAATGTATAAATGTAATAGGGGCCGAGGTTATGATCTGAAATTGTTGAACTCGATATTGAGTCCGGAAGGCTGTAAAGTGCCTAATCGGAAGATGAGGATTACATAGGATTACATAGGATATACGGCACAAAACAGGCCATTCGGCCCAACCAGTCCATTTATGCTCCACTCGAGCCGCCTCCTGTCTTTCCCCATCTAACTCTATCAACATAACCCTCTATTCCCTACTCCCTCACATGCTTATCTAACTGCCCCTTAAATGCATCTATACTATTTGCTTCAATCACTCCCTGTGGCAGCGAGTTCCACATTTTCACCACCCTCTGGGTAAAGAAGTTTCTTCTGAATTCCAAATTTGATTTCTTGGTGACTATCTTATATTGATGGCCTTTGGTTTTGCTCTTCCCCACAAGTGGAAACATTGGGCAGGATTTTCATTCAGGAGTCAGGTAGGAGGCGGGACTACAACATTCAGGGTTGTAGTCCCGCCTCCATCGAGATGCGGCCAATCCACGCGATTTTAACTTGATTGACCTTGTTGAGCCCGCCCAGTGGGCTCAGCAGGCCAATTAAGGGCCACCCGGCAACAGGTGATGTCACAGCCTGAAATTTCATCTGTAAAGACATTTTGACAGATGAAATATTAGTGTTTGAAAGCTGTTTGAAGCTGTCAAACACTGACAGTCTTACTTCTAACATGAGTCCTTCTCCACAGACTCAGTTAGAAATCTCTCCTGCACAGAAAGCTGCAGGCTGTCACTTTTGACAGTTCGCAGCCATTCTGCTTTCTGTGCCGGTGAGATGAGGGACTCCCGAGACCTAAAGGAAGGAAGGCTGAAAAAGTAAGAAAAGATATGTAAAACTTCTTTACACACTTTAGACACACCAAGCACACTTACCTTTGCACTCATGCACCCATCACTCACCTGAACACCGACATCTCGACCCCTCCGAGTCCTTCAACCCGATGGCCCGCCTCCTCTAACTTGGCGTGGTTTAGAGCCGTCGGGAATCCCACACTTCAACATTAAAAATAGGGATTAGTCTAAAAACTGCCTGTTAACTACCTGTTAAGAGGCAGTTAATTGGCACTATTCCCTTCCCGCCTCGGTCAGGCGGGTCCCAGTGTGGGGCGGGTACCCGCCTCCTTTGAAACTGGCATGGAGGTGGGTTTTGGTGCGGATGGGGTCGGGACCCCTGATTTCGGGATTTTAACCCCCCCACGCCTCCAATCCCAACTCCACGGCCCAATGAAAATCCTGCCCATTCTCTCTGTATCTACTCTATCAAAACCTTTCATAATTTTAAAGACCTCTATTAGGCCACCCCTCAGCCTTCTCTTTTCAAGCGAAAAGAGACCCAGCCTGTTCATCCTTTCCTGATAGGCATACCCTCGCATTTCTGGTATCATCCTTGTAAATCTTCTCTGCACCCTCTCCAGTGCCTCTATATCCTTTTTATAATATGGTGACCAGAACTGTACGCATTACTCTAAGTATGGTCTAACCAAGGTTCGATACAAGTTTAGCATAACTTCACTACATTTCAATTCTATCCCTCTGGAAAAACTGGGGAGAAATTCATTGGCCCAGAAATTCGGGTTGGGGCACTTACCTTGCGCGCCGGCAGTTAAGCTGTAGGGCCCCATGGAATTCTGCTCCAGGGCCTGGCCCAGCTGCCAGCGCGCTGTGCTTGCATGTCCCAGGGGCGTAGTTAGTGCGATGCGTCCCCTGGGATCACATGGGCCATGGGCAGCCAATCGGTGCAGGGAAAAGCCCATTCATAAGTAGTGACAGGAAGACCTGTCAAAACTTATAAATACTACGACCCCAAAATAGTAGTAAACTTTCAAATAAATTTTAAAAAATCATCACACTTTTTAAATAAACTATAAATTACATTAAATAACTATTTTAAACAATAATTTAAATTTTTGAAAAAAATAATTTTATATTCAAATGGGGCTAAAAATAAACTTACCTTGCTTTAAAGTATTTAAAAATAATAAACCTGTGGAAAAATTGTTTTAATTTTAATTAATTGACCACTTACCTTTTAAAATGCAGGCCTTACGCCTGGTTTTTACATTTCTAAAATCTAAAGACTTACCCTCACGGAAAAACCTGTAAAAAAAACGTAAGTTCAAAGCGCACGCGCAGACTCCCGCGCGCACACGTTCGACCTCTGAACCCCTTCGTTCAGAGGAACGGAAGTGCCAGTTTCCCACGCATGCGCAGTGCATGCAAGGAACCGGCACTTCCATCGGGCCCACGCGTGAGTACCCCGTGCGTACTCACCCGTGGAGACCCGAATTTCTGGGCCATTATAGCCCCGTTTGGGGCACTACATTTATATAGTGCCTTGAACGGAGTAAAACGTCCCAAGGTGCTTCACAGGAGTATTATAAGACAGAAAATTTGACACCGAGCCACATAAGGAGAAATTAGGGCAGGCGCCCAGAAGCTTGGTCAAAGAGGTAGGTTTTAAGGAGTGTCTTAAAGAAGGAAAGAGAGGTGGAGAGGTTTAGGCAGGGAATGCCAGAGCTTAGGGCCCAGGCAACAGAAAGCACGGCCACCAATGGTTGAGCAATTCAGCAGTGGATGAGCTGAGGCAAAGGCGGAGACGAGCGATGTTTATGGAGGTGGAAATAGACGGTCTTAATTGTGTCGCGGATATGTGGTCGGAAGCTCATTTCAGGGTCAAATCTGACACCAAGGTTGCGAACAGTGTGGTTCAGCCTCAGACAGATGTTAGGGAGAGGGATGGAGTCAGTGGCTGGGGAACATACCACATGGTCTTTTCCCCAATGTCTCTTTCAACATTTGTCCTTATTTTTATGCTTATCATTCAAGCGCCACACAACCCTTGTTGTCCTCCTGTTCTCTGCTTGCTTATAGCTGCCTTGTGAGCTTATGTCTACAATTTGACATTAAATTGGGAATGTCCCCCAGAAATTCAACCTTTATGATGATAAGACCCAAAAAGTTTTGAGAAAAGTCAAAATCCCAGTACTTGAACCATAAACTATTCTGACTTTATAATAATATAGAATAATTTCCATCTACGCAGGCTGCTTATATAGGTCACAAAAGCCTTAATATATTCTCTTGCATAATTGTGCACTTCCAGGAATCTCAATGAGAGTGGTTACAGCCCATTGGGTCCCTTTCTAATTTTCTGACTTGAAAGCACATTAAGATAAAACTTCAGTTTTTTTTTTAAACATACATTATGTTTGCAGATCAAAGAACTGCTGAACTGAATAAAAGACGGCCAATGTCTTTCTCAGGGCTTTTATGTTCGAGCCGGCACACAGTTGTTAATCACTGTTGATGACTGAGGGTGCTGTTTAATGCAACAAATAACAGTTTCACATTCAAGACACTCAGGAAGATTTGGCAGTTGCAGGACTGGGGAATGTAGTTGGAAGATCAGGGGTCTGGGTTTGAATCCAACCAAGACTGATGTGACCAATCTTTGCTCTGACATAGGAGGCTGCAAGCATCCTGAGTGAAATGAGATTGGCCAATCTCAATTTAATTGCTTGGATGAGTGCAGCTCCAACAACACTCAAGAAGCTCGACACCATCCAAGACAAAGCAGCCCGCTTGATTGGCACCCCATCCACCACCTTAAACATTCACTCCCTCCACCACCAGCGTACTGTGGCTGCAGTGTGTACCATCTACAAGATGCACTGCAGCAACTCGCCAAGGCTACTGCGGCAGCACCTCCCAAACCCGCGACCTCTTCCACCTAGAAGGACAAAGGCAGCAGGCGCATGGGAACACCACCACCTCCAAGTCACACACCATCCTGACTTGGGAATATATTGGCCGTTCCTTCATCGGCGCTGGGTCAAAATCCTGGAACTCCCTCCCTAACAGCACTGTGGGAGCACCTTCACCACACGGACTGCAGCGGTTCAAGAAGGCGGCTCACCACCACCTTCTTGAGGGCAACTAGGGATGGGCAATAAATGCTGGCCTTGCCAGCGACGCCTACATCCCTTGAATGAATAATTAAAAAAAAGTTCCAGGTTAGCATAAGTTCTCAGTACAAGGGTTGCGAGCCACTCCTGCTCCTCCTGGCTCCACAATCATGGAAGTAAATTTCAAAGACGTACCTTTTCGTTAGCAGGCAGCCCAAAGGTCTGGTTTCACAGCATTGTCTGCCTCAAGGCAAACCAATCTTGCAGTGGGGGCTTTAACCAGGCGTTAGGCCCTTTACGTGCATATATGCAAAGGGCCCTAACGCTTGTTGCAGGCGTGAGCCTGGACACCTATTCTTTTTCCTTCACCAATATGGCAGGAGCCGCACTTCCAGCTATAAATGTGTGCAGGATTCCTGTCCGCCATTTTGGGAGCTTAGTAGGCCAGTTAGCTCTTGAAAAACAGCGCGGCCAAATTTATAAGCCATTAACTTGAACCCATTTACGTAAGAACATAAGAAATAGGAGAGGAGTAGGTCCTTCGAGCCTGCTCCACCATTCAATAAGATCATGGCTGATCTTATACCTCAACTCCACTTTCCCGCTCTATCTCCATATCCCTTGATTCCCTTACATAGTCCATTTTAATGGCATTTCCTGATAGCTTATTCCAGAACTGCAGCATCCTTTGTGAAAACAATTCTGCCTGAATTCCCTTCCTATTCCCTATTTTCCAAATTTTTAATTTGAGTCCTCTGGTAATTGAAGCCCATCACAGTATAAAGTTTACAAAAAGAAAATACAGCAGATGCTCGAAATCTGAAATAAAGACAGAAAATGCTGGAGATACTCAGCAGGTCAGGCAGCATCTGTAAAGAGAGAAACAGAGTCAATGTTTCAGGTCGATGACCTTTCGTCAGAACTGGAAAAAAGCTGGAAATGGAACAGATTTTTAAGCAAGTGTAGGAGCTGGGATAAAGCTTGGCTGGATCAACTTTATCAATTCCCTTTAAACACGACACATGAAAAAGCATCAGTTAGAATCCTTCTACATTTTCCAATTGAGAATTGTAACTTATTTACAATACGTACAGAGTACCGTATGTGGAATGTAGGAGAAAAAAAGAAAGACTTGCATTTATATAGCGCCTTTCACAACCACCGGACATCTCAAAGCGCTTTACAGCCAATGAAGTACTTTTGGAGTGTAGTCGCTGTTGTAATGGAGGAGGGGAGGAAGTAAAGAGATCAGTTATTGTGCTCCATTCCTGACAAGAACAGAGAAACTGTTCGGCATAAACAGTTTCTATAAACTGAGTTGTATTAATGAAGTTTCACAGGCCTTTGTTAAAAAGGAGGGCAAGGCCTTAGCAAAGGACTCCCCACTTCGAATTCCTTTAAATTGAGGTTGCTATCTGTTAATTATTCGGAGACATTGGGCAAGATTTTCATTGGGCCGTGGAGGTGGGATTGGAGGCGTATGGGGGGTTAAAATCCCGAAGTTGGGGGGCACGAACCCATCCCGCACCCAACCCGCCTCCATGCCAGTTTCAAAGGAGGTGGGTACCCGACCCGCACTGGGACCCGCCACCCCGAGGCAGGAAGGGGATTAGTGCCAATTAACTGCCTGTTAACAGGTAGTTAACAGGCAGTTTTTAGCCCAATCCCTATTTTCATTCTTGAAGTGTGGGCTGCCCGACGGCTCCAAACCACGCCAAGTTAGTGAGGCGGGCCGTCGGGCTGAAGGGCTTGGAGGGGTCGAGATGTCCGGTGTTCTGGTGAGTGATGGGTGCATGAGTACAGAGGTAAGTGTGTTTGGCGTGTGTAAAGTGTTTAAAGAAGTTTTACTTACCTTTACAGCCTTCCTTCCTTCAGGTCTCGGGAGTCCCTCATCTCACCGGCACAGAAAGCAGAATGGCCGTGATCTGTCAAAAATTGCAGCATTCAGCTTTCTGTTCTGGGGAGATCTCTACATCATCCTGAGAGGAAGGAATTAACTTAGAGTACAGAATGTCAGTGTTTGACAGCTTCAAACAGCTGTGAAACGCTGATATTTCATCTGTCAAAAGGTTTGACAGATGAAATGTCAATCTGTGACGTCACCTGTTGCCGGGTGGCCCTTAATTGGCCCGCTGGGCGGGGTCAACAAGGTCAATCAAGTGAAAATCGCATGGGTTGGCTACAACTCGATGGAGGCGGGACTACAATCCTGAAAGTTGTAGTCCCGCCTCCTACCTGCCTCCTCAATGAAAATCCAGCCCTTAGTGCATTCAGTGAAACAGTTCTCCTTGCGTCCCCCCATCTTATCAATATCCCTTTTGCAGCTTCTTTTTGTCTGTAAAGACATTAGCTATACTTCCTACTTTGATATCCCCAGCAAATTTCAAGACCACAGCCTCTAAACCGATGTCGAAATCATTGATCTACCCAGTGAACAGAAGTGGCCCCAGAACTGAATCTGACCTTTCGTGCCTCGGCCACGATTCCCAGCCATTCCAATGATGTGCTTTACGTGTGTCCTGGATTTGGCTCCGTTTATTTTCCCAGGAATCGGTGCAGGAGAGCAGCCTGCAGGTCAATCTGGAAGCACACGAGCTGAAAGATTTTAATAATCGATAATTACTGCTGTGTGTTCAGTAAATTCCCAGCTTGACCTCCTACCCAGTGCGATGCACAAACTGCCATATAATAGAGTGCTGTCACTGTGGGACATGTACCGCTCTCCTTCCCCACCTCCCCACCTCCCCCAGCATCATAGGACCCTGCTAGCGCTGTGAGGGGATACCCAAAACTGACAGGTCTCCCTGGGAGGGGGGCATACTCAGTTGGTGGCACTCTCACCTCTGAGTCAGAAGGTCGTGGGTTCAAGTCCCGCTCCAGAGACTTGAGCGCATAATTGAGGCTGACGCTCCCAGTGCAGTGCTGAGGGAGTGCAGCACTGTCAGAGGTGCCGTCTTCCGGATGAGACGTTAAACCAAACATCTGCCCTCTCAGGTGGATGTAAAAGATCCCACAGCACTATTTTGAAGAAGAGCAGGGGGAGTTCTCCCCCATGTTGTGGAAGAGCAGAGGGATTTGGGGAGGGCGTAGGTTCAAAAGGACATTAAAGGCAGCACCTCAGGTTGGTAGAGCTGTAAAAAAAAACTAATGACCGTACACCACAGAATCACTGGGATGGTGCTTGGTGTGAGGAAATACTTGAAAAATTGGGGCTTTTCTCATCAGAACAATACAGATTAAGGGACGATATGATAGAAGTGGTTAAAATTATAAAAGGACGGGGACAGAGGTGTTATAGCTACAAGAGTAAATGTAAGACATTTAGAACAGAGGGTCGGAGGAACTTCTTTACACAGAGAGTTGTGAGGCTGTCAAATTCATTTCCAGGGTTAGTGGTTGAGGCAGAAACGATGTCAACATTTGATTGGATTGGATTGGTGGATGAAAAAGAAAGACTTGCATTTCCACAGCGCCTTTCACGACCACCGGACGTCCCAAAGCACTTTAAGCTAACAAAGTACTTTTTGAAGTGTAGTCACTGTTGTAATGTAGGAAACGCGGCAGCCAATTTGCGCACAGCAAGCTCCCACAGACAGCAACGTGATAATGACCAGAGAATCTGTTTTAGTGCCGTTGATTGAGGGATAAATATTGGCCCAGGATAACTCCCCTGCTCTTCTTCGAAATAGTGCCATGGGATCTTTTACCTGAGAAAGGAGACAGGGCCTCAGTTTAACGTTTCATCTGAAAGACAGCACTCTCCGACAGTGCAGCACTCCCTCAGTACCGCACCAGCATGTCAACCTAGATTTTTGTGCTCAAGTCTCTGGAGTGGGACTACGAACCCACAAACCTCTGACACAAAGGCAAGGGTGCTACCCACTGCGCCACAGATGATACTGAAGCAAAGGGTTATGATAAGGGGATAGAGGAACAGGGCAGGTAAATGGAATGAGGACGATTTGCTCATGTGAAGGTACACGCCAAATTGCCTGTTTCCGTGCTGTAACTTCTCTGTATGTATTTCTATGTATCTACTCTCATCCCTGTATCCTTTAATATATTTCCCTTTTAATTCCCCGTTGAATATCATGATTGATTCTGACTCAATAGCCACTTATGGTTAAGTATTCTGTATCCTAATAACCTTTGCATGGAAACTCCCTTCTACCTCTCCCTTTCTGTTTCTAGTGCTAAAACTGAGTTCGTGTCATCTTCAGTTTAATTTGAATCAGAGAAATGGGGGAAGTGACTTGCATTGAAATCACTCGCTCTCTTTTCCTTCCCCTTTACGAACCTATGAAAGTTGGGAAGGAGAAATTTGAGAAGGGAGACTGAGGGTTAAAGAAAGATTAACAACGCTGCTTGTTCTTTTTTTAAATTCTGGGGCAAGTCAAGAAAGGAACTTGGTGGGGTAGAGAATTGTCTTTACCGCCTGGGAAGTAAGCATTGGCTTGGCGGAGTGCAGAGAGGAAGATCTAGCAGGGAGGATTGCACACCACTTGCAGAATCCACCTGAGTTTGCTCCCGTTGAAATGAAGGAGGGAAAAAAAAAATCAGGTGGGTTGAGTAAGGGGCCTGTGATCCTCCCCTGCAGATCTTGCTTTCTGCGCTCCACCAATGCAGTGCTTATTGCCTAGGTGGTAAAGGCAAAAAATTTATCCCCAGTATTTCCTAAAGTAGGGGACAACAGGGCATGGGCGATGGGGGTGGGGGTTAAGAGATCTGATTCAAATTAAGATATCCATGATAGATTAATCATACGTGGACTCTGGATGGAGCAGGTATTATGGTCTGAATGGCCTTTTTTCATTCTGAATTTCCATGTGTAGTTATGAAAAGTTCAGCCAGTTTAATGTTTAACCCCCAAACTCCCATTTGAAGCAATGTGTCAGCTATCATTTTCTTTCATTAACTAGATACCAGTTGTTTGTGCACTTCAGCAACTTTTTTTTTAAAGGCTAATAAGGCATTTGTTTCTTTGGAACTGTGATTATTGGGCGTTATTAGTCAAGGAAAGGCAGAAAGCAATGTGAGGGGATGGAACTCTGAGATCAAAAGTGTACTTCCAGAAGGTCGCTTTGAAAGCAGTGTTGGTGTTAATACTGGGCACGTTGCACCAGTTATGTGCCAAAGAAAACCCAAGAGGGGTTGGGCTCCACCATCAATGGCAGGACCTTAAGGCATCATATCCCTGCACTGGGGAAATCTCTTCCTAAGCTCCTCCACCTTGCCACATCTCTCGTCACCTTCATACATCTCCTCAAAGTCTACCTTTTTTCACCGTGGCTTCGGCCAGCTGCCCTAACTCTGCTCTCATCTACTGCTTGGCCCGTCCTTGGATTTTTTTCTCCCTTGTGGAAGTATCTTGCGGTTTTCTACGTTAAAGGTGCTGTATGACGTAATAAAACTCACTACACACTTGGTTTGCGTATAAAGCAAGGCTTTAATCAACTTGTTTCAGAACAGGGAGGTCTAGTTGTACTTCACTAGTTCCTGTCTTACAAAATGTCCCTGGGCAAGCTGGGCCCACACCCGAATATTTATACTCCTTGGACAGCACCACCAGCTGGCCGTCCAACGTTATTTCATGAGTAGTTTCTTTATGATGATGAGATTTATAACACTGTACGAGGTGCAAGCTTGTGTTGCCCTCGTTATGGCAGTCACTGCACCGCTGCACTTTGGGAAGTCCTCTCCCTCTCCCCTCAGCAATGCCGTCCCTCACCTTGCTGAGCACAGATGCACAAAAAATGATTGCTTGATAGTTTTCAGATATGGTTGACGTGAAGGCCTAATAAAACTAGATATTGTCTTTTTAAAAGGCTTAGGACAGTGCTTTATTCTAGAGATTTACTCAGAGCCAAGAACAACCTAACAGCTGCTGTATTAGAAAGATAAGTGCTCCTGATGAACTGGATAAGTATTGATTATTCTGTGAAAACATCACCCCCTCAAAGTGGAAACCAATGCAGATTAAATAGGTTTTTCCATTTCATTCCTATCTGTTGTAACGTGCAGATGTCTATTATTTGATGAGATGGTTTACCACAGACAGGCATTTACTTACATGTAATTCTGTCAGCGATCAATAGTGCAGGGAAATTTGTTGCTTGCAGCTGCCTGGAGTTGTTGGGAAGTGAAAAGTGGTTTCTCGCTACAAAGGACAGTTATTAGGTCCACTTGTCGTTTGAGAAATCACGTTATAGCCCATTCCTCTTTGGAGTTAATAAGCTTTTCCGGTAATACGTTTGCTCGTAGGAAGCGTTAACCTCCGTCTGATGGAGCTCGATTCCCAAAGTCCTACGCTGCGGAATCTCAGCTCAAGTCGGTATCCCTCTCACTGCTGGTTGAGAAGGTTGTGAGTTCGCAGGACACACCCAGGGCCCGAGCACATAATCTAGGCTGATCTTGCAATGCTGTAGTGAGGAAGTGCTGCAGTGTTGGAGTGGCCCTCCTTTCGATGAGATCTTAAACCTGCTTGTTTTCACCATGGCTGCAACAAGGTTTCACCCATCAACCAACGCCACTCAAAAAATCAGGTCAACTGGCTATTCATCTTGAAACGTTGCTAGGTCAACAGCCCCCGCACTTCAAAAAGTAATGCATTACGTGGTATGTTGTGCTGATTCAATAGGATAAGATGCAACATAAAGGCAAACATTTATTTGATTAACTGGATCCGTTGTTCCAAAGTGGGTAGTTTTCTTAAGTAACTCTGTTTTAATGGGACTAAAAACAAAGGAAATAAAAATACAAATGGAATCAGGTTGGAATGTGATCCAACTCACCCTGTAAAAAGAAAGACTTGCATTTATATAGCACCTTTCATGACCACCGGACGTCCCAAAGCTCTTTACAGCCAATGAAGTACTTTTTTTGAAGTGTAGTCACTGTTGTAATGTAGAAAACTCAGCAGCCAATTTGCACACAGCAAGCTCCCACAAACAGCAATGTGATAATGACCAGATAATCTGTTTTTAGTGATGGTGGTTGAGGGATAAATATTGGCCAGGACACCAGGGAGAACTGCCCTGCTCTTCTTCAAAATAGTGCCATGGGATCTTTTACATCCACCGGAGAGAGCAGACGGGGCCTCGGTTTAACATCTCATCCAAAAGACGGTACCTCCAACAGTGCGGCGCTCAACTGGAGTGTCAACCTAGATTTTTGTGCTCAAGTCACTGGAGTGGGACTTGAACCCACAACCTTCTGACTCAGAGACAAGAGTGCTACCAGCTGATGTAGCTGTAGTGCATATGTTCTCGGTTAGGTCCTGTGTAGATCATTTCCATCAGTTTGCTTTCGTAGCTCCAAGTGCAGAACTGCCCAACTCCTTTTGCTATTCAGGAAACTTGGTGAAAGGTTGAAATAAATAGGATGAATCAAGAAACATTGATGGGGACATATCGAGCTTGGGTTTTAGGTAGCCTGTGTAGGAGGAAAGTAGTAGGGTGGAGGGAGGTAAGAAGTTCCACAGAGTTTGGGCCCTGAGAAAGAATGTGTTCGACTAGGAGATGGTGCAACAAGTCTTGATTCAAACACAAAGAGAATTCCGAGAGCAAAGAAGACGAAAAAAAGTTGCAGTGGAGAAAAATTGGGGCTAGAGATGAGAGGAGGAGAGTCTACCAGGCAAAAGCTGCTTCTTGTATCACGGTCAGGGTGTAGAAGAGCTTGTCCAACTAGCCTCAATCAGGAACCTCTCCTTTTTCTTTTTTGATCGCGCCAACTGAGTTCGTATTCACGGTGCTCGGTGACATTCAGCATCTCCTGTGAAACAAAAACTGAAATACAACGTTAACAGCTTGAAGAGAAATAAAACCGCTCATTTTGGTACATTCTGAACAAAGGCTGATTAATGGCATTGGAAGGAATTTGGGGATTTGAAGAGTCTTCAGGGCATTTCCTGCAAGAAATTGCTGTAGACAAGATGGCCAAGTATGATATAACAACAGAAAATGCTGGAAATACTCAGCAGGCCAGGGCAGCATCCGTGGAGAGAGAAACAGAGTTAACGTTTCAGGTCTGGGACCCTTCATCAGAGTTCTGATGAAGGGTCCCAGACCTGCAATGTTAACTCTGGCTGTCAATGTCAATCTGCATTTGGGCAGCAGCTGACTTTGTCGTGGGACGCAATGGCTTGTGTCAATTTCCTTTTCTATTGAGCAGATGGAAAAGAAAACCGCGCGCAGTGTTAAACGGCTGCCGATTCGCACTACTCCTGTTGACCAACTTCACCTCCCCCCCCCAACTGTCCTCCTCAACTAGTCTCACACGCTCCCTCACACAACACGTCTCTCTCTGCATGTTAACTCTGTTTCTCTCTCCATGGATGCTGCCTGGCCTGCTGAGTATTTCCAGCATTTTCTGTTGTTATTTCAGATTTCCAGCATCCACAGTATTTTGCTATTGTGGTAGTTATGATGCTCACTTCACAACCCATGCTGCAGAAAGCTTGATTCACTGCAGTGGCTGACACTCCAGTCCGGCAGCTATGATTGTGTTCAGTTTCTACTCGGGCTGTTCGATAGGGACGGTAGTGGACTGGGCTGAGATCCAAACTGAACTAAAACTGGATATTTCAAGATTATTTGCCAAAATCCAAAGGGTGCCCATTCCATTTAGATATTCTGATATGGCGGCGAACATGCAGAGAGAAACGTGTTGTGTGAGGGAGCGTGTGAGACTAGTTGAGGAGGACAGTGGGGGGTGGGGGGGGGGTGAAGTTGGTCAACAGGAGTAGTGCGAATCGGCAGCCGTTTAACACTGTGCTCGGTTTTCTTTTCCATCTGCTCAATAGAAAAGGAAATTGACACAAGCCATTGCGCCCCATGACAAAGTCAGCTGGTGCCCAAATGCAGATTGACATTGGCAGCCAGAGTCATGGACAAGTCCATAGCCCTTTGCACCTACTCCTCACCCGATCAGCGCATGTTAGAGATGAAAACCTTTTGGGGAGAAAATCAAGGGTAAAATACACTTGTGGTCAGAACTAACTTGGGGCAATGAGATTCTGTGTGACTGGGGCTGGGGCAGCGTGAAGGGTTGGTGGGTCTGGATGGAGAGCGGGGGGGGGGGATGGAGGGGGGGTGGGGGGGAGAGCGGGGGAGGGGGATGGAGAGCGGGGGTGGGGGAGGGGAGAGCGGGGGTGGGGGGGATGGAGAGCGGGGGTGTGGGGGAGGGGAGAGCGGGGGAGGGGGGATGGAGAGCGGGGGGGAGGGGAGAGCGGGGGAGGGGGGGAGTGGAGAGCGGGGGTGGGGGGGAGTGGAGAGCGGGGGTGGGGGAGGGGAGAGCGGGTGTGGGGGGGATGGAGAGCGGGGGTGTGGGGGAGGGGAGAGGGGGGATGGAGAGCGGGGGGGAGCGGGGAGGGGGGATGGAGAGTGGGGGTGGGGGGGATGGAGAGCGAGGGGGAGGGGGGGATGGAGAGCGGGGGAGGAGGGATGGAGAGCGGGGGTGGGGGGGAGGGGAGAGCGGGGAAGGGGGATGGAGAGCGGGGTGGGGGGAGGGGAGAGCGGGGGTGGGGGGAGGGGAGAGCGGGGGTGGGGGGAGGGGAGAGCGGGGGAGGGGGGATGGAGAGCGGGGTGGGGGGAGGGGAGAGCGGGGGTGGGGGGGATGGAGAACGGGGGATGGAGAGCAGGGGAGGGGGGGATGGAGAGCGGGGAGGGGGGATGGAGAGTGGGGGTGGGGGGGATGGAGAGTGGGGGGAGGGGAGAGCGGGGGAGGGAGAGCGGGGGTGGGGGGAGGGGAGAGCGGGGGAGGGGGATGGAGAGCGGGGTGGGGGGAGGGGAGAGCGGGGGTGGGGGGAGGGGAGAGCGGGGGAGGGGGATGGAGAGCAGGGTGGGGGGAGGGGAGAGCGGGGGTGGGGGGATGGAGAGCGGGGGTGGGGGGGAGGGGAGAGCGGGGGAGGGGGGATGGAGAGCGGGGTGGGGGGAGGGGAGAGCGGGGGTGGGGGGGATGGAGAGCAGGGAGAACGGGGGAGGGGGGATGGAGAGCAGGGGAGGGGGGGATGGAGAGCGGGGGGGTGGGTCTGGTGCTTCTTGTTCGATGAGTCACCATTCTCTGCAACCAATCTGCTGAAGTCAAAGTTCCGTTTGCAATTACTGTTAAAACCTAGAAGCTACACCAAGATGCGCCGTGTCTGATAAACTCATGCCACAATTCCAAACGTTGGTGAAAGAGAAAGACGAAAAAGTTTTGCACTGAATGGTGGTAGATGTTTGTTAAGTAAATATATATGTGACGTACATTTCCCTGTATTGTGTGTAAGGCCTTTTCCACTAAAATAAATGCATGTGGCGGAAACGGTGTCACCGTAGCCATCTTTGTGACTAGTCAACGATTTCTATTGAACCTACATTGGCTCCCGGTTAAGCAATGCCTCGATTTTAAAATTCTCGTCCTTGTTTTCACATCCCTCCCTGACCTCGCCCCTCCCTATCTCTGTAGCCTCCTCCAGCTCTACATCCCCCCGAGATATCTGCGCTCCCCCAATTCTGACATCTTCAGCATCCCCGATTTTAATCGCTCCACCATTGGCAGCTGTGCTCTGGAATTCTCTCCCTAAACCTCTCCGCCTCGCTACCTCTCTTTCCCCCTTTAAGATGTTCCTTAAAACCTACCGCTTTGACCAAGCTTTTGATTATCTGCCCTAATATCTCCTTATGTGGCTCGGTGTCAAACTTTGTTTGATAATCGCTCCTGTGAAACACCTTGGGACATTTTGCTACATAAATACAAGTTGCTGTTGTTGGACAGCATTAGACTAGAAGATCTCAGGTTCAAATTCTCTCTATGTTGACCTTAAGCTTACAGCATTCAGGACATTCCGATTAGCCAGAAAGCTGTGGAAGCTACATCATTAAATAAATTTAAAACAGAAATAGATAGTTTCCTAGAAGTAAAGGGAATTAAGGGTTATGGGGAGCGGGCAGGAAATTGGACATGAGTCTAGGTTCGGAATGGTTATGGCCCTGTGGGTAGTGGAGTGGGCCCAGGGGCCGTGTAGCCTGGTTCTGCTCCTACTGTGTCCTAATTCTGTGTTAGATTTCAGGAGATGGTTTTATTCCTGTTCCTGGCTGGGGTGGAGATCGCCTTTACAGAAGGTAAGTACTGTAGAAAATATAGGGACAGAGTGATCTCCTGGAAGAATTTCGATCGCCTAGATGGGTCGGAGAGGAATTTCCCAGATTTTTTTCTCCCAAATTGGCCATTGGGTCTTTATCTGGTTTTTCGCCTCTCCCGGGAGATCACATGGGTTCGGGTGGATGCAGAGTGATAGAAGATTTGAGGTTAGGATCAGATCAGCCATGATCTTATTGAATGGTGGAGCAGGCTCGAGGGGCCGATTGGCCTACTCCTGCTCCTATTTCTTATGTTCTTATGTTCTAGCCGCAGCATCCCCCGGGCTAAAGAAGTGAAAAATCAACCGGGGTTCCTGTTTCTGATCGCTGTCCAGTGATGAAAATGGGATCAGACTCGGGCATGAAGCACAAAACAGCTGAATAGCCCTGCCGACAATTGCTATTTAGGTCCATCCATGGGCAAGGTACCGAAGCCTGGCTGATACCCATGGTGCAAGAGCCAATAACCTAATGCAGATCAGCCATGATCTGATTGAATGGCGGAACTGGCTCGAGGGGCTGAATGGCCTCCTCCAGTTCCTATGTTCCCATAACCTTCAGGAAAGAAGCGAAGGGGAGATAATTAGGGGTAGGCGGGGAGGTGGTGGTGGGGGGGGTGGGAGGTGGTTAAGGAAAGGTTGCAGTATGTTTGAGGCAGTTGCATTCATCATCAATAATGAGTTTCCCTTGATGGCAGAAACACATAGACCAGGTGCGATATTTGTAATTTATTCCACCCAGTATCGTTTCAACACATTCAATTATATACTATTTTCTCGTTAAGGTTTGATCCGATTTATATTTTACCCCCGAAGAAACCTCGTTGCCTCCTCTTCAGAAACCAGTGCCCTTTGACCTTGCACAAACACCAAAGTGCAAGGATTGGATAAATATTTGACTTTGCTCTGATCAAAGACAGAAATCATCAATTCTCATCTTAACCCAGAGTCGATTTTTTTTTTTTGAAATGTCACCTCTCTTCTCACAGCTGCTCTGTTTTCATTGATCCGTGCGGCATGCTTGGGCTAAACACAGCCTGCACACACCGGCCTCTGATAAAAATGACAGAGGATCCCATTCCTGTAAGATGTGGATTACGTGCCGAGAAAAAGTAATAAGAATTCAGCAGGATGCAATCAGGGAGGCTTTTCTCCTTATTAAGCAGTGGTGTGGAACCTCTTTATCTTGTTTTCACTGTTTCTAGACGTGGTTGTTTACGTTTGATGATACGCCGGAGGTGGCTCGGAGATTAGAGGGGGAGAAATTACCGGCAGCAGAAGTTAGTGCACCAGTGCTTGACATAATTGTGCCAAATTCCTCCCTCTGCACTTTTAACGGAAGCGGTAACCCATTTCAGTTATAACAACAGAAAATGCTGGAACTACTCAGCAGGCCAGGGCAGCATCCGTGGAGAGAGAAACAGAGTTAACGTTTCAGGTCATTGACCCTTCGTCAGAACTGAGAAAAAAAGCAGGAAAGGGAACAGATTTTAAAGCAAGTTGGGGGCTGGGAAAAGGGGGAGGGGATGTTAACGCCTCTGTTAAAATAACACAGAGAAGAATTTGGTATGGGCGCTCCGCGTTTTTGTATTATCTCGGCAACAGAAACTCGTACCCTTTGGCGCTAATTTTACTGTCGCATTTTCACACAGTCTTTCGACGTGTAGTGAAACTTCCATTGTCTGTCATAATGGGGGAGGGCGGGGGACGTGGTGCGGGGGGGGCGGTCAATCTCTGGTGGATAATTAAGAGTCCTCGGGGATCATTTTCACCTTACAGACCTGGGTGGTAGTCTGGACGAGTGCTTTGCCCGCCCATTGTAGAACCCGCTCAGTTTTCATCCTGTTGAAATCACTGCGAGGATGGGTTCTACAGCGAGGGGTTGATCTGCTCTGTCAGGTTACCACCCAGGTGGTGATGATGAAATCTACACCACCCCCCCCGCCCTCCCAATTTTGGGTTTACAAGTATCGTATAGCTAGACGATAATTTTTGATTTATCTGATTTTCACTCTAACTCTTTTCAAACGATATGGTGATAAGGTTAGATGAAGTAAGGGTGGGAAGAGGCTCGCGTGGAGCATAAACAGCAGCATAGACCAGTTGGGCCGAATGGCCTGTTTCTGTGCTGTAAATTCTAAGCAATTCTATGTAAACTTGTTACTAAGGCTTCCTTTTCCCTGGTATTCTCAGTAAGGTATAATGGAAGGAAATTCTCCGCCATCTAAGCATCATAAAAATTCACCGATTCATGGAGAGCCCCCAATTCTTAGTCTTGTATTTGAGACAGTAACACCTAGACACAGGAATGGGGAGAAGATCAGTACAATTAAATTTTATAGAGCTGTGCAGTTGATTTATATCAGACTGGAAGAGATAGTTATTAGCAGGCAGCACAATCTCATGCAAGACTACGTCTGGCGGTTAATCAGGAAGGTGAATAATTAGAGTGCGAATAGAAACATTGAAACATAGATACATAGAAGATAGGTGCAGGAGTAGGCCATTCGGCCCCTCGAGCCTGCTCTGCCATTTAATGAGATCATGGCTGATCATCCAAATTCAGTACCCGGTCCCTGCTTTCTCCCCATATCCCTTGATCCCTTTAGCCTTAAGAAATATATCCAATCCCTTCTTGAATATATTTAATGAATTGGCCTCAACTGCCTTTTGTGGTAGAGAATTCCATAGGTTCACCACTCTCTGGGTGAAGAAATTCCTCCTCATCTCTGTCCTAAATGGCTAACCCCTTATCTTTAGACTGTGACCCCTGGTTCTGGACTCCCCCGCCATCAGGAACATCCTTCCTGCATCTAGTTTGTCTAGTCCTGTTAGAATTTTATAAGTTTCAATGAGATCCCCTCTCATTCTTCTAAACTCCAGCGAATATAAGCCCAGTCGACCCAATCTCTCCTCATATGTCATTCCTGCCATCCCAGGTATCAGTCTGGTGAATCTTCGCTGCACTCCCTCCATGGCAAGAAAATCCTTCCTCAAATAAGGCGACCAAAACTGCACACAATACTTAAGGGGTGGTCTTACCAAGGCCCTGTACAACTGCAGCAAGACATCCTTGCTCCTGTACTCAAATCCTCTCGCTACGAAGGCCAACATACCATTTGCCTTCTTAACCGCCTGCTGCACCTGCATGCTTACCTTCAGCGACTGTTGCACAAGGACACCCAGGTCTCGTTGCACTTCCCCTTTTCCCAATCTATTGCCGTTCAGATAATAATCTGCCTTCCTGTTTTTGCCACCAAAGTGGATAACCTCGCATTTATCCACATTATACTGCATCTGCCATGCATCTGCCCAATCACCCAACCTGTCCAAATCATACTGGAGTTTCTCGGCATCCTCCTCACAGCACACACGCCCACCCAGCTTTGTGTCATCAGCAAACTTGGAGATATTACATCTAGTTCCCTCGTCTAGATCATTAATATATATTGTGAATAGCTGGGGTCCTAGCACCGATCCCTGCGGTACCCCACTAGTCACTGCCTGCCACTTGGGAAAAGACCTGTTTATTCCAACTCTTTGCTTCCTGTCTGCCAACCAGTTCTCTAATCAAGTCAGTACCGTACCCCCAATCCCATGTGCTTTAACTTTGCATGCTAATCTCTTATGCGGAACCTTATCGAAAGCCTTCTGAAATTCCAAATACACCACATCCACTGGTTCTCCCTTATCTATTCTACCAGTTACATCCTCAAAAAATTCCAGTAGATTAGTCAAGCACAATTTACCTTTTGTAAATCCATGTTGACTTTGTCCGATCCTGTCACTGTATTCCAAGTGCTCTGCTATTACATCTTTTATAATGGACTCTAGCATTTTCCCCACTACTGAATAATGGAGACACCACTGTACAGAGCTAGGGTCAAGTGACCCTTTAAAAATGGAACTGCACTGATACTGTTGAGAAGAGGGATTGGAGATTGTATTGATATTAGCAGCACTACTTGAATTTTTTTTCTAAGGAGAGGTAGGGATGTAAATTTAAGGGGAGTTTGGTGCCGGGGACATAGATTGTGAAATTGTACAGTGGATTAAAAATTACCGGATGAGGTGTGCAATTGCACTCCTGGTAGATGCCAAAAATGCCAAAGTGGGAAATCTGCCCCTTAGTATTCCCTAAAGTAGGGGGTCAATGGTGAGGGAGGGAATCCATGATATAATAGTGGAGTGGGCTGGATGGGTGTGATGGGTGAAGTGTCAGTCATGGCTCAGTGGGTAGCACTCTCGCCTCTGAGTCAGGATGGTTGTGGGTTCAAGTCCCACTCCAGAGACTTGAGCACAAAAATCTAGGCTGACACTCCCGGTACAGTACTGAGGGAGAGCTGCACCGTCGGAGGTGCCGTATTTCGGATGAGATGTTAAACCGAGGCCCCGTCTGCTCTCTCAGATGGACGTAAAAGATCCCATGGCACTATTTTGAAGAAGAGCAGGGGAGTTATCCCTCAATCAGCATCACTAAAACAGATTATCTGGTCATTTATCACATTGCTGTGCGCAAATGGCCTGCTGCGTTTCCTACATTACAACAGTGACTGCACTTCAAAAGTGCTGCACTGTCGGAGGTGCCGTCTTTCGGATGAGACATTAAACCGAGGCCCCGTCTGCTCTCTCAGGTGGATGTAAAAGATCCCATGGCACTATTTCGAAGAAGTGCAGGGGAGTTCTCCCCAGTGTCCTGGGCCAATATTTATCCATCAATCAACATACTAAAAAACAGATTATCTTGTCATTATCACGTTACTGTTTGTGGGAGCTTGCTGTGCGCTCATTGGCTGCCGCGTTTCCCACATTACAACAGTGTCTACACTTCAAAAAGTATTTCATTGGCTGTAAAGCCCTTTGGGACGTCCAGTGGTCATGAAAGGCGCTATAGAAATGCAAGTCTTTCTTTCCTTACTCTGTCTTTAATGGTTTTAAGTAGATGACAGTTGCCCCGGTTTATAATATTTGTACAACAAATGGTCCTGATTGAATAATCCATGGACAGCAAAGTCAGAGATGTGTACAACATTGGCTCTAAGAGCTGTATGAATATTGTGTTTGATGGTAGCCTAACCCCCTCCCACATAATTGAATAGCTCTCGGTTTCTAGGCTCACTTGGGAAGAATGGCCACTTGGGGCAAGTTGTATCTATGGAACTGTACCCCAAAATAGCCAGCACTTCCAGGAGAGGAGGGAAGACAAATTGGAGGGTGGGGGAGAGTGAAACTGTGCAAGTGTGAGACAGGCAGCGTTCGATTGTGCAGATTGTCGCTGTTGTTACTAATGGACTGCGCATTCGTCCTACCAACACTTGGTGAGAACTTGTGACATCCAGCGTGAGCTGTACGACAGGCCTGATGGCCAGAAGCGCAATATAAACCCAGTTATCTGACGATCTGACTCCATTATTGGCTGATCAGAGACCTAGGAGTCACACGGCGAGATGTAACCGAGCTGACACCCTCAACATATGGCCTAAAAAAAAAAGGGCCAAAATGTTGAAGCCTCATGGATAAATGGCGAAGTAAATCTTGCCAATAACTGTCTGATTATTGATTAAGTGCCTGGCAACCGAGGTTAGTTACAGTTGATAGGTTACAAAGGTTGAGACATTAAAAATCACAAGCAAGCACATGAGAGTGAATGGGGAAATATGTGTATGAAATACACTATTAGACGGAAAGGCCAAGAATCTTCTGGTGTAAAATAGTTTGCTGTTTTATTGATGCCAGAAATGATTAGGCTTCGACAAGTAACAGCAGTAGGCGTTAAATGGAGATTACCTTCTGTTATCAGGAACGGGGGGACGGTGAGATGGCACCATCAAGTGGGCTGTGCTGATTCAACTACAACCCGAGTTTGCTGGGCTCCTCCTAAGCCGAGCCGTGCTGTGCTGGGCAAAGTTGTCTCCTTTGCAAGGTGGAGATGGGGAAATCGACTCCTCCCCAGGTCCCCTGGCTATGAGCCAGACTGACACTGAGGGTGGTTGGTGAGCAGTCCTCGACACTTTGGGTAGGATGTCCATTCCTCCAATTTTGAACCAGAGATTCTGAATTTGAAGTGGCCGCCAATAAGATCGAGGAATGAAAGCTGTACGTTTGCCGTGGACATATCGACTCCTGCATTTTCTTTTAAAAGGCAGTATGAGTGTGCGAGGGATCAGTTTCCCATTCAGGTGTTATTCCCATTCACTGTCTGTGTGGAGTTTGCACATTCTCCCCGTGTTTGCGTGGGTTTCCTCCGGGTGCTCCGGTTTCCTCCCACAGTCCAAAGATGTGCGGGTTAGGTTGATTGGCCATGATAAAAATTGGCCCTTAGTGTTAGGGGGGATTAAATACGTGGGGTTACGGGGTTACGGGGCTTGAGTGGGATGGCTGTCGGTGTAGGGACCGGGTGCTAGGGTTTGGATGATCAGCCATGATCTCGCAGGCTCGAAGGGCCGAATGGCCTACTCCTGCTCCTATCTTCTATGTTTCTATGTTAACCAATTTGCATTGAGATTCTGACTCCAGTCATTGATGTAAATTAGGAATGGTAGTGGTCCCAATAATAAGCCCTGGGGTACCCCGCTCAGTACTCCCCCAACCATCACACTACCCCTCTAACCAATACCCATTGTTTTGTACCCTTTGGCCAGTTTCTAGTCCAGACCCAAATTTTGCCCTGAATCCCCACAGCTTTGACCTTAATTAGTAATCCTTCGTGTGGAACTTTGTGAAATGCCTGGAGGCATCTTCCTGCAAATGCAAGTTGATGTTGTAGAGATTAGTGGATGAGTGACCCAGAAAGCGCATAAATAAGGGAACCAAAAACGCAAAATGTCCCCGAGGGTGAAAGTCCCTCATCCCACCATCGGAAAATAACATGTTTTAAAAAAAATCTTCCTTCCTTCCACCCTCATGGTAGCAGATTTATGCGTGAACTGTGAAAATGGCCAGATTAAATCTGTTTGGCAACCAAACCAGAATTATTAACTTCAGGTGAATAAGGCTGTGCGAGTACAGAGTACAACAATAAACCACAGCAGCATCTTCTGAGACACCAGTCCGCCTACAACCATCACTTTAGCCTACATAATGATAGTCCCTGCATGCCAGAAAAACAAGTAATTCCTCTTATGAAGTGCTTTGAGACTTTCCACTGAGATGGGGCGTTGTATGAATGTAGGTGCGATAGTTGTTGCTTTGCTGCTACATATAAATATATACATCAACAACCCAGGAGACAGGACAATGAGCCTCCAAATCTGATCAATAATCACCTTTAACATCATCAATTCAGGCCCAAGTGCGCCAGGTGCCAAGCATGGTTGCAAATGAAACAAGCTCGCCAGGAATTTCCTCGACTGCCATATCGTAGGCGGAATATCCTTGGAACTCCCTCCGATAAACCGTGTAAAGAGGAATTCTGCGGATCTTCTGCCAGTGTTATGGTGGCCAATCGGGAAATTCCTGGTGGCTGTTTAGGAAGAAAGAACAAACTTTTAGATAAGCACCTGGAGAAGATATTGATAGAGAGTTCGGCGGTTACTGAGGGATACGATATTTTCTCTACACTGGGACGAGATGTTTTTTTTTGGGGGGTCTGTATATTCCTTTGTCCCCAGTTCTATGGCGTCTTACCCTACCACAGACTTTTGAAGTGTAATTGCTGTTGTAATGTTGGCAAAAGCACGAGTTGGACACAGCAAGGTCCCACAAACAGCAGTGGGATGAATACCACTTAGCAATGTTCCCTCCAAGCTGCGTGCATACGCGGGAGCGCAACAATCCTGAAGGTTGTGCGCAGGCCGCTCACAAACTCTCAAATACCGCGCGGGCGGCCTCGCAAAAAATGTTAAGGTACCGTGCTTTGAAAAAACTGGCCGGGCGCAACAACTACATTTTAGAGGGAACATTGCCACTCAGCCTCTTTTCGATGGTGCTGAATGAAGAGGAATGTTGGTTTGGACAAGTTGTGCCATGGAAACTGTGCAGTTTTGGTCTCCTTACCTAAGGAAGGACATACTTGCCATAGAGGGAGTGCAGCGAAGGTTCACCAGACTGATTCCTGGGATGGCAGGACTGTCGTATGAGGAGAAATTGGGTTGGTTAGGCCTGTATTCACTAGAGTTTAGAAGAATGAGAGGGGATCTCATTGAAACATATAAAATTCTGACAGGGCTAGACAGACTGGATGCAGGGAGGATGTTTCCCCTGGCTGGGGGCTCTAGAAGGAGGGGTCACAGTCTCAGGATACGGGGTAGGACATTTAGGACTGAGATGAGGAGAAATTCCTTCACTCAGAGGGTGGTGAACCTGTGGAATTCTCTACCACAGAAGGCTGTGGAGGCCAAGTCACTGAATGGCCCGGAAATTCGGGTCCCAACGCGTGAGTACGGACGGAGTACCCACGTGTGGACCCGATGGACGTGCCAGTTTCTTGCATGCACTACGCATGCGCGGGAAACCGACATTTCCGATCCTCTGAACGAAGGGGTTCAGAGGTCGAACGCGTGCGCGCAGGAGTCTGCGCGTGCGCGTTGAACTTCCGCTTTTTTTACAGGTATGCCCGTGCGTGAAGGCCTCCACTTTTTGCACATTTAAAAACCAGACGTAAGGACTTCATTTTAAAAGGTAAGTGGTCAATTAATTAAAATTAGAAATTTTTTTCCACAGGTTTATTATTTTTAAATACTTTACAGTAAGGTAAGTGTATTTTTAGCCCCGATTTTTTATAAAATTATTTTTTTCAAAAATTTAAATTATTGTTTAAAATAATTATTTAATGTTATTTATAGTTGATTTAAATAGTGTGATTTTTTTCCAAATTTATTTGAAGGTTAAGTACTGTTTTGGGCGCCCGGAGTTTTCACGAGTTTGACAGTTCTTTCTGTCAAACTCATGAATGGACTTTTCCCTCCTCCGATTGGTTGCCCAGTGCTCACGTGATCCCAGCGGACGCATCGCACTAACTACGCCACTGGATCACGCAAGCACAGCGCGCCGGGAGCTGGACCGGGCCACAGACAGGAAATCCACGCTGGCCCAGGCCTCAACTGCCGGCGCGCTAGGTAAGTGTAGGTCGGGGGCTTGCACCCGCGGGAAGCCCCCGACCCGAATTTCTGGGCCAATATATTTAAGAAGGAGATAGATAGATTTCTAGACACAAAAGGCATCAAGGGATATGGGGAGAGAGCAGGAATATGGTATTGAGATAGAGGATCAGCCATGATCATATTGAATGGCGGAGCAGGCTCGAAGGGCCGAATGGCCTACTCCTGCTCCTATTTTTTTATGTTTCTAAATATACCTAAGCAGGCAGACTTGGTCGGTTTAACATCTCATCAGAAAGTCGGCACCTCCGACGGAGTAGCACTCCCTCCAGTACTGCACTGGAGTGTCAACGTAGATTATGTGTTAGTCCTTGAGTAAGACTTGAACCCACACCAGCTTCTGACACAAAGGCAAGAGTATTACCAGTTGAGCCAAGCTGACATTCTTTTAACTGCGGAGAGGGAGCACGAGGATAGAAAACGGTGCTGAAGTTGATGTAAAGATATTTCGGTTCTGCAAGGAAATGTGAAAGGAGATCCCGGGTTTATTTCCTTCCAGATCTCTCCCCTCCAGAAGATGCTGCTTCATATTTAATTACAGTCCCACGGGTACTTGACGGCCTTCAGTCCCTCCGCTTAGTGATCATTCTTCATGTGTCAGCCCTGATACCGAGTGCCGGCAAGTTATTTGATCGTGAAAGGAATCACAGCCGAGGCCGATTCTGTACCCACATGACATTGGCACGTGCGCTTTTAATCAGGGCTCGCTGGCTTGCGACCAGGAGCTGGAACCCTGGCTGACTTGTCCCGCCCCAACACAGGCGCGCTGAGGCTAATTACATCAGATATACGGCACAGAAACCGGCCATTCGGCCCAACCAGTCCACGCCGGCGTTTAAGCTCTACTCCAGCCTCCTCCCATCCTTCCTCATCTTAACTCGATCGATGAACCCTGCCGGGTTCTGGCCAAAGGTCATCGACCTGAAACGTTAACTCTGTTTCTCTCTTCACAGACGCTGCCTGACCTGCTGAGTGTCTCCAGCATTTTCTGTTTTTATTTCAGATTTCCAGCATTTGCAGTATTTTCTTTTTGATCTGGTGAGGGTGTCTGGGTGAACTGATCATTAGAGAAGATCTCACCTCCAGTAGTAAGATCGGCAGAGGGATTGTCATGAAGCTTATCATTCATGAAGAAACGACTCATGAAATAACACTGGGCGGCCGGCTGGTGGCGCCGTCCAAGGAGTATAAATACTTGGGCGTGGGCCCAGCTTGCCCAGGACGTTTTTGTAACTAGGAACTAGTGATGTACAGGAAACTCTTTTTTATCCGTGATGCGCCATCGCCGGGCAGCGCGCTCTGGGGTGTTTGGCCTGGCCACAGAAGTAGCATTTCTGGCCTTGGGATACTGCTGTCTGGCTTTGGGACACTGCTGCGGTTGTTGGGCCGTCGTTGGGCTGTGGCTGGGGTGGCACGGTGCTATGGGGCTGTCCTACTGTGTCCCAGGTTGTCATTCCCCGCGGCGTCCACGGTGCAGAGGAGTAGGCATCCATGCCCCGGTAGGCTGCGTCCAGCGTTAGTGCAATTTCGGAGGCTTTGTCGAGGGTGAGGTCACTCTGCTCCAGCAGTCGCTGTCGGGTGTAGTTGGACCTGTGGCCCGCTACGGAGGCATCCCGGATCAGTTCCTCCGTGTACGTAGTGGGCGTTACCGCCTTACACCCACAGGCCTGGCCAAGCACGGACAGAGCTTGGAGGTATTCCTCAGTCGATTCCCCAGGTTGTTGCTTGCGACTCCCCAGTAGGTGCCTGGCGTATACTTCGTTCACAGGGCGCGTGTACTTGGTCTTGAGGAGCTGGAGGGCGGCTGTGTACGAGGTCGTGTCCCGGATGACTGAGTACACTTGGTGGTTCACCTTGGAGATCAGGACAGACAGTTTGTTCGCATCCGTTACGACCGCAGTGGAGGCAGTCAGGAATGTCTCGAAGCACATGAGCCAGTGAGCAAACTTGGTGGAAGCGTCCGCTTCCCGACTGTCCAGGTCCAGGCATGCTGGTGTGAGGATCTTCTCCATTATAAAAAATTTAGTTAATAAAATTGATGCGCCATCAATTATTCAAAAGACTGAGGTTAAGCGAGTGACAACCAGGCTTTTATTAACTAAAGAATGAAGGTCTTGTCTCGAGTGGTCGACCCGTCCAGAATACTAAGGGACTGGGAGGTAGTCACTTATATACCTGGAATAGTGGGAGGAGTCAGCCGAGGCATGTCCAGACCTGTACCTAGTGGAATACACATACACTTACAGACAGGTATAACAGTGGTTTACCACAATCCGGCACCGACGGGACCGGCGTGGTGCCGGTTTATCAAAAAGTCCGGATTACAGAGAGGTATAGTTTAAAAGGTACGAGAGCCCCATACACAGCAACAAATCCAGGCTTCCCTGTTGCTTAGCAACAGGTGCAGGAACCCCGGCCGCAGACCAAGCGTCCCTGTTGCTTAGCAACAAGTGCAGGAACCCCGATTACACAGCCACAGATCCAGGAATGGCCACTAATATGAAGTAAAACTTAACCTGAACCTACTCCTGAATTTTGCCGGTAAATCGAGAGTTTCCTGTAAACTAGAATCTCATGGTTGTGAAACAGTTGATTAAAGCCTTGTTTTATACTCAACCAAGTGCTTAGTGAGTTTTCTGACGTCAGGGATCCAGAGGGTTAAAACATAAAACCATTAGCAACCAGATTTCTGCTTGGGCAAACGCACAATCCCAACAGTAAGTTGCGGTTAGCAGGAAAGTCCCAGGTTCAAAACGCTGTCCTGTCCCTCGGTCAGCTGATCTTAGTCAGGGCAACAGTGGGGATCCTATAATTGACCTCCGCATCCCTTGAGGAATATCACCGAGGGTTCCTTTTTCCAATGCCTAACCTGTGACCCCTGCTAGAAAGCACGAGTGGGGGTGGGGGTGGGGGGGCGTTATTTAGACACCAAATTCAATGGAGGGTAAAATCAGGCAGGCTGTGAAACCGCCGTGCGGCCCGATTCTGTCAGGTTCAGGGCGGGCTAGATTAAAATTGGGCCCCCCCCCCATCCCGCATGTGTGTAGATGTTAAGTGAGGGAAGGGGGGAACTGGGCTCAGCCATGATGCCTGGATAATTTGGTGCTCATTTTCTCGGCTTACCCATCAAGAGTGGCCACTTGGACGAGGCACCAGGGGGGTCTCCTGGTGCTCGTGGAACCCTAGCCCAGATTATCACTGTGTCTTCATGTTTGAAAATTCCCCTTCAGCCAATGCCTCCATTGGCATCAGATCACTTCCTGAAATCATTGGTCACAAGAGGAGTGAGGGGCAAAGTGCTCTCATCTACTGCAAGCCTGTGGGATACCCACATCCTGTTAGGAGCTGGTGCCAGAGGGTTGAAAGGTGAATTTGTGGATCTGAATAATGCTACCCTACTGGAGGGAAGAACTTGAGAAGATGGCAGGGTGGGGTTTGGTGTGGAGGTGGAGGTGTGGGGGTGGATGGGGAACGAGCTGATCTGTTGGATTTTCAGTCGTCTGAGAATTTTGAGTTAATGAAGCACAGCTGTCAACCTAATCTCGGAGCTGTTT
The DNA here is from genome assembly GCF_052327205.1 of Somniosus microcephalus. Classification (NCBI taxonomy): domain Eukaryota; kingdom Metazoa; phylum Chordata; class Chondrichthyes; order Squaliformes; family Somniosidae; genus Somniosus; species Somniosus microcephalus. Next base: position 10,967,562 of record NC_140999.1, read on the forward strand.
TCAGAATGATCGGCCTCCCAGTCGAGTATTTCATGCTGCGCTGGGAAAATGCCTGAAAAGGTCACATTAAAATATGTGGAAATGAAGATAGGAAACATCCCAGCTGATCCCTGTGTGACCTTTTGCCATTCCTTCCCACTGATTGGACACGGGGGGGGGGGGGGGGGGTGTTGGTGAGATGGACCCCGGCACAAATTGACGCACCCCGTTTTATTTTTGCCTTTGCGACATTTATTGGTCCGGCTAGTTATTGGCTCCCTGGGGTACAGCGAGTGTAGCAGGCTAAAGTCGCCACAGTAAATACATGCATTAAGCTTCTTTGGCAGCTGTAAGGTCTGTGGGGGGATTACAGACATGACTTTCTGCCATCTGTCCATCACACCGATTCTGTGGATCATTTGCTAGATTTTTTTTGAATACGGCAAAGTCATGCCTCCACTCCCGAAGAATATAAGAGCGCTGCAGTGCGCCCCAGACACACATTTTGCCAACTGCACTTCTGAAGGGGGTGCCACTGAATAAAACGGCAGTGATCACCCGACTGTCATCTACATCCGTTTTCTCTTCTCTGTGCTCAAAGGCTTTATCTGCCTCTGTAACATTTGCTTGATGAAAGTAATTCTGTGCGATCAAAGTCCTGCTGCAGACTTCACTGCTCACGTGGCTCAGTGTTTTGGTCGCGGGCGTTTGTTTCTGGCTCTGATGCCCCAGCAGGTAAATGCACTGCCAGGCGTGCTGTACTGACACTGGAGCAGGGAAGGTTGAGGGGAGATTCAATAGAGGTGTTCAAAATCATGAGGGTTTTTGATAGAGTAAATAAGGAGAATCTGTTTGCTCTGGCAGGAGGGTTGGTAACCAGGGGACACAGATTTAAGATCATTGGCAAAGGAACTGGGAGCGGTTGTGGAGATTACGCAGTGAGTTGTGATCTGGAATGCGCTGCCTGAAAGGGCGGTGGAGGCAGATTCAATAGTGACTTTCCAAAGTAAACTGGATTTGCACCTGAACAGGAAACATTTGCAGGGCTATGGGGAAAGAGCAGGGGAAGTGGGACTGATTGGATTGCTCTACCGGTCCGACCGTCACAGGCACGATGGACTGAATGGCCTCCTTCTGTGCAGTGCGATTCTGAGGAAGTCCCAAGTTCAATTCCCCTTTCCTCTTCAGCTGGCCGCCCTTCTCGCCTGAAGGCACTGCCTCAGGAGAGGGCCCAACCCCACATCACCGGGCGGCCTTGGCTATCGCGGCCAAATGACCGCCCTTCACGCGTAAGCCTGACCAAGTGAATGTCGATAGATCTGTTTTGACGGGGTGGGGGGAAATGAACACCAGGGTACTGTAGCCTAGTGTCTGCTGTTTGTGGGAGCTTGCTGTGCGTAAATTGGCTGCACATTTCCTACATTACCACAGTGACTACACATCAAAAAGTACTTCACTGGCTGTAAAGCGCTTTGGGATGTCCTGAGGTTGTGAAAGGCGCCATAGAAATGCAAGTCTTTTTCTTTTTAACGGGTATGTCACTGGCCTCGTAACCCAGAGTTCATAAATTCAACTCCCTACCACATTTTCAGCTGTGAAATTTGATTCAATAATTCGGTGGGCTGGCACCAGGAAAGGTGACCACGAAAGCTGCCGGATTGCAGTTAAAAACCCAGATGTCCTTCAGGGAAAGACCTGCCACCAGCACTCAGTCTGGCCTATGTATGTGGTTGCCTTGTAATGTCCTCAAGGCAATGAGGGACAGGCAATAACTGTTGCCTTGTCAGAGTTTCCGATAAATATATATATATTTTAAAAATCGCAGGCAAGCCGGGATCCAATCCTCATACCTGTGCCCTTTCCAACATGAATCAATGGCGAGCGATCAGCACTAGGAAAGAAAGAAGGAAGAACTTGCATTTCTATAGCGCCTTTCACCATCTCAGGATGTCCCAAAGCGCTTTACAGCCAATAAAGTATTTTTTGCAGTGCACTGGAAATACAGAATCCTGCCCCCCAATCTGAGATCTTCTAGTCTGTATGCCTCAGTGACAAACTAAATGGTGCATTTACTTACTGAGACATCAGGGCAAATGATAGATGTTGGACAGTAAAAAAAAAAAATTGAGACAGATGAGCTTCTATGCCTATGACGGGTCTATGATTACTGCTGCCAATCAGACTTTGCTATCTTAATAGAGGCACTAACCTGTTTATTTTACAATAGTGGAGAGAGGAATATCACGTCAATCCATTAAGCTGCTATCACCAGCAGGCATTTCTGGGCGCCCTTGTTTTTTTTCCCCCCCAAACAAAATTGTTTCGAGGCGGGGTTATGTATTTCACGTTTTAAGATTTGACAAAATCCAAACTGGTTCTCTCAGCTGGTCAAGGAGCTTGTCGATGCTCTCTGTCTGGGCCCACTTCAGCCTGGTATCGGAGGGCAGTAAGTGCCTCTGGGGCAGGACTGAAACAAAAGGAGTCCACCTCTTCAGGAGGGGATGGGAGATCATTGAAAGAATAAATAGACAACATTTCAAAAACTGATTTTTTTCAAATATAAAAACGAATGCGATTCGGAAGAAAGTGGCAATATTGTTGTATCTGACCTTCAGTTTAATAGCGTGTTTGAAATATTTCAATGCTATTTACCATCACATAAATTCTTTCTTACGGCCTGCACAGTACACTGCTGATTACTCAAAAGTAAAACACAGAGCATGAAATTTAAAGGATAATAACTTGGTTATAGATTGCCTGATTGTATTGATTTGAGAGTGAAATGTTAGCAATAGCAATTGCTTTTGTTAACTTGCGTTTTAGGTTGTCACCTTTTGTGAAGCACAAAACCCAAAAGGAGCTCAGGTTGGGAGCAGAGGCTGGGATTGGGAATGGGCAGAGGCTGAGATTGGGAATGGGCAGGGGCTGAGATTCAGGCTGAGCCGGGGCTGGGATTGGAAATGAGCAGGGGTTGGGATTGGGAATGGGCCGGGGTTGGGATTGTGAATGGGCAGGGGTTGGGAATGGAAATGGGCAGAGGCTGAGATTGGGAATGGGCAGAGGCTGGGATTGGGAATGGGCAGAGGCTGAGATTGGGAATGGGCAGGGGTTGGGATTGTGAATGGGAAGGGGCTGGGATTGTGAATGGGCAAGGGTTGGGAATGGAAATGAGCAGGGGTTGGGGTTGGGAATGGGCAGGGGCTGGGATTGTGAATGGGCAGGGGTTGGGATTGGGAATGGGAAGGGGTTGGGATTGTGAATGGGCAGGGGCTGGGATTGTGAATGGGCAGGGGTTGGGATTGTGAATGGGAAGGGGTTGGGATTGTGAATGGGCAGGGGTTGGGATTGGGAATGGGCAGGGGCTGGGATTGTGAATGGGCAGGGGTTGGGATTGGGAATGAACAGTGGTTGGGGTTGGGAATGGGCAGGGGCTGGGATTGTGAATGGGCAGGGGTTGGGATTGTGAATGGGCAGGGGTTGGGATTGGGAATGGGAAGGGGTTGGGATTGTGAATGGGCAGGGGTTGGGATTGGGAATGGGAAGGGGTTGGGATTGTGAATGGGCAGGGGCTGGGATTGTGAATGGGCAGGGGTTGGGATTGGGAATGAGCAGTGGTTGGGGTTGGGAATGGGCAGGGGTTGGGATTGGGAATGAACAGTGGTTGGGGTTGGGAATGGGCAGGGGCTGGGATTGGGAATGGGCAGGGGTTGGGATTGTGAATGGGCAGGGGTTGGGATTGGGAATGAGCAGTGGTTGGGGTTGGGAATGGGCAGGGGTTGGGATTGTGAATGGGCAGGGGTTGGGATTGTGAATGGGCAGGGGTTGGGATTGGGAATGGGCAGGGGTTGGGATTGGGAATGGGCAGGGGTTGGGATTGTGAATGGGCAGGGTTTGGGATTGTGAATGGGCAGGGGTTGGGATTGGGAATGGGCAGGGGTTGGGATTGTGAATGGGCAGGGGTTGGGGTTGGGAATGGGCAGGGGCTGGGATTGGGAATGGGCAGGGGTTGGGATTGGGAATGGGCAGGGGCTGGGATTGGGAATGGGCAGTGATTGGGGTTGGGAATGGGCAGGGGCTGGGATTGGGAATGGGCAGGGGTTGGGATTGGGAATGAGCAGTGGTTGGGATTGGGAATGGGCAGGGTTTGGGATTGGGAATGAGCAATGGTTGGGTTGGGAATGGGCAGGGGTTGGGATTGGGAATGAGCAGTGGTTGGGGTTGGGAATGGGCAGGGGCTGGGATTGGGAATGGGCAGTGGTTGGGGTTGGGAATGAGCAGTGGTTGGGATTGGGAATGAGCAATGGTTGGGTTGGGAATGGGCAGGGGTTGGGAAAGGGGTGGAGCAGGGACTAGGATCATGTTTACAGTCACAAGATTTCAAAGTCATTCATTGTATGTGATGCACTTTGAGACATTTCTGAGAGATTTGATCGGATGTGAGCGCTATATAAATACAGGTCTTTCTTTTAGCCTGCAGTTCTGGTGCTAGCTTTGCTGCTGATGAAAATCCATTGACATCCTTAATAATTAATGCATCGACTCATGAGTAACAGAAGTGGGGAAAAAAATGAAGTTTTATTTTTTTTAAAAACTCTTCTGATTCTAGCGTATATCTTCGAAATTTCTGGACAGCCCACTGAAAATCTGGACCATCTCTTTCAAAACTAGTCGGGTGTCAGCCCTCCTTGCTTTCCCCTTCTGTTTTAATAGCTGTCAGCAATTGTCAGCCTTTGCTTATTCCCTTGGTCAAAGCAGACTCTGCTTGCTCATTTCCCTCACCAGCACGGTAACATTCTCCTTAACCAATACTGCCACCCCACCTCCTTTATTTCCTTCCCTATCTTTCCTGAGCACCTGCCCTTTTTTGAGCCAGGTCTCCGTTATTGCCATGACATCCTATTCCCACGTGGCTATTTGCGCCTGCAGCTCGCCAACCTTATTCACAAACAGCTTGTTTAAAATCATGAGGGGTCCGGACAGAGTAGATAGAGAGAAACTGTTCCCGTTGGCAGAAGGGTCGAGAACCAGAGGACACAGATTTAAGGTGACTGGCAAAAGGACCTGAGGGGAAACGTTTTTACTCAGCGAGCGGTTAGGATCTGGAATGCACTGCCTGAAAGGGGGGGGGGGGTGGAGGCAGACTCAATCGTGGCTTTCAAAAGGGAATTGGATAAGTACCTGAAGGAAAAAAATTTGCAGGGCTACGGGGAAAGGGCGGGGGAGTGGGACTAGCTGAAGAGCTCTTGCAGAGGGTTCAACGGGCCGAATGGCCTCCTTCTGTGCTGTATCCATTCTATGATTCTATTTTAGGCCGCATCTGTCCCTCTGACATCCCCCTCATTTCCTGTAAAAGATTTGTGGGTAGGTTATTCCAGCTCGATTGGTACCCATTTCTCACGTGAGAAGGCAAGCCACTGACGGACTTTACACAGAAGACTGTAAAATCCTTTGTGACATCGTTACGTCACTCACCCAACAATTGTTAGCAAGAAAGGCAATATGACGGAAAGCTAAGAAAGCAGACACAAGAAGAAGCCATTCGGCTCATCACGGGGTTAGAATCAACAACAACAACTTGTAAATATATATAGCGTCTTTAAGGTAGTTAAATGTCCCAAGGTGCTTCAGAGGAGCGTTATAAAACAAAATCTGACACTGCGCCACATAAGGAGATATTAGGACAGATGACCAAAGGCTTGGTCAAAGAGGTTGGTTTTAAGGAGCGTCTTAAAAGAGGAGGGAGAGATCGAGAGGCAGAGAGGTTTAGGGAGGGTATTCCAGAGCTTAGGGCCCAGGCAACAGAAGGCACGGCTGTCAAAGGTGGAGCGATTATAATCAGGGATGCTCAAGAGGGCAGAATTAGAGGAGCGCAGATATCTCAGGGGGTTGTGGGGCTGGAGGAGATTACAGAGATAGGGAGGGGTGAGGCCATGGAGGGATTTGGAAACAAGGATGAGATTTTTAAATCGAGGCATTGCTTAACCGGGAGCCAATGGAGGTCAGCGAGCACAGGGGCGATGGGTGAACGGGACTTGGTGCGAGTTAGGACACGGGCAGCCGAGTTTTGGATGACCTCAGAGTTTACGTAGGGTAGAATGTGGGAGGCCAGCCAGGAGTGCGTTGGAATAGTCAAGTCTAGAGGTAACAAAGGCATGGATGAGGGTTTCAGCAGCGGATGAGCTGAGGTAAGGGCGGACAATCGGGAGCAGTAAACCCATTTTGTGTCTCACTTGCTAAGCTAGCCTACTGCAGTACCCTGTGGTAAACCACTGTTTGTATTCCACTGTGTACATGTCTGTACATGCCTTGGCTGACTCCTCCCACGAGTCCAGGTATAAAGGTGACTGCTCCACAGTCCCTCTGTATTCTGGACTGGTTGATCACTCGAGGCACACCTTCATTCTTTTGTTAATAAAAGCCTGTTAGTTACTCGCTTAACCTCAGTCTTTTGAGTGATTGATAGCGCATCAATTTTATTAACAAGATTTTTTATAATGGAGAAGATCCTCACACCAGCATGCCTAGACTTAGACCATCGGGAGGCGGACGCACCCACCAAGTTTGCTCACTGGCTTAGGTGCTTTGAAAAATTCCTGATCGCCTCCACTGCAACGGTCAAATTGGATGAGGACAAACTGGATGTCCTGACCTCCAAAGTGAACCACCGAGCGTACTCGGTCATCCAGGACGCGACCTCGTACACGGCTGCTATCAAGCTCCTCAAGGACCAGTACACGCGCCCAGTGAACGAGGTGTACGCCAGGCACCTCCTGGGGAGTCGTAAACAACAACCTGGGGAATCGACCGAGGAATACCTTCAGGCACTGTGCAGGTCTGTGCTTGGCCGAGCCTGTGGTTGTAAGGATGTAAAGGCCGCCGTGTACACAGAGGAACTTATCCGGGACGCTTTTGTAGCGGGCCACAGGTCCAATTACACCCGACAGCGACTGTTGGAGCAGAGTGACCTCGACCTCAACAAGGCCTCTGAACTCGCACTATCGTTGGACGCAGCCTACCGGGGCATGGATGCCTACTCCTCTGCACCGTGGACGCCGCGGGGAACGACAGCCTGGGACGCGGTAGGACCGTCTCATAGCGCCGTGCCACCCCAGCCACGGCCCAACTACCGCAGCAGTGTCCCAAGGCCAGAAATGCTACTTCTGTGGCCAGGCCAAACACCCCAGAGCGCGCTGCCCGGCGAAAAATGCGATCTGCTCGGGCTGCGGGAAGAAGGGACACTACGCCAGCGTCTGCAGGGCCAAAGCCACCCCGAACCCCAGCAGCGCCGCGTGTGGGCCGTGCGGGCCGCCATCTTGGGCCTCCCCAGCCATGTGCGAACCACCGGAACAGCAGCCATTTTGGACGCCTCCAGCCACATGGGGATCATGGATGCCGCCATCTTGGACGCCAGCCGGGACGCAGCAGGCCCCCAACACCGCCTCATCTGATACCCGCAACGACACACCGACCCCTACGCTGGCCTCCGTTACGCTGGACCAAGCGAGACCGCACCAACTGGCCCGGTCCACAACGGACATTAAGGTAAATGGTCACGAAACAATCTGCCTTTTTGACTCTGGGAGCACGGAGAGCTTCATCCACCCTGACACGGTGCGGCGTTGCTCTCTCCCAGTCCTGCCTGCGCACCAGCGGATTTCTATGGCCTCCAAGTCCCAGTCGGCGGACATTGGTGGCTACTGCGTGGTGACACTCTTAGTAGACGGGACTGTGTACGATAATTTTAAACTTCTGGTCCTGCCCCACCTCTGCGCTGCCGTTCTACTGGGGTTAGATTTTCAGTGCCACCTTAAAAGTGTTACGATGGCGTACGGTGGACCCCTCCCCCCACTCACAGTCCGCAGCCAGCAGCTTCCAAATTGCCCGCCGCGCACCAGGTGCAACCTCTCCACACTCAGAGTCACCCCCCCCCCACTGTTTGCTAACCTCACCCCCCGACTGTAAGCCCATCGCCACAAAGAGCAGGCGATACAGTGCCGGAGACAGGGTTTTCATTAAAACCGAAGTGGAGCGGCTCCTGAAGGAGGGGATTATTGAGGGTAGCACCAGCCCCTGGCGAGCCCAGGTTGTGGTCGTTAAGACTGGCGAGAAGCAGCGCCTGGTCATCGACTACAGCCAGACAATAAATCGCTACACCCCGCTGGACGCTTACCCACTCCCCCGCATAGCTGATATGGTCAACCAGATCGCGCAGTACCGCGTCTTCTCGACCATTGACCTGAAATCAGCATACCACCAGCTCCCTATCCGCCCTGAGAACCGCCAGTATACTGCCTTTGAGGCAAACGGCCGCCTCTATCACTTCCTTAGGGTTCCCTTTGGCGTCACCAACGGGGTCTCCGTCTTCCAAAGGGAGATGGACCGGATGGTCGATCAAAATGCGTTGCAGGCCACTTTCCCATATCTGGACAATGTGACCATCTGCGGCCATGGCTTGCAGGACCATGACGCAAACCTCGAAAAATTCCTCTGCACCGCCCAACTCCTGAACCTGATGTATAACAAGGAGAAGTGCATATTCCGCACAACCCGCCTCACCATCCTTGGCTGTGTTGTGGAACACGGAGTCATCGGTCCCGACCCCGACCGGATGCGTCCCCTTATGGAACTCCCACTGCCCCACTGCCTCAAGGCCCTGAAGAGGTGCCTAGGGTTTTTCTCCTATTACGCCCAGTGGGTCCCCTACTATGCGGACAAGGCCCGTCCGCTGATCAAGTCCACCTCTTTTCCCTTGACGGCAGAGGCCCGCTTAGCCTTCCACCGTATCAAGGAAGACATTGCCAAAGCCACCATGCACGCAGTGGACGAATCCATCCCCTTCCAGGTGGAAAGCGACGCGTCCGACTTTGCCCTGGCCGCTACCCTTAATCAGGCGGGGAGACCCGTGGCCTTCTTTTCACGAACCCTCCAGGGCCCGGAGACCAGACACTCCGCTGTTGAGAAGGAGGCCCAGGCTATTGTGGAGGCTGTGCGTCATTGGAGGCACTACCTGGCCGGAAAACGATTTACCCTGCTCACTGACCAGCGTTCAGTTGCTTTTATGTTTAACAACAAGCAGAGGGGCAAAATCAAAAACGACAAGATCTTGAGGTGGAGAATCGAACTTTCCATCTACAATTACGAGATCTTGTACCGGCCCGGGAAGCTCAATGAACCCCCGGATGCTCTATCGCGTGGCACCTGCGCCAGCGCGCAGATCGATAGACTGCGGGCCCTCCACAATGACCTCTGCCACCCGGGGGTCACCAGGTTCTTCCACTTCATCAAGGCCCGCAACCTGCCTTACTCCATTGAGGAGGTCAGGACCATGACCAGGAACTGCCAAGTCTGCGCTGAGTGCAAACCGCACTTTTATAGACCAGACAGGGCTCACCTGATAAAAGCCACTCGCCCCTTCGAGCGCCTGAGCGTTGATTTTAAAGGGCCTCTCCCCTCCTCCGACCGTAATGTGTACTTCCTCAACATTATTGATGAGTACTCCCGTTTCCCATTCGCCATCCCCTGCCCGGACATGACCAGTGCCACGGTCATTAAATGTCTGAACGACCTCTTCACCCTGTTCGGCTTCCCCAGCTATATCCATAGCGACCGGGGCTCATCGTTTATGAGCGACGAACTCCGCCAGTACCTGCTCGCTAGGGGTATTGCCACAAGCAGGACCACCAGTTACAACCCCCGGGGGAATGGACAGGTGGAAAGAGAGAATGCGACAGTTTGGAAGGCCGCCCTGCTAGCCTTAAAGTCTAGGGACCTTCCGATCTCCCGCTGGCAGGATGTGCTCCCCGATGCGCTCCACTCTATTCGGTCACTGCTCTGCACTGCCACTAACGCCACCCCTCATGAGAAAATGTTTGTCTTCCCAAGGAAGTCCACATCGGGGACATCGCTACCGCCATGGCTGACGTCCCCAGGGCCGGTCCTACTGAGAAGACACGTGAGGACCCATAAAATGGACCCCCTGGTCGAGAGGGTCGACCTCCTCCACGCCAACCCCCAGTACGCTTACATTGCGTACCCGGATGGGCGGGAGGACACAGTCTCCATACGAGACCTCGCACCCTCGGGTGCCCCAGTAACCCACTACCCACTACCACCCCCCCCCCACGATCCAATATCCAACCCCAGCAGACGGCACGCCTGGGCCCCGCGACCCGCTCGACGCCCACGAGGACTACACACCAGTGCCCCAGCCTACGCGGGACTCGACGCCGGAAGCTTCATTACCCCTGCCGTCGCCACGTCGATCACAGCGGCAGACAAGACCTCCGGAGAGACTCCAATACACAAACTTTTAATACACTTCACCCTGCCGGACTCATTTTTAAACAAGGGGTGAATGTGGTAAACCACTGTTTGTATTCCACTGTGTACATGTCTGTACATGCCTTGGCTGACTCCTCCCACGAGTCCAGGTATAAAGGTGACTGCTCCACAGTCCCTCTGTATTCTGGACTGGTCGACCACTCGAGGCACACCTTCATTCTCTTGTTAATAAAAGCCTGTTAGTTACTCGCTTAACCTCAGTCTTTTGAGTGATTGATAGCGCATCATACCCCTACTGCGGCCCCCTGTCATGATCAGCTAACTCGGCACAGTCTGGGAATCGGAGCTAGGCCCTCCTGGTCTGTGTGAAGCCAGGCCACAATGAGTCACCCAGGGAGCAACTTATCCCTTTATATACAAGTATAATGATTCATGTGTGTGTGTGTATGTGTGTGTGTGTGTGGGTGGGGTGGGGGAGTATTTTCAGTTAGTGCCTCAATTTTGGTTTAATCTATCAGACTACGAGCTTGTTCCCCACGAGAAACAGGCAGTAAAGTGGCCCTTCCGTTCCCTCCCCCTTGGGCAGTAATCATGTTGGGGAAAGTGAAAAATTTACTGTCCCTTTTCTTTCCCCCCAGTGGCTGACAGATTTTACTGGTTTTGTTACTGGCTGCAGGCCTCCAAGGCGATTAAATGTCATCTTCTAATTGATGAACAAAGACACCCAGCCCTGAATTGCCTCGTTCCCCCTGAGTGTGCCTTAAAGCTGGTGTGTGTTTATAGAAAGCGATTTTCACCAAAAGTTTTAGCGTGGATGCTGTGATTTGTCTCATTTTTACAAGATGTATCAAGACTTCCACAACAGTAACCCAGCTGCGGGGGAAACATTAAAAAATAATAATCATTACCGATTTAACCTGCCTTCTGTGTGTGCGTGTTTGTGTGTAGGAGGGAGGGAGGGGAGGGGAGGTTTTAGGAGAGTGCCTATTTTGCCTTGGAAAACTGTAGTGGGTAGCAATGTCCCTCTAATTTTTATTTTAGGCGCGCAGCCCCTTTAACCGGCTGCACGGCACGTTCAAAATTTTTGCACGTGTGCGAGGTTTCTCCCGTGTGAAAGCCAGTGGGACCTTGTGGTAAACCACTGTTGTTAGTATTGTTGTTCACTGTTAGTACTGTTGTTCACTCTTGCATATTGTTGTACTTGTCTGTGCATGCCTCAGCTGACTCCGCCCCTGGCTCCACCCTCATGGCTGGGTATAAAGGTCGCTGCTCAGAAGCCTCCGGCCCTTTTGGATACCAGGCAACCACAAGAGGCATGCTCTGTTCTTTGGTAATAAAAGCCTGTTTATTACTTACTCAATCTCCAGTCTTTTGTAGCAATTGATAGTGCATCAATTTTATTACCAAAGTTAAATGTTGGCTGCGGATGCTGATCAACCGATGGCGCAAAACGCTGAGCAGCAGGCGCTGCTGCGAGCCCTCAGACCAACATGCCTGGACCTAGACCCCCAAGAAGCGGGTTCGTCGACTAAATTCGCACAATGGCTGCGTTGCTTTGAGGCGTATCTGGAAGCCTCGACCGTGACTCTTGATGAAAATAAACTGAAAATCCTGGCCTCGAAGGTGAGCCACCAAGTCTATACTTTAATCCAAGATGCGACGACCTACGCGGCGGCTATCGACCTACTGAAAGGGCAGTATGCACGCCCGGTTAACACGGTCTATGCCAGGCACCTTTTAAGATCTCGCAGACAGCAGCCCGGGGAATCGGTGGAAGCCTTCCTACGGGCACTGCGGGTACTCGGACGCGGCTGCGACTGCAAGGAAGTATCGGCCGCGGCACATGCGGAGGGACTGATACGAGACGCTTTCGTTGCGGGTCTAAGGTCCGACTACTCCCGGCAGAGGCTGCTGGAGAAGGGTGAAATAGACCTGACAAAGGCAGTGTCCCTCGCGCTCTCGCTCGACGCGGCCCACAGAAATATGGACGCTTTCTCCCCTCATCGCCCCGCGCCGTGGACGCCGCAATCTTGGGCCATGGGACCGCCACCTCCGACTGCTGCAGCGATGTCCAAGGCACAAAAATGCTATTTTTGTGGCCAAGCTAAACACCCTAGAGCACGCTGCCCCGCGAAGAATGCTACCTGCTCCGGCTGCGGGAAGAAAGGTCACTACGTTAGCGCCTGCAAAGGGAAGACCGCTAACGCCAGCAGCGCTGCGTGCGAACCGTGGGCGCAGCCATCTTGTCCGCCATCTTGGGCTCCCCCAGCCGCGTGGGGATCGGGACCGTGGGCGCCGCCATTTTGTCCGCCATCTTGGACGCCTCCGACTTCAACCACGGGGGACCCGGACTCAACCACCGCCTCATCTGACGACCACATCGACTCGCTCGACCATACGCTGGCCTCCGTGACGCTGGACCAATCTCTCCCTCATCAACTGTCCAGGTCCATGATGGATATTACGGTAAACGGCCGCGCCACTACCTGCCTTTTTGACAGCGGGAGCACGGAGAGCTTTATCCACCCCGACACGGTGCGCAGTTACTCTCTCCCGGTCCTGCCGACGCGCCATCGGATCTCTTTGGCTTCCAAAGCCCAGTCAGCGGACGTCGGTGGCTACTGTGTAGTGACCCTTTCAGTAAGGGGCACAGAATACAAAAATTTTAAACTTCTGGTCCTGCCCCATCTCCGCGCTGCCGTTCTACTGGGGTTGGATTTTCAGTGCCACCTTAAGAGTGTCACATTAGCGTATGACGGACCCCTCCCCCCACTCACAGTCTGCAGCCAGCAGCTTTTAAATCGCCCGCCGTGCACCATTTGCAGCCTCTCCACCCTTAAAGTCCCCCCCCCCTCCTTGTTCGCTAACCTCACCCGCGACTGTAAGCCCATCGCTACCAAAAGCAGGCGTTACAGTGTTGGGGATAGGAGCTTCATTAAATCCGAGGTAGCGAGACTCCTGAAGGAAGGGATTATTGAAAGTAGCACCAGCCCATGGCGAGCACAAGTGGTGGTAGTGAAGACTGGCGAAAAACAGCGCCTAGTTATTGACTACAGCCAGACGATCAATCGCTACACCCAACTAGATGCATACCCACTCCCCCGCATATCTGACATGGTCAATCAGATAGCACAATACCGGGTGTTCTCGACGATTGATCTGAAGTCGGCATACCACCAGCTCCCCATCAGGGCTGAGGACCGCCAGTACACAGCTTTTGAAGCTGACGGTCGGCTCTATCACTTTCTCAGAGTTCCCTTCGGCGTCACCAACGGAGTTTCTGTCTTCCAACGGGAGATGGACCGGATGGTTGACCAGAACGCGCTCCAGGCCACTTTCCCATATCTAGACAACGTCACCATCTGCGGCCACGACCAGCAGGACCACGACGTTAATCTAGAGAAATTCCTCCGGACGGCCCAGCGGCTGAATCTCACATACAACAAAGACAAATGTATGTTTCGTACTACGCGCCTTGCTATTCTTGGCTGCGTAGTGGAGAACGGAGTCATCGGCCCAGACCCCGATAGAATGCGCCCCCTTATGGAGCTCCCCCTCCCCCACTGCCAGAAAGCACTGAAGAGATGCCTGGGGTTTTTCTCTTACTATGCGCAGTGGGTGCCCAACTATGCGGATAAAGCCCGACCCCTCATCAAGTCCGCCTCCTTCCCCCTGACAGCAGAGGCCTGTGCAGCCTTCACTCTCATAAAAGGAGACATTGCGAAGGCCACAATGCACGCTGTGGATGAGTCCCTTCCTTTTCAAGTGGAGAGCGACGCATCCGACTTTGCCCTAGCTGCAACCCTTAACCAGGCGGGGAGACCCGTGGCCTTTTTCTCAAGGACCCTCCAGGGCCCCGAGATTCGACACTCCTCTGTCGAAAAGGAGGCCCAGGCCATTGTGGAAGCCGTGCGACATTGGCGGCATTACCTGGCCGGAAAACGATTTACCCTGCTCACTGACCAGCGTTCAGTGGCTTTTATGTTTCATAATAAGCAGCGGGGCAAAATCAAGAATGACAAGATCTTAAGGTGGAGAATCGAACTCTCCACCTACAATTACGATATCTTGTACCGGCCCGGGAAACTCAATGAGCCCCCAGATGCCCTATCACGTGGTACGTGCGCCAACGCGCAGGTTGATAGGCTACAGACCCTCCACAATGACCTCTGCCACCCGGGGGTCACCAGGTTCTTCCATTTTATCAAATCCCGTAACCTGCCCTACTCCATCGAGGAGGTCAGGACCATGACCAGGAACTGCCAGATCTGTGCCGAGTGCAAGCCGCATTTTTATAGGCCAGACAGAGCGAGCCTGATCAAAGCCACGCGCCCCTTCGAGCGGCTGAGCATCGATTTTAAAGGGCCCCTCCCCTCCTCTGACCGCAATGTGTACTTCCTCAATATAATTGATGAGTACTCCCGTTTCCCGTTTGCCATCCCTTGCTCGGACATGACCAGTACCACGGTCATTAAATGTCTGAATGACCTCTTCGCCTTGTTCGGTTTCCCTAGCTATATCCATAGCGACAGGGGCTCATCTTTTATGAGCGACGAACTTCGGCAGTACCTGCTCGCGAGAGGCATTGCTACAAGCAGGACCACCAGCTACAACCCCCGGGGTAACGGCCAGGTGGAAAGGGAGAATGCGACAGTCTGGAAGGCAGTCCTTTTAAACTTAAAATCTAAGGGCCTTCCGACCTCCCGCTGGCAGGAGGTCCTCCCTGCGGCGCTCCATTCCATTCGGTCGCTGCTCTGTACACCCACCAATGCCACTCCTCACGAGAGAATGTTCTCCTTCCCCAGGAAGTCCACGTCGGGGATTTCGCTACCAACATGGCTGACTTCTCCAGGTCCCGTCCTACTGCGGAAGCACGTGAGGACCCATAAGGCGGACCCCCTGGTCGAGAGGGTGAGCCTCCTCCACGCCAACCCGCAGTATGCTTACGTGGTGTACCCGGACGGGCGGGAGGACACAGTCTCCATTCGAGACCTCGCACCTGCAGGTGCTCCTGAAACACCCTCTTCGCCACCCACCGCTACTCCTGCCTACCCCCAGGACACAGTCCCCGCACGAGACCTCGCACCTTCGGGTGCCTCTGAGAGACCACCATCGCTACCTCCCATTACCCATGCTCTGACCCCTGTAGACGGCATGCAGCAGCCCCAGGGTCCGCCACCTGCTACACCTCCTCTGAACGAGACACCGGGTTCACCGTTGGATGCTGCACCATCACCGCCGCTGCTGCGACGCTCAGGACGGCTTACAAGGCCTCCTGATAGACTTCAGTACACGAATTTTTAGTGCACTTCACCCCGCCGGACTCAATTCTAAACAAGGGGTGAATGTGGTAAACCACTGTTGTTAGTATTGTTGTTCACTGTTAGTACTGTTGTTCACTCTTGCATATTGTTGTACTTGTCTGTGCATGCCTCAGCTGACTCCGCCCCTGGCTCCACCCTCATGGCTGGGTATAAAGGTCGCTGCTCAGAAGCCTCCGGCCCTTTTGGATACCAGGCAACCACAAGAGGCATGCTCTGTTCTTTGGTAATAAAAGCCTGTTTATTACTTACTCAATCTCCAGTCTTTTGTAGCAATTGATAGTGCATCAGACCTCCAGACCGCTGCGCGTCAACGCGTCCACGCAGCTTAGTGGGTAACTTCCCTGCCCAGTATTGTCAAATTTATTTTATACCCCTTCCAACCTCCTTCCCTGAAGCTGTGGAGTTCCACAGGCACCAGCTGTGACCCAGTACCTCGTCCAAGCGGCCATTTTACCCTGTGCGAGCCTTTGACTGTGAGACCTGGAGGACAGAGGGCTGTGGATGCTCTGTCGTTGAGTATATTTAAGGCAGAGATCGGTCGATATTTGGACTCTAGGGGGATTCGAGGGATGTGGAGATCGGGCGGGCAAGTGGGGTTGAGGTCGAAGATCAGCCATGATCTTATTGGATGGCGGAGCAGGCTCAAGGGGCGGTAGGGCCCACTCCTGCTCCTGATTCTTGATGTTCTTGCGGGGCATCGCCCCGATCCTGCCCTTGCTCGATGTCCATGCAACGAGCTTTACGGCAGGGATCACCGGGCGATGCCCAGAAGCAGGAGCCCAACGTTCCCGCTAAGCTGCGACTTGGTGCGAGTTAGGACACGGGCAGCCGAGTTTTGGATGACCTCAGAGTTTACGTAGGGTGGAATGTGGGAGGCCGGCCAGGAGTGTGTTGGAATAGTCAAGTCTAGAGGTAACAAAGGCATGGATGAGGGTTTCAGCAGTGGATGAGCTGAGGTAAGGGTGGGCAATCAGGAGCAGTAAACCCGTTTTGTGTCTCTCTCACTCTCTAAGCTAGCCTACTGCAGTACCCCCACTGCGGCCCCCATCGCGATCAGGGGCCAGCTGGGACCCAGTACCTCATCCAAGCGGCCATTTTACCCTGTGCGAGCCTTTGACTGTGAGACCTGGAGGACAGAGGGCTGTGGATGCTCAGTCGTTGAGTATATTCAAGGTGGAGATCGGTAGATATTTGGACTCTAGGGGGAGTCGAGGGATATGGGGATCGTGCGGGCAAGTGGAGTTGAGGTCGAAGATCAGCCATGATCTTATTGAATGGTGGAGCAGGCAGCGGCCTGGAGGTCTCGCGCAGGTCCCGCTCACCGGCTTCTACACAGAAGAAACCGTGCATGCGCGAAAACCTGAATGGGCCGCGCAGCCAGTTAAAGGGACCGCGCACAAAAAAAAAAATATTAGAGGGGACATTGCAGGAGCCCCGGCTGATTTCTCCACCACCCACCCACCCGCCCTACTCCCCATCACCTCAGTAACCCAATGTTGCTGAGGTCACTGGGGTGTCCCTATCTCTGTCCAGTTCAGAGCAGAAACTAAATCTGGAACCTTGCAGCCTGGTTCGGTCTCCTGCCATGTAGTGCCATAGAAATTACAACACGGAATCAGGCCGTTCGGCCCAGCCAGTCCGTGCTAGTGTTTCATCCTTCACACGAGCAGTTTTCCTAATCCCACATTACCCGCCCTGTTCCTTTATTCCCCATCCCTTCAACCACCTATCTAACCTATTCTTCAATGTTGACATGGCCTCTGCTTCACTCACTGACTCCGGGAGTGCATTCCACAGCCTCACAACCCTCGGTGTGAAGGAGGCTTCTCCTGCTCTCCGTCCTACATCTCTTACACTTAATCTTGTAGAAAGAAAGACTTGCATTTCTATAGCGCCTTTCACGACCTCAGGACATCCCAAACCTCTTTACGGCCAATTAAATATTTTTGAAGTGTAGTCACTGTTGTAATATAGGAATCGCGGCACCCAATTTGCGCACAGCAAGCTCCCACAAACAGCAATGTGATAATGAGCATTTTTGGTAATGTTGATTGAGGGATAAATATTGGCCAGGACAACAGAGATAAATCCCCTGCTCTTCTTCGAAATAGTGCCGTGGGATCTTTTATGTCCACCTGAGAGAGCAGACGGGGCCTCGGTTTAAGGCCTCATCCGAAAGATGACATCTCTGACAGTGCAGCACTCCCTCAGCACTGCACTGGGAGTGTCAGCCTAGATTGTTGTGCTCAAGTCTCTGGAGCGGGACTTGAACCCACAACCTTCTGATGCAGTGGTGAGAGTGCCGCCCACTGAGCCACGGCTGACCACAATGTCATTAGATCAATGTTCCCTGGTTCTAGACCCCCTCAACCACTGGAATTAGTCTGTTTCTATCCCGTCCCTTCATATTTTAAACACCACAAATCACCCTGTATTTTCCTCTGTTCTCCCGTCTTGATAGCCTCAGCCTCATTTAAAAAAAAAACAGCTGATGACTATTTTATCTGATTTTTGAATTCACATATCGACATCCCCGCCGATAGGTACCCATTACCAGACGATGGAGACAGTGGTTACAGTTGCCATATGTTTTAAATTAGGACTGAGGTATTGGACATCAGTGAGTCCGT
This sequence comes from Somniosus microcephalus, assembly GCF_052327205.1. Taxonomy (NCBI): domain Eukaryota; kingdom Metazoa; phylum Chordata; class Chondrichthyes; order Squaliformes; family Somniosidae; genus Somniosus; species Somniosus microcephalus. Next base: position 10,985,776 of record NC_140999.1, read on the forward strand.
GGGACTATATAGCCCTATTGTGCTTTGATGTAACGCCCGGCAACATATGATGGTCTTGATTAGTGAAAAGCCTGCTTTACAGCAGCGATACCCTTGGTCAGTCACTGCGGACTGCACTCCCAACAGCTCCTGTCCATTAGTGTGATTCATCCCACCTTGATCAGCTGGCAGGCGCTGTTTGCCACTAAATAACCCTGAGCCGCTGATGCATCTCGATGTGTTCTAAGAAATGACGAACAAAGAAGTATGGAGGGCAGAGAGAGAGAGACAAAGAAATGGAATGCCTACACATGCTGACGCTATCCAAATTGAATGGGTTCCAGCATTTTATAATTTGGAGTTTCATTTAATTGTCTGCTTGGATACAAAGGTGAAGATCTTGTCGCCATTGTTCTTGGTGAATGCCAGTAGTACCTTTTCCATGTTCTAGGCTATACTGTTGTAACCCATCAAACGTTCCCCTAGCAAAGCTTTTATGCCAAGTCCGACCCTCGGTTAGGGGCACCCCAATTGTTGTCAGTGGCCAGCTGTAAAGCCGGCCAGGATTCCTGCCATCCCGCGGCCTCTGCTGGACAGGGTGTGAATGCCACTTAAGGGCAGGATCACGTTAGCTTGTAATTGCCAGCTGTGGCTCAGTGGGCAGCACTCTCGCCTCTGTCGTCTGCAGGTTGGGGGGGTTCAAGTCCCACTCCAGCGACTTGTGCAAAAAAAAAGTCTTGGCTGACACTCCAGGGAAGTGCTGCACTGTCGGAGATGCCGTCTTTTGGATGAGACGTTAAACCGAGGCCCCGTCTGCTCTCTCTCAGGTGGATGTAAAAGATCCCCCGGCACTATTTCGAAGAAGAGCAGGGGGAATTCTCCCCGGTGTCCTGGGCCAATATTTATCCATCAATCAACATCACTAAAAAACAGATTATCTTGTCATTATCACATTGCTCTTTGTGGGAGCTTGCTGTGCGCATTTTGGCTGCCACGTTTCCTACATTACAGCAGCGACTCCACTTCAAAAAGTACTTCATTGGCTGTGAAGCGCTTTGGGATGTCCGGTGGTCGTGAAAGGCGCTATAGAAATGCAAGTCTTTCTTTTTTATAATGTCTCCTTGTAGTCGAATAGCCTGCTAGCATCCACTGAGCAGGTTCACACACGAAGAGCGCCCGATTGGCTGAGGCACCGGAAGGCTGAGTGTACCCTGTGGGACCATACCCCAGTAAGGAGTGGGCACCTTTGGGAGAGGAGGAGAACTGGGGGTAAAAACTGAAAGAAAGGGCAGAGGGAGGGGACGTGGGTGAAGGGTAAAGGATTGTGAAGGCTCGTGAAATCACGACATTCAATTAATGTAAGTGCGGGAGTGAGGGGGGAGTGGGAAAGAGACGTGATGTGAATAGTTCCGCAAAGTCAGCACTTTCATTCTTCAACTTCTCAAACCCGTCTCAGCTGATAGTGTGTTTCTCGGCTAACGGCATTGTAATATGGAAATGCAAATGAATGATGTTGACAGAGAAAATCCAGTCTGAGATGGAGGAAAGCAATCCAGACAATTCATTTCCCTCTGAAGATTGATGGCATCATGAAGGGTGAGACATGGAATGTACCACAGCTTCAGCCAGGAGACTGCTGGTGGAAAAATCCTGACTAAGGTTTTGTTAAGCTATCATGAACCACGTGTCCTAAGTTTCAAAGAAAGAGTTTCAGCAGGAACGTTAACCCTCCTAAGAGAGAATGGGCAGTTAAAAGATTTACATGCAAACCTGCGGGTGGTTTAATTTTCTTGTTTTTTTTTATGCCCCTGTCTTAGGAACAGGAGGAGGCCATTCAGCCCCTTCGAGGCTGTTCCACCATTCAATTAGATCATGGCTGATGCGTATCTCAACTCCATTTGCCTGCCTTTGCTCCATATCCCTTGATCCCCTTACCTAACAAAAATCTTATCAATCTCAGTTTTGAAACCTCCAATTGTCCGACAGCCTCCACAGCCTTTTGGGGGAGAGAGTTCCAGATTTCTACCACCCTTTATGTGAAAAAGTGCTTCCTGATTTCCCTCCGGCATGACTTGGCTCTTATTTTAATGTGTGCCGCTGTCTCCAGTTTACATCGCCACCTTGTCCCAGTCTTCCCACAGACCCACCGGGGCCGGGGACATCGCGTCACGACGCAATACCTTGCAGTGGGCGAACCAAGTTTCACGCCGAGCTATTCTCATGTGGAGGCGTGTCCGTATTACGCCGCCATTTTGCGTCAAGAGGCAATCATGTTGGCGCTTGGTTTCGTTAGCAGACCAGTTGAGGGGGCTATGGCTCTTTTTGGCAGACGGGGAGAGAAAGAAAGAAAGGAAGAAAGAGAGAGAGAGAGAAAATGAATGAATTAATAAATTAATGCATTGCTACAGCGCCTTTCACGACCTCCGGACGTCCCAAAGCGCTTTACAGCCAATTAAGTATTTTTTGATGTGCAGTCACTGTTGTAATGTGGGAAACGTGGCAGCCAATTTTCGCACAGCAAGCTCCCACAAACAGCAATGAGATAATGACCAGATGTTGGTTTCATGATAAATATTGTCCCAGGACACCGGGGGAGAACTCCCCTGCTCTTCTTCAAAATAGTGCCGTGGGATCTTTTACGTCCACCTGAGAGGGCAGACGGGGCCTCGGTTTAATGCCTCATCCGAAAGGCGGCACCTCCGACAGTGCAGCACTCCCTCAGTACTGTACTGGAGTGTCAGGCTAGATTACACGCTCAAGTTTCTGGAGTGGGATTTGGATCCACAATGTTCTGACTCAGAGGCGAGAGTGCTGCCCACTGAGCCACGGCTGACATAAGAGGAGACCTACAAAAGTTGAACCCCCTGTTGCGCGCTGACCTACATTGGCTCCCGGTTAAGCAGCACCTCGATTTCAAAATTCTCATCCTCGTTTTCAAATCCCTCCATGGCCTCGCCCCCTCCCTATCTCTGTAATCTCCTTCAGCCCCGCAACCCCCCCCGAGATATCTGCGCTCCTCTAATTCTGCCCTCTTGAGCATCCCTGATTATAATCGCTCAACCTTTGGTGGCCGTGCCTTCCATTGCCTGGGCCCTAAACTCTGGAATTCCCTCCCTAAACCTCTCCACCTCGCTACCTCTCTTTCCTCCTTTAAGACGCTCCTTAAAACCTACCTCTTTGACCAAGCTTTTGGTCACCTGCCCTAATTTATCCTTATGTGGCTCAGTGTCAAATTTTTTGTCCTAAAATACTCCGGTGCAGCGCCTTGGGATGTTTTACTACGTTAAAGGCGCTATATAAATGCAAGTTGTTGTTGATGAACTCCACTGCTAGCGGAACAAAGCAGGCCGGGTCATTTATATTTACCAGTGCAGCTGACACTGGGAAAACTGCAGTGATGTCGAGGGCTTTTCTATTATAAGTGCGAAGTTACTTAAAGGGGAAATGGTACGCCCGGCACTACAGTTTGAGACTGGTAGGTGTTCAGAGCAACATGGAGCTGCAAGACCCAAGTTATACTGCTTGTTCCGCACTGTTCTGCATGTGCTTCCATGCCTGAGCAGAGCTCTGCCCACCAGTTCGAGAGAAAGAAAGGAAAAACTTGGATATTATATAGTGCCTTTCACAACTTCAGGAAGTCCCAAAGCGCTTTTGAAGTGCAGTCACTGCTGTAATGTACAAAAGGTGCAGCCAATATGCGCGCAGCAAGGTCCCACGAGCAGCAATGCGTTAATGACCAGATGCTAGTGACAGGACAGTCGGCTCTTGGCCAACATTGCAAGGTAGACTTGGAGTAACACCGTCCCTCTCACCACCTGGTCCCATCCTTCCAAAACACCAGGCCTAACACCTTCCCATTTAGAAACATAGAAACATAGGAGCAGGAGTAGGCCATTCGGCCCTTCGAGCCTGCTCCACCATTCAATATGATCATGGCTGATCCTCTATCTCAATACCATATTCCCGCTCTCTCCCCATACCCTTGACGCCTATTGTGTCTAGAAATCTATCTATCACCTTCTTAAATATATTCAGTGACTTGGCCTCCACAGTCTTCTGTGGTAGAGAATTCCACAGGTTCACCACCCTCTGAGTGAAGAAATTTCTCCTCATCTCAGTCCTAAATGTCCTACCCCGTATCCTGAGATTGTGACCCCTCGTTCTAGAGCCCCCAGCCAGGGGAAACATCTTCCCTGCATCCAGTCTGTCTAGCCCTGTCAGAATTTTACACGTTTCAATGAGATCCCCTCTCATTCTTCTAAACTCTAGTGAATACAGGCCTATTCGACCCAATCTCGCCTCATACAACAGTCCTGCCATCCCAGGAATGAGTCTGGCGAACCTTCGCTGCACTCCCTCTATAGCAAGTATATCCTTTTTTAGGTAAGGCGACCAAAACTGCACACAGTACTCCAGGTGTGGTCTCACCAAGGCCCTGTACAACTGTAGTAAGACATCCTTGCTCCTGCACTCAAATCCTCTTGCAATGAAGGCCAACATACCATTTGCCTTCCTAACTGCTTGCTGCACCTGCATGTTTGCTTTCAGTGACTGGTGTACAAGGACAAATCTAACTTGAACAGGCAGCCAGGACCTCGGTTTAGCAGCTCATCGGAAGGGCCCCTGACAATGCTGCAGTCTCTCAGCGCTCCACCGGAGCGCCATCTTACCGTCGGAGCTCAAGCCTAATGGGGGCTTGAACGCAGAACCTTCTGACCCAGAGGAGACTCCGCTGACAATCTAAAATATGATACTCATTGGATTAACCTTGGACCGGGTGAAAGGCTGAGTGAACCCAAGGTCTGAATCTGGCGCTCCAGTGACAAGATGTACAATACCATGTAAAAGATTCACTATTAAGGGGTGATTCTGTGCCTGCAGCAGGGAGCCACGCTCACAGGGTCGGAGATAGGGGCAACAGCATTGGAAGCACATGGTTGTGACCTTATCTCCTCTTAAAGTTTAAAAGCTGCCGCAACAGATCCTCAACCTGCTCTGCGCGGGGTTGGAGTTTTACCGCGGGCGTGCTCTGAGGCTTCCTGCTCGGGCCAGTCTCATAACCATTCACTTAGAAAAAAAAAATGCAGCTCAAAGAAATGCAAACGCAAATGCATTCGGTGCAAAAATAATGTGCGGCCCCTTCCCCGCTGTGTTTAAATAGCCTGCTGACCCTGACTGACGAGGTTTACACATGAATAATGGCCACTTTGATGATGTACCGCGGATTGTGTACCCCGGCGAGGAGTCGGTGCCTTCTGGACAGGAGGGGAAGAAAATTGACGGAGGGAAAGAGAGAGAGGAAAAAAAGAGACTAATTAAAATGGAAAAATCTTTCAAGTTTTAATTGAATAACAATAATAGACTCCTTCTGTAGTGTCTTAATTGCCAGGCTGATAGACTGGATGATTGACAGCCTTGACCTTTTGTCTTGATCTTCAGTCATCGAGCCTCTCCTCACTTTGGCAACACAATGCACGTGTACATCTGCAATTGCCTAATTAATACAATGGGGAGATGTCACGCGCCCGGAGAAGCATTGTGCAGGTTCGAAGTGACAAGCAGTTTTAGTTCTCCACCGGCGCGTTGAAAAAGAAAGCTGCTAAAATTTAGCACCAGGGTCCCGGGTGGCTCAGGTGGTTCAGGCTAGTGGCTCGCCTGAGTCTGAAGTTGAGGTTTCTCCAGGATAGGTCTCCGGTTCGATTCTCCCCCCTCCCCTCCCTGCTGTTAGTGCTGATCACAGCTAGTGGTGCTGTCCTAGGGCGTGGAGGTGGAAAAATCTGCCAGCATTCTCTGTTCCTGATCGCCATCCAGCCACTGCCACTTGGAGGTGCACGGGTCTAGACCAGGGGAGGGGTGAGAATAGGGATCAGGCGTGACTGTGACGCCTCATGTGGTCGAACAGCCCCGGCTAATCCGCACTCTCGTGGCTCCTACATGAAAAAAAAACGGTGAAGTAAGGGAAAATGCGTGGCACCTGCGGAAATGTACCTCAACAAGGCGACAGTGTTGTGAGGAGGGGAGGGAAGAAAATGACCCGAAGAAGGAAGAAATAAATATGATTTAATTGTTCCCCCTTTTCCCGCTACTCTCTTCAATACGCTCTGTTTCCTCCGCCTGATTGCCATCAGTGACGCCTGCTGGAGTTGCGCTTCTCCGGCGTGGGTAAGGATTCGCGGTGGTGCCACACATGGTTGAATAACTCGCCAAGCTCGCTATCCATACTCGCCCACGGAGAGCGAGAACATGGTGCTGAAGACAACCATCAGCCATTGAACTATATACCAGCAACAATCACTGCGTGTGGGGGGAGGTGAGAATTAGAGGGAAAAGTCCATTTACCCCAAACTTTGAACCCTGAAGAGAGTAACCTCTGACCTACTAAGTGTTGACTTAACAACAGTTAGAGTTTGTGTCCTTAAAAGGGCACAGCTTCACCTTAGCAGCAGAATAATACATTCTGCTCAACATGGTCCTTATAAGACAGCACATCTTCTAACTTGACGATAGCAAAATACTGCGGATGCTGGAAATCCGAAATAACAACAGAAAATTCTGGAAAAACTCAGCAGGCCAGGCAACGTCTGTGGAGAGAGAAATAGAATCAACGTTTTGGGTCGAAACCCTTCTTCAGAACTGAGAGAAAAGGCAGGAAATGAAACAAAAGGCAGTTTGGGGGTTGGGAAATGGGGGAGGGGATGAAAGAAGAGACATGAAGAGATATTCAAGGCGAGACGAGATGGTAATAGGACAGGTAAAGAAACAAACAATGGCTCTAGATGAGGTGTGAAATGTGCTGGCAGAGTGAGAGACAGCTGCCATGTGGGAGAGAGAGGAAAAAAAGGAAAAGTCACAAAACCAAAAGTGTGGATAAAAAATATAATAGGGGCCGAGGTTATGATCTGAAGTTGTTGAACTCGATATTGAGTCCGGAAGACTGTAAAGTGCCTAATCGGAAGGTGAGGTGCTGTTCCTCGAGTTTACGGTGAGCTTCCGTGGAACAATGCAAGAGGCCGCAGACGGTGAGGTCTGAGTGGGAATGGAACGATGAATTGAAACGTCTTCTACCTACTGTGAGCTAGCCACAGGATCTGCTACTTTATATAAAAAACATTTGTTGCACTAAAATCATCAGAGTCCCGGCGTCATGCTCCAGACGTCAGACTTTGCACAAAATGCTAACAAATCGCAACTGACAATCCTTTAAAAAGTATGCAGAGAGAGAGAGAGAGACGGTGTCATTTCCTGCTGGGTGTGTTTTTTTTTCTGACCTTGAGATAACCCGAGAAAGGTTGTCAAGATAACAAGAAGAGCCAAGTAGCTGCCAATATAACGAAACATCCAACAGCAGCAATAATTAGCCTCTAATTCATCTCAGAACTTATTTAGACCGCGTCCCCACGGGGAGTACCTGAGCAGTGGCCTTAAAGGGAAAGGCCATGCTACCAGCTAAACATGACAAACGCACTCCAATCCCCGACTACCAGCGAGCAACAGTACGGGAGATCGGTTAATATTATAACAAAACAAAATCTTTTATAGCGGCAGTTTTTTATCTAGACTGGGTATATTGTCATTTTTGATAAAGTAGCGGTACTTTGTAGTGTTTTCATTAACTGTTTTGATGGCCCTCATGAGATCCTTCAAAGCATTTAATGAAAATATTGGGACGTGTCCGTATTTTATTAAGGGGCATGTCAGATCCGAACGCTTGCTCATCCGTAATATTGAGACTAAAGAGCTAAAGTGAAATAATGGTCTTGCTGGAGAAAAATTACACTTTCAATTGCCACATGCTCGCTGCTTTCCTCTGTATTTAACTTGGTTGTAATTTTCATTCATCTTGCACATGCAAAGTCAGATTTTCCAGTGCATATAATTCTCTCTACATCAGATTAACCCCCTCATCCTATACTCTGAAACACTCTCAGGCTATTAAATTATCCTTGGATTTGTCTAGTTACGTCAATCAAGGGCGATGGAGATCGGGCGGGGAAGTAGAGTTGAGGCCGAAGACTAGCCATGATCTTATTGAATGACCTGGGAGTGGGAGTAGACCACATGGCCCCTCGAGCCAGCTCTGCCATTCAATATGATCATGGTATCAACTCCACTTTCCCACCCTATCCCCATATCCCTTAATTCCCTTAGTGCCCAAAAATCTATCGATCTCAGTCTTGAATATACTCAATGATTCAGCCTCCACAGCCCTCCTAGAGTAGAGCATTCCAAAGATTCACAATCCCTCTGAGTGAAGAAATTGCTCCTCATCTCAGTCCTAAATGGCCAACCCCTTATCCTGAGACTCTGCCTCCTAGTTCTAGACACTCCAGCCTCTCAGCAACTACCCTGTCAAGCCCTCTAAGAATTTTATACATTTCAATGAGATCACCACTCATTCTTCTAAACTCAAGAGAATATAGGCCTAGTCTACTCAATCTCTCCTCATAGGACAATCCCTCTCACCCCAGGAATCAGTCTTGCGAACCTTTGCTGCACCCCCTCTAAGGCAAGCATATCCTTCCTTAGGTAAGGAGACCAAAACTGCACAGTACTCCAGACGCAGTCTGACCAAAGCCCTATATAATTGCAGCAAGACTTCCTTACTCTTATACTCCAAACTCCTTCCAATAAAGGCTAACATACGTACGATAGCAAAATACTGCAGATGCTGGAAATCCAAAATAACAACAAAGAATGCTGGGAAAAACTCAGCAGGTCAGGCAACATCCGTGGAGAGAAATTTGAGTTGACGTTTCGGGTTGAAACCCTTCTTCAAAACTGGAAAGAAAATCTCTCACCTGGCAGCCGTCCTTATCCTGCCAGTACACTTCACACCTAATCTCAGCTGCCTTTTGTCTCCACGGGCCCATTACCATTTCATCTGGCTTCTAATACCTTTTATTGTCTCCTTTTCTTCTTTTGTTCGATCGCAGCTTTGCCTTCGATCTTTTTATTTTCTTTCCAGTTTTGAAGAAGGGTTTCGACCCGAAACGTCAACTCAAATTTCTCTCCACGGATGTTGCCTGACCTGCTGAGTTTTTCCAGCATTCTCTGTTGTTATTGAGGCTAACATACCATTTGCCTTCCTAATTGCTTGCTGTACCTGCATGTTGACTTCATCTCATTATCACATTGCTGTTTGTGGGAGCTTGCTGTGCGCAATTTGGCTGCCGTGTTTCTCACATTACAACAGTGAATACACTTCAAAAAGTACTTCATTGGCTGGAAAGCGCTTTGGGCCATCCTGAGGTCCCAAAGATCCAGGTGTAGGTTGCCAGCTTGCCTTGTCATTCACGGAATGGTGCAGGGGGGAGCCAGTATTTACAGAGAGAGAAAATAAAATGTAAAAGACTTAGCAACTATTTGCTGGCAGATATTCCATTACAAGTCGGCAGAGAGACCTCCAAGGAGCCCTAGAATCTTCACACGTTTTAATCCACCACTGCGTTTTGTCATCCTCCATTTGTTTTTCTGCAGAGATGTTCCATTAGGTTCTCAAAGGATTAGGAGCATCCTGTACACGGGACTGCAGGCAAACTGCTTCACTCATCAGAAGTGCGATTGGCAACAGACTAGGCCTGACTTAAGTGCACCAGGTGGTGAGATACTGAGCCACGCAGGCCAGAAGTGTCCAAGGTTTGATCCCCTTGGTCTGTGCACAGGATTGCCCTGGAGTCTCCAGGAATTGAAGATGAATCTCCTGGACCCTGACTGCGATTAACTCCGGGAGAAAAACTATTGGGGGCATCTAAAAAAAGTTGATTTTTTTTTCAATTTCTTTGAACACTTTGGGGGCGAAATTCGGCTCCTTTGTGCCTGCCGTTGGCACCTCTGGATGGAGCTAACAGGGCACAAAGGGGTTATCGTCCAGGGGGGGAGGTGAAAAAAGCGCCTCCCATGAAATTCGGCTGGGCGTTGCTGAGGCGCTACCTGATTGCGCTGCGCCCACGCCTCCTGCGATGACATCATCGCCATGCGTGGCGTCCCCTTAGTGCCCCGCCACATCCCCTTACCACCCCGCGGCAGAAATTCGGCCGCGCCCCGTGAGGCTGCCGCGGGCGGAGTTAGCGCCAGCCTCGCGGATTGTGAGCCGGGCCGACCTCCGCTCACGGGGCGGTAATTAAAGGGGAGGTGCGGCCACGACCCGTGCCGCCATTTTCTTTTTTTGGCTGACCTCCCTGGTGCCCTTGTTGGGGCCACTGGAGGCCCTGCAGAGTGCGCAGCGGCCCTCCCCTTTAACTGAAGGGGAGGGCATTGAATTGTGGCCTCGGCAGAGCGCTGCCAATCGTGCTCCGACATCGCCTTGGTTACCGCCCCTCCAGTAAGAGGAGCGCCCTGAGGTTGCGCTCCACTTCCTGGGCGGGGCGGTAAGGCGAATTTCACGCCCTTTCATTCATTAGTTATAAAAATATTGGATATAGGGGAAACGGCTGTTTTACTGGGTGGGGCAGTTGGCGACGGGAAGTCATGTGATGAAACTTCCAGGCGTATGACCAACCAGAGTTGGAATCATAGTACAGCACAGAGGGAGGCCATTCAGCCCATCAAGTCTGTGCTGGCTCCTTCGAAGAACAATCCAGTTAGTCCCACTCCCCCGCTCTTTCCCCATATCCCTGCAATTTTTTCCCATGGCACTATTTCGCAGAAGAGCGGGGGAGTTCTCCCCGGTGTCCTGGGCCAATATTTATCCCTCAACCAACATCACTAAAAAAAAAACAGCATATTTGGTCATTATCACATTCGTGTTTGTGGAGCTTGCTGTGTACAAATTGGCTGCCGCATTTTCCCACATTACAACAGTGACTACACTTCAAAAAATACTTCATTGGCTGTGAAGCATTTTGGGGCGTCTCAAGGTCGTGAAAGGCGCTACATAAATGCAAGTCTTTCTTTCTTTCCTAACGCTGATAGCTCTCCATTGATTCATGTTGGAAAGGAAATGGTTTCTGTCAAGTATTCCCAGCAGTAAAATGAACGGATTTTCTGGCAGGGAATTCATGGATTTTCCTGGTGAGGCCCATCACAAGTTCCAGTTCCAGTCTAGTCACTGGCAAAAATCAAATCCCAACCAATTTCCTGAATTCCGGTATGGAATTCCTTTGCAGGCCTGTGTCATGTCAGCGTTTGCAATTTTTGTCCATCACTTCTGGCTGCATTACTTTACTTATTGTAACACTGACACCCGCTGTACTTATTATAACACGTCAGACCTGGACTTTTTGCAGTATACTGTACAGTATATATGCAGTATAACATGGATAAATGTGAAGTTATCCACTTCGGTAGGAAAAACAGAAATCAGAGCATAATTTAAATGGTGCTAGATTAGGACATGTTGATGTACAGAGGGACCTGGGTGTCCTTGTACACCAGTCACTGAAAACAAACATGCAGGTGCAGCAAGCAGGTAGGAAGGCAAATGGTATGTTGACCTTCATTGCAAGATGATTTGAGTACAGGAGCAAGGATGTCTTGCTACAGTTATACAGGGCCTTGGTGAGACCACACCTGGAGTACTGTGTGCAGTTTTGGTCTCCTTACCTAAGAAAGGATATACTTGCCATGGAGGGAGTGCAGCGAAGGTTCACCAGACTGATTCCTGGGATGGCAGGACTGTCGTATGAAGAGAGATTTGGTCGACTAGGCCTGTATTCACTAGAGTTTAGAAGAATGAGATCCTGCTCCTATTTCATGTGTCTAATTCTGTTAGATTCAGGAGATGGTTCTGTGATAGTGGATTGGCGGTTAGGATCAGATCAGCCATGATCTTATTGAATGGCGGAGCAGGCTCGAGGGGCCGATTGGCCGACTCCTGCTCCTATTTCTTATGTTCTTATCTCATTGAAATGTATAAAATTCTGACAGGGCGAGACAGACTGGATGCAGGGAGGGTGTTTCCCCTGGCTGGGGAGTCTAGAACGAGGGGTCACAATCTCAGGATACGGGGTAGGACATTTAGGACTGAGATGAGGAGGAATTTCTTCACTCAGAGGGTTGTGAATCTTTGGAACTCTCGACCCCAGAGGGCTGTGGATGCTCAGTTGAGTATATTCAAGCATGAGAGCGATAGATTTTTGGACTCTAAAGGAATCAAAGGATGTGGGGATAGTGCAGGAAGGTGGAGTTGAGGTCGATGATTAGCCATGATCTTATTGAATGGCGGAGCAGGCTGGAAGGGCTGAATGGCTGACTCCTGCTCCAATTTCTTATGTGGTTATGTTCCTTTCCCCCTCATGTACTTATCCAGCTTCCCCTTAAATACATCTATACTGTTCGCCTCAACTACTCCATGTAGTAGCGAGTTCCACATTCTCACCACTCTCTGGGTAAAGAAGTTAACCCGTACAAACCCTCATTGTGCTCCTACTAAATTCCTCCATAAGCTTCTTTTAACCACTAATTTTAACCTGGTTATTTTAACGCTCGCAATAAAAAGCGCAGAGAGTAATTTAGCGTGAGCGCATTCAACCTTCGCGTGGGAACCTCAGGCAGGTGGGAAATCAAATCTTTCCCCTCTGTTGGGCGCTGTTGTGAGGTCCAGGGGGCTGAGGCACATTGTTGGGGGCCAGCGTGGAGGGGGAAGCTCCGCTCTGCACCTGGCCACGCTGCACCTGGCCAAGCTGCACCTGAGCTGGGAGGGCGCGATGCTGAAACTGTGGCGGCGAATTTCTGGGGCGGCGGGGGATTGCGCTCGCCCGCCGGCCGGCAGTAACTTGAGCAGCGGACACGCAGTTTCCCCCGCCGTTATCCTGGGGTTCTCGGTGGCTCTCTGCCGACGGGAGAAAGCCAGGCAGAAATTCACCGCCCCGGCGTGCCTGAAATGGGAGAGTGTTCCGTTTCCCAGCACTAACATTCCTCAACATAATAAGCACAAAATTCACAAAAAGAAAGACTCGGACACAATATATTCCTCAATGAGTTCATTATTTTATATTTATTAAAAAGGTGCTGTGTAGTGGGATTTTCAATTATTTAATAAATTTAAGGTTGTCAAATAAATTATAAAACAGAGGATCACAATATCCATGAATATATGAATAAGTCATTAAATAAATAATGTAAAGATGAAATCATTAAATCAATAAATCATCAAATATGGCTTTATAAATAAATTAGCACAAATAAACGGCATCATAGCATGAAAGGAAATAACAGAGAAATGGAAATCATTGTTCAATGGCTTTCTTCACTGAAACTTTCCCTTTGGACTCACGGCCCTTGTTGTTTTTGGGCTTATCTAGTTTCCTTGTTATGCGCCTGCCAGTAAATATGGCTTCCTCACAAGTGAGAGGCTCATGGTGCGGACAATGTAGGAAATCAAATGGTAAATAGATAGGATTTTCCCTCATCTGCTGACTGCTGAATTCATTGAGTCTTACCAGGGTCCAGTTTAATGGGTGTTGCTTGTCGTTCCTCTGTGCCATACCCAAGTGCCCATTCATTCTTCCTGTAATCCTACAAGACAAAAATCATTGAAGCACCCCTCAAAAAGTAATTAATTACATGGGAAGCACTTTTCGATATTTTGATGACATGATAAGGCCCTGTATAAATGGAAGTCTCTCTTCCCTTCTTTCTTTAATAGAATCATAGAATGGTTACAGCACAGAAGCCGAGCCCGTGCCGGCTCTCTGCAAGAGCGCTTCAGCTAGTCCCGCTAACCCCCCCCCCCCCGCCGCCCTTTCCCCGGAGCCCTGCCATTTTTTTTCCTTCAGGTATTTATCCAACTCCCTTGTGAAAGCCACGATTGAATCTGCCTCCACCACCCTCTCAGGCAGTGCATTCCAGATCCCAACCACTCACTGCGTAAAAAAGTTTATCCTCATGTCGCCTTTGGTTCTTCTGCCAATCACCTTAAATCTGTGTCCTCTGGTTCTCGACCCTTCCGCCAACGGGAACAGTTTCTCTCCATCTACTCTGTCCAGACCCCTCATGATTTTGAACACCTCTATCAAATCTCCTCTCGATCTTCTTTCCTTTTGTTCCTTTTTTACTTCTTTCTTACTATCTTTATTCCCTTCCTTTTTCCTTCCTTCCTTTCTCTTTCTCTTCTCTTTCTTTCTGTCTGTCCCTCTCTGTCTCTCTTTTATTTTCTCTGATCCCAACAGGTCTTTGAAGCAGACACAGATTTAAGATGCCACAGTTGTTGAGCTCTCTTCGCTTTGGTTGGCGGTGAGATTCCTCTTAATGGAAATAAGGGCGACTGCCTATTCTTGCTCCATAGTCAACAACCATTAACAATCTCACATCTTTTCGTTAGTCGGTCATTAATTACAGCAAAACCAGCTGTTCTTGTGTTTTCCTATTGAAAGAGGAATTTCACTGCGCCCTTCCACTGTGCTGAATCCAGATTCCTCGCATGGTCAGGCTCAGTGCTGCTTCCGAACTAGTCACGCTCCTGCGATATCGGCAATCGTCAAAGAGTAAACGTCACATCAGAACCTGGAAGTGTTTCATTTTACAAAGTGATAAAGATTGAGAGCGATCAGCGGCAGTCCCTTTCCCCAAACAGGACAACGTATGTACCCGAGCAAACAGATGCGCATCGCCAACCCGAACACACGCGATGTGTCAGCCGTGGCTCAGTGGGCAGCACTTTCGCCTCCGAGTCAGAAGGTTGTGGGTTCATAGTCCCACTCCAGAGACTTGAGCACAAAAATCTAGGCTAACACTCCAGTGAAGTGCTGAGGGTGTGCCGCACTGTCAGAGGTGCCGTCTTTCAGATGAGACGTTAAACCGAAGGCCTGTCTACCCTCTCAGGTGGACGTAAAAGATCCCATGACACTATTTCGAAGAAGAGCAGGGGAGTTCTCCCTGGTGTCCTGGTGAATATTTATCCCTCAATCAACATCACTAAAACAGATTATCTGGTCATTATCACATTGCTGTTTGTGGGAGCTTGCTGTGCGCAAATTGGCTGCTGCGTTTCCTACATTACAACAGTGACTACACTTCAAAAAGGTACTTCATTGGCTGAAAAGCGCTTTGGGACGTCCGGTGTTCGTGATAGGCGCTGTAGAAATGCAAGTCTTTCTTTTTTCTATCTTATCTCACGGTTGGGGTTAAACTTAATATTTTCAGGTTTTATTATTAAGAAGCCTAGGTCCATGTTGAGGATAACGCCAAGCTTGAAAGGAGTAGGAGAGAAGGAAAGGTAACTCAGAAAGTGGTGGTGAAGTGACATCAAGTTTGGGACCTTGATCGTAAACATATAAAAAACAGACGGGTAAAGACAAGAGGGTCAATCAAGCCTGTGTTATACCGGAATGGGTTAACTTTTGTATACGCTGACCCCCATACTGCCTACTCTTCCCCCCACCCCCCCACACACTCTGACCCCTGAGCCCAATCAAACACATGCCAGAAGACTACAGTGATTGGGAGACATATCCCCCAGTGCCCACCCACCTTCTGTATGTAGTTATATTGGCCACTCAACAACTCCTCCAGCTCCCTTTTGAATGCTTACATGCTCTGCATGAGCTGTCAACTTGTTGTTGAGGTCCATGGCCCTCCACCTTTAAAACCCTCCTTAAAACCTCTCTCTTTGACCAAGCTTTTGGTCACCTGTTCTAACATCTCCTTACGCGGCTCGGTGTCAATTTTTTTTTGATAATCGCTCTTGAGAAGTGCCTTGGGATGTTTTACTATGTTGTTGTTGTTGTTGTTGTTGGGCTAAAAGGAGAATTTTTATTTAGTGATTGAGCCTTAACCCACAGTAACTGCTCGACAGTATAAACATGGGATGATATCCAAGCCAACATGTATAACATAGCATGGTGCAAGTGTTTCAATATGATTCAACTGCACCCCCTGGGGGTCAAGACAGACTTGCATTTCTATAGCGCCTTTCACGACTATTGGATGTCCCAAAGCGCTTTACAGCCAATGAAGTACTTTTTGAAGTGCAGTCACTGTTGTAATGTAGGAAACGCAGCAGCCAATTTGCACACAGCAAGCTCCCACAAACAGCAATGCGATAGTGACCAGATAACCTGTTGATTGAGGGATAAATATTGGCCCCAGGGATAACTCCCCTGCTTTTCTTTGAAATAGTGCTTGTAGTCCACCTGAAAGGGGAGATAGGGCCTCGGTTTAACGTCACAGACAACATCGCCGACAGTGCAGCACTCCACTGGAGTGTCAGCCTAGATTTTTGTGCGGAAGTATCTGGAGTGGGACTCTGAACCCACAACCTCCTGACTCAGAGGCGAGGGTGCTGCCCACTGAGCCATGGCTGACACAATTTGAGATGGAGGGATATGGTGGGAGCGTGGGTGAGGTTGCGATCAATCAAACGCCGAGAGGCTCGTTGGACCTGATGGCCTTTTCCGGCTCGTAAACATTCTTAAGCCCCTCTATTTTCCGCGGAGGGGGGTGGGCGGGGAGGGGTGGGCGCCTTGATCTTTGGGTGTGGAAAGGTCAATAAGCAGAGAACAGTGCAGCCAGGTAGTGAATAAAATAATGTCTGTCGGGGATTGAGCTCGGGTTGAAGTAGAGAAGCAGATTTGAGAGTGCAGCTCATGGAGTATCCTCACCATAGTCATCCTGTGCTGCACCCTCGGGTGTCATTGTCTTATGGGTGGGAGGCGATAATAAGTCGCCCCGGTAAAGGTGCCATCTTGTTGGCCTTCTGCCAATGCTCGATTGAGGCTTAAATTGGAAGATCAGAAAAAAAGGCCAGTGGGGAGTGCTAGATAAAATGGATTGCTATTTGTTTCAAGTCTCAGCACACAGGAGAACCCCTCTCTGGCTGGCTAATGCTAACTTCTTGCTCCACAGACAAACGGCTAATTTGCTGAAGAAAGATGTAGCTATATATCATAGAATGGCAGGGGCCACGGAGAAACCTATTGCACTCGTAGTGCGTGTGCACAGAAGGCCCACTTAATGATAGCGCGGCAGTTCTGCAGTAATGAGGCAATGCTGGGTGTCTCTACACACCACAGCTACCCTACTGACCTGCAGAATGAATGAGGTCAGGGCAGTGACAGCCTGCTTTCATCTATATGCAAATTACCCCCTCTGCTTTCCAGGGCGAGGGGATTCTTCATTCAGTCCTGCTTTGTCCTGGAAGTGCGTTTCCAGCGATTTTGGGGAGGGGGATTAACAAACGAGAGCTTTATTTTCAATAAAAAGAAAGTTCCCTCCTCTTGACGACACTGGCTCGTTCGTGCTGGGATGTGGATCTACGGGCGCCAGTACTTCATCCTAGTGCCTATTATTCAGGTGCCAACTGAGTGTTGGCGGGCGATTTGACTGTAAAGACGTATCACAGCCAAGCTTGATCCCGTCCTCGCTCTCGATCCATACAGACACACACACACGCACACACACACACACACACACACACGCACTTTCCAGCACGGGTCACTGGGCAGCAATCAGGAGCAGGAACCCTGGCTGAATTCTTTTCCCCTCTCCATCGCCATGAGACCTCAGGCCGATTGTACTGCCTCTGCTGCCTCCCTGGTTGAGATTAGTTAACTCAGCGCCCGGACTGCAGCGGTTCAAGAAGGCGGCTCACCGCCACCTTCTCGAGGGCAATTCGGGATGGGCAATAAATGCCGGCCTTGCCAGCGATGCCCACATCCCACGAACCAATATATAAAAAAAAAGCACAGACCAGGGTTTAAACCTGGGAGTTGCCTGGTCTCTCTAGTAGACTTACTAACTGAACCTTTGAGGACATTCAGTTACTGCCATTCGGCCCATCATGCTTGTGTTGGCTCTTTGAAAGAGCTCTCCAATTAGCCCCACACCCCTGCTCTTAACCCATAGTCCTGCAAATTGTCCCCTTTTGAGTATATATTCAGTTTCCTTTTGAAAGTTACTATTCAATCTGCTTCCACTACCACCCTGCAGCACATTCCAGATCGTAACAACTTGCTGCGTAAAAAAAAATTCTCCTCAATCAAATCAAATCAAATCAAATCAACTTTTATTGTCATTGTTAGTGCACAAGTGCAGTACAACGAAATGTAGGCTTGCGGCTCCCGAGAGTGTACATTTAGATTAAGACATTTAAACATTCAACATACATTTGGCTTGTAATACATTAACATAAACATAGCCATAATAATGTGCATTGGCAGATGTGCAGGCTTTAGAGTTTATTTGTGGAGTTCAGTAGGATGACAGCCCTGGGAAAGAAGCTGTTCCTAAATCTGGTCGTGCGGGTGCGAATGCATCTGTAGCGTCTCCCAGATGGCAGGAGGGCGAACAGACTGTGGCTGGGGTGGGTAGGGTCTTTGATGATGGACCTTTTTTCCCCCCCTGGCTTTTTGCCAATTATCTTAAACCCGTGTCCTCTGGTTACCGACCCTCCTGCCAGTGGAAACCGTTTCTCCCTATCTACTCTATCAAAAGCCCTCACAATTTTGAACACCTCTATTAAATCTCCCCTTAACCTTCCCTGCTCTAAGGAGAGCAACCCAGCTTCTCCAGTCTCTCCACCTCACTGGCATTAACCCAGTTCTGAGTGTGCGTGACAACCTGTCTCTAATTCTACACCACCTGGCAGTCTCCCTGAGCGAGGCCACAAAATGCCTGTTGTAGGAAATGGAAGAATTGGCGTATTTGGGGCAATAGGTTGGAGCTTGGGTCTGAGGCTCGGCGTTGGGTTGGAGTAGAGGGAGCTTTACTCTGCATCTAGCTGTACCTGAGCTGGGAAGTGCATGATGCTGGGAGCCTGAAATGGAAAGTGTCCCATTCCCCAGCGCTGACATCATTCCCCCCCACCCCCAATCCAACCAACATGCAAGAATAGAGGGTATACCTATCAGAAAAGATTGAACAGGCCGGGGCTCTTTTCTCTAGAAAAGCGATGACTGAGGGGTCACCTGATGGAGGTCTTCAAGATGATGAAAGGTTTTGATAGGGTAGACGTAGAGAAGATGTTTCCACTTACGGGTGAGACCAGAACTAGGGGCCATAAATATAAGAGAGTCACTAATAAATCCAATAGGGAATTCAGGAGAAACTTCTTTACCCAGAGAGTGTTTAGAATGTGGAACTCACTACCACAAGGAGTAGTTACGGTAGCATAGTGGTAACGTTACTGGACTAGTATTCCAGAGGCCTGAACCAAATCCACCACGGCAGCTGGGGAATTTTACTTCAGTTAGTTAAATAAATCTGGAATAAAATGCTAGTATCAGTAATGGTGACCATGAAACTATCGGATTGTCGTTAAAAACCCATCTGGTTCACTAATGTCCTTTAGGGAAGGAAATCTGCCGTCCTTACCCGGTCTGGCCTCTATGTGACTCCAGACCCAAAGCAATGTGGTTGACTCTTAACAGCCCTCTGAAATGGCGGCTTGCCACCACCCTCTCGAGGACAATTAGGGATGGGCAATAAATGCTGGCCTCGCTGGCGATGCCCACATCCCGTGAATGAATGAAGAAAAAGTTGAGGTGAATAGAATAGATCCATTTAAGGGGAAGCTAGATAAACACACGAGGGAGAAAGGAATAGAGGGTTATGCTGAGGGGGTGAGATGAAGAGGGTTGGGAGGAGGCTGGTGTGGAGCATAAACACCGGCACGGACCAGTTGGGCCGAATGGCCTGTTTCTGTGCAGTAAATACTTTGGCTGTATTTATTACAAAATATTACCATCAGGAATTAGAAGCTCAGCCCCATGCTCTGGGTAAGACTGGGCTCGATGTAATTCAGTTTATTTTCCTATTTCCCCAGCGAAGCCTTGAATTAATGCCATTCATATTCATTTCATTTAAGGGCATTAATTTGTGTTAGTGGATTTCAGACTCAATGTTCCACTTGCCATTATAGCGGTGGGCTGTAATTGGTCTGTTGTTTGTGAGCTGGTTTATATTCAAAACATTGCTTTGCAACTTGCTTTTTGCCAGTTTTCTCCTCCCTTCTCTTGTGCTGGAGCTTGACGCATAGGAACATAGGAGTGAGCCCCTCGAGCCTGCTCCGCCATTCAATGAGATCATGGCTGACCTCCACAGCGCTCTGTGACTTCACTCAAGTTGCCATTGTTGCTGTGTGAGCCTGGAGAGCGAGTGTCGGCAGGCTATTGGACTGTCAGAGCTGCGCCCAATCCTGCCCGTGTCAGATGTCCACACACACACGCACACGCACACGCACACATGAACTTTCCTTTGGGGGGGTGGCGGTTGGTGGGTGGGTGAGTGAGTCACCGGACGGTGACCAGGCGTGGAAATCGAGCAGGTCTCTCCTTCCTAGCCCAGGGGCGCTGTGGCCATTTGTAGTGTCCCTTCACCCATCCTGATTGGGATCAGCTAACAGCACAGAGCAAGGGGATGCAGCCTGGTACCTTCCCAGTCTGTGTGGCGCGGTACCTCACCACCACCATGTCTGTCAGGATAGCCCCGTCTCCATAGCTCCCTTGCTCCTCAGTTAGTGAAAACATCCCAAAACCCACAGCCAATTGTCAAGAAAGAAAGACTGGCAGCAATACCTTTAAATATGTGGCTTACTCCTGAAAAGCGAGGATTTGTCCAACAGAAGTAATGAAAGAACTTAGATTCACATTGCGCCTTAACACATTCTGAAAGAGCTTCCCAGCCAATGAAATGAAGTAACTGTTGTTACTTCAGCAAACACGGTGCCGTGGCAACGCAATGTTGGCAGCCCTTCA
Source organism: Somniosus microcephalus (assembly GCF_052327205.1). Lineage (NCBI taxonomy): Eukaryota > Metazoa > Chordata > Chondrichthyes > Squaliformes > Somniosidae > Somniosus > Somniosus microcephalus. The sequence continues at coordinate 11,006,385 of NC_140999.1, forward strand.
AAATACCACTCACACTGGCCTAGAAATTGGGCCGTGTAGCCCACGTTTTACTCAGCCTCCTAAGTCTCCAAAAGGGAAGGCAGGAAGTGGACACACAATTCTGGCCTCTTGCCCATCCCCTAGTTTTAATCGCTCCAATTTAGGCCCTTGGCATATGCAAAATAAAAAGCAGAAAGGGGCGCCCCTGAATTTCTAGCCGATTGTCCTTTATTGAGAAACTGAGGTGAAGGACCGAAGCTAACGGGTGCAGGAGACCAGTAAGTTCGAAAAGAATAAAGGAGATGAGGTAAATCAAGTAACGACGAGGTGATACCAAACTTGGGCTTTTAAAAATCTGGAGAGTGTAGAAAGAAGGGAAGGCCGAGGGGGGTAACAGTTTTAGGGGTCCCGGGAAGGAACGAGTTAGTGTAGGAGATATTTCAGCACAATGGAGATGCAGGGAGAAGGAAGAGCATGGAGGATAGGATGGCATATCCCAGTAGCAACAACACCTCCCAAACCCGCGACCTCCACCACCTGGAAGGACAAGGGCAGCAGCTACATGGGGAACACCGCCACCTCCAAGTCGCACACCATCCCGACTTCGAAATATATCAGCCGTTCCTTCATCGTCACAATCTTGGAACTCCCTCCCTAACAGCACTGTGGGAGCACCTTCACCACACGGACTGCAGCGGTTCAAGAAGGCAGCTCACCACCACCTTCTCAAGGGCAATTAGGGAATGGGCAATAAATGCTGGCCTCGCCAGCGACGCCCACATCCCGTGAATGAATAAAAAAGATATATAGCACCTTTAACATAGAAGGACAATCCAAAGAGCTTCAGGAGGAAAGAGCAGAGATATGATGATCTCGGTGATGATAAAACGTGGGGTTACGGGGATCGGGTGGGATATGTGTCGGTGCAGGCTCGATGGGCCGAAATGGCCTCTATCTGCATTGTGGGGTTTCTGTGATTCTGTGATTCTGTGAAAACAGGAGACAAGACAATTTGCGATGGAGAGGAGCGATAGAGGCTAAAGGTGAGAGCGGTGATTGCCTGGCAGATGGGTTTTTCTCGTATCCTTTCCAGGAACGTGAGAGAGGTTTACGAAGAGCCTTCCCGGATGTGGAAGCAGCACTCAGGTCTTGGATGGTCTTTACTGAGAGCTGAGGTTGTTGATAATGCAACGGGAACCTTCAGCACCCAAGCAGTGACGTAGGCAACACCGAAGGTTCAGATACTGCCGTAAGTGGGCAATTCAGAAAGCACCACGGCTCCCTCTCTGCTGTGATTACACGATCCTTGGTAATATGACACGACCCATGCAGACTCGTGGATTATTTGACCCTGGCATCCTCTGGATAGAACAAGAATTGAAAAAAGGAGAACAAGTTGATTTGTGCTGTCCAGGCAAATTATGGCTGTCCGTGAGAACTCCCTCAGGGAGAGTGCTTACCGGTCAACCCAGTCTTCATAATATATTGATACATCCTGCGTGATATGCAGTAAATATAAGTGACATCTTGAAGTGGAGACGAAGGGAGCTGTAAACAAGTTGGGGTCAATGTAAGGTTGAGGCAATGTGGGCTTTGCGTGCAATTTTTATCTTCAAATTCCACTGAAATGATAATATTTTCAGTCTTTCTGACACAAGTGCACAGCCAGTGATTCTGCTCCCCCACCCCCCAGCCCAACCCCAATTTCCTCCACTCGTCTCCCAAAGATGCTGAGTCTTGCTGGGGTTTTCCCCCATGGAGGTCAATGGACCTTGTGCAATTAGCCTTCCTTTATTTTTCTCCCCCTCCCTCACTCTCCCAAAAGCATCGGTTAATTTGCTGTGGTTCAGTGCGTCGCCCTCGACAGTGGGTGTCGCTGGGCTGTTCGACCGCAGGAGCATCACAGCCAAGTCCTAACTCTGTCCTCGGTCATTGTCCGCATGTACGCTTCCAGCAGGGGTGATGAGAGATTGCAATCAGCTGATTGTCCCCACCCCCTCCCTAATCCAGGAATACTGAAGCCAGCTGATACGCCCAAAGCCCTACCTCAAGTGAGATCAGCTAACCCAGCAAAGACCAGAGATGAAATCTCAGACCTTTTCTGAATTTTACGGCTTTGCTACACACTGAAAAAAAGCTTGCTGAGCTGTTTGCGGGGGGAGGCCATTCTTCACAAGTCAGCCAAAACACTGGATGGTGGTGAGCTATTCTACTATAAGGGCGTCACAGTTGAGCCTGGTCCGGTCCTGTCCTAACCCGGCATCCGAACATTTTGGCAGAACAGCAATCAGGAATGGGAACGTGTGGTGATTATTCCTTGATTAGTAAAAGTATTATGATTCGTTGTTTGTTAACTGCCTTGGGATATGTGTTGTAATCTCATTGGTAGTTGATGATCACATGATGTGTTGTGGCTACCTTAAATTCAGTCCTTTTCTAGCCTTAGTTGGGACTGGATGTAGAAAGATATGCTGCTAATTTTAAAGTTAATAAAGCCTAACTTTGGAAGGCAAATCTATTCTTTATTTCAGAACGTTGGCTGAGATTTTTTCCCCCTCTTCCTAACCCAGTGTTGCTGAGGCCATGGTACCAGCCTAACTCTTCCTGAGCGGAGATCAGTGAACCCAGCACAGACTGGGAATCAAATCTGGAATCTTTTGATCTGTATAGCTCAGTGCTACATCAGGCATCATTCTCGTTGAAACATATAACATATAGGATTCTGAGGGGGGATTGACAGGGTAGATGCTGAAAGGTTGTTTCCCCTGGCTGGAGAGTCTAGAACTAGGGGGCATAGTCTCAGGATAAGGGGTCGGCCTTTTAAGACTGAGATGAGGAGGAATTTCTTCACTCAGAGGTTTGTGAATCTTTGGAATTCTCTGCCCCAAAGGGTTGTGGATGTTGAGGCGTGGAGTATATTCAAGGCTGAGATCAATAGATTTTTGGACTTTAGGGGAATCGAGGGATATGGGGATCGGGCGGGAAAATGGAGTTGTGGGCGAAGATCAGCCATGATCTTATTGAATGGCGGAGCAGGCTCGAGGGGCCGTATGGCCTACTCCTGCTCCTAATTCTTATATTCTTATGCAGTGCATTTACCCACTGACTTGACCTAAATCTGTGCTACTTCAGGTAGTGGAACATATAGGAACAGGAGTAGGCCATTCGGCCCCTTGAGCCTACTCCGCCATTCAATGTGATCATGGCTGATCTGTGACCTAACTCCATATACCCGCCTTTGCCCCATATCCTTTAATACTTTTGGTTAACAAAAATCTATCCAGCTCAGATTTAAAATTAACATTTGACCTAGCATCAGTTGCCGTTTTCGGAAGAGAGTCCCAAACTTCTACCACCCTTTGTGTGTAGAAATGTTTCCTAATTTCATTCCTGAAAGGTCTGGCTCTAATTTTTAGGCCATGTCCCCTAGTCCTAGACTCCCCAACCAGCGGAAATAGTTTCTCTCTATCTATCTACCCGATCAGTTCCCCTTAATATCTTGAAAGTGCCAAGGAAAATTTACTCACTGTTTCAATCTTTGTTGTCCTCACTCACTCACTCAGGCAGCCTGATGGTGCTGTGCCTTTCATCAAAAGATGATGATTACGATTTCCTTTCAGCACACCGACGGTTTGGAGATTTTTAGCTTTTAAAGGTGTGCGACTGCGCAGATTTATCTTTCAGAGGCACTTATCAAAAAGAAAAAACTTGTATTTAGGTGTTAGCCTTGCCTCAGTGGGCCGCACTCTCACGTCTGGATCAGAAGGTTTCTTTGTTTAAACCCCGTTCCAGAGACTTGAGCACAAAAATCCAGGCTGACACTCCCAGTGCAGCGCTGAGGGAGTGCCGCACTGTCGGAGGGGCAGCGCTGAGGGAGTGCCGCACTGTCGGAGGGGCAGCGCTGAGGGAGTGCCGCACTGTCGGAGGGGCAGCGCTGAGGGAGCGCTGCACTGTCGGAGATGCTGTCTTTCATATGAGACATTAAACCGAGGCCCCGCCTGCTCTCTCATAGAATCATAGAAAAGTTACAGCACAGGAGGCCATTTGGCCCATCGAGCCCGTGCTGGCTCTCTGCAAGAGCACTTCAGCTAGTCCCACTCCCCCGCCCTTTCCCCGGAGCCCTGCAAATTTTTTCCTTCAGGTACTTATCCAATTCCCTTTTGAAAGCCGTGATTGAATCTGCCTCCACCGCCCTCTCAGGCAGTGCGTTCCAGATCCTAACCACTCACTGCGTAAAAAAGTTTTTCCTCGTGTCGCCTTTGGTTCTTTTGCCAATCTCCTTAAATCTGTGTCCTCTGGTTCTCGACTCTTCCGCTAATGGGAACAGTTTCTCTCTATCTACACTGTCCAGACCCCTCATGATTTTGAATACCTCTATCAAATCTCCTCTCAACCTTCTCTGCTCTAAGGAGAACAACCCCAGCTTCTCCAGTCTATCCACGTAACTGAAGTCCCTCATCCCTTGGAACCATTCTCGTAAATCTTTTCTGCACCCTCTCTGAGGCCTTCACATCCTTCCTCAGGTGAAAGGAAAAGATCGCATGGCACCATTCAAAGAAGCGCAACTAACTAATATCTAAAACCGATAATCTGGTCATTTGTTTCACTGCTGTTTGTGGGAGCTTGCTGTGCAGAAATTGGCTGCCATATTTCCCACATTACAGCAGTGACTACACTGGGGTTGTGAAAGGCGGTATAGAAATGCAAGTTCTTTCTTATTTATCTAGCATCTTTCACAACCTCAGGAGTTCCCAAAAAGCTTCACAGCCAATGAAGTACTTTTTGCACTGTTGTTATCTGGGCAAACCCAGCAGCCAAATTGTGCACAGCGAGATCCCACAAACAGCAGCGAGATGAATGACCAGTTGAGATGTTTCGGCTGTGTTATTTGAGAGATGAAGATTGGCCAAGACACCAGGGGGGGAAAAATTCGATTGATATGCATCTCCCATCAGCGCCCTCTAGGGCGCAAAGCAACTAGCACCCGGGCGCGGTGCCGCTAACGCCTCCCGCGAAATTCAGCAGGAGGTTAGCGGCGGCGGTAACCGTTAGCGCCCTGCGCCTCTGGCGATGATGTCATCGTCGTGCGCAGCACCCCAGCCACGATCTTCGGTAGCGCCCCCTGACTTACCACCGGACGCTATGGCCGACAGGGTCAGGTGGGCGTACGTGCGGCGTGAATTAAAGGGGAGGTGCTGGGCGGCCATTTTTGTTGCTGGCCGCCTGCCAGCACCTGCCGCCGTTGTTGTCCCCGGCCCCTGTGAAGCCTCCTCCCCGCGGGGTGCCGGCTGCTCGCCGCGAGTCCGGCACTCCTCTTGCGTGCCGGGCTCTTTTGCTGGCACTCCGATCCCTGGTGGCCCAGCTGGGCCCCGGGTCATGCTGCGCAAGGCCCTTCCCCTTTAAGAAGGGGAGGAAGGCCTGCAGTACCGCAGCGCGCCATGCCGCAGCATAGCGCCACGATATTCACTCACAGCGCCCCAAGAAGGAGGCGGGGCGCTTCCAGTAGCACCCCGCCTCCTTCTTGGGGCACAACCAGTGAATTTCGGGCGCAGGGGCGCTAACTTAGCACCCCAAAGGGGCGCGACCCAATTTTGCCCCCCAGGAGAACTCCCTGCTCTTGAATTGAATAGTTCCATGGGATCTTTTACATTTATCTGAACAAGTAGACAGACGAGGCCTTGGTTTAACGTCTCATCTGAAAGAGGGCACCTCTGATAATCCAGCACTCCCTCAGTACTGCGCAGAAATGCCAGCCTAGATTACGGGCTCAAGTCTTGGAGTGGGACTTTAACCTGTAACATTCTGATTTCGAGGCAAGAGTGCCACCCACTGAGACGAGTTGTGAAATTGAGTGCATGATTACTTGGGATTGATTTGTAAACAAAGAAGCAAAACACAGGAACGTACATCCGATTCAATTGAAGCATTAATATTTTATGACGACCAATCGTGCCTGCTGCAGTTTGTTTCCCCTCTCCTCACCTGACAGTGCTGACTTGTACTGGGGCAACATTCCACCCTCTGGCACCTCACCTAAGTGCCTGCACTTCATGGTAGAGTGTTGGCAGGCTATTCGACCCTGGAGGGCATCATAGCTGTTTCTGATTCTTCCTCAAATAATTCCACAAAAGCACACTTTCCTGTGGAGGTCATTTAGTGTCAGTCGTGGCTCTGTTGGTAGCACTCTCGCTGCTGAGTCAGAAGGTTGTGGGCTCAAGTCCAGACAAAAATCTAGGCTGACACTCCAGGGCAAGTACCGAGGGACGTGCTGTAAAAGATTCCATAGCACTATTTCGTGGAGTTATCCCTGGTCTCCTGGCCAACATTTATCCCTCAATCAACATCACTGAAAACAGATTATCTGGTCATTATCGCATTGCTGTTTGTGGGAGCTTGCTGTGCGCAAATTGGCTGCCACGTTTCCTACATTGCAACAGTGACTACACCTCAAGAAGTACTTCATTGGCTGTAAAGTGCTTTGGGACGTCCGGTGGTCGTGAAAGGCGCTATATAAATGCAAGCATTACTCTTTCTTTTCTTAGCAATCCAGAGCGGGAGCCCCTGCTGAATTTGCCCCCTCACTAGCCGTGGGGCCAGTTGTAGCACCCATCCCCCCACTCATGGCGAAATCAGTTATGTCAGCAGAGACCAGAGTTGAACCTGGGGCATTCTGGTCCATATGGCTCAGTATTGCATCAGACCATTATCTTGCTTTTAATGTATGGGCAGCATTGGCCAATGAGAAGTTGCCAAATAGAATTTGGCCAACCATAAGCGTCTTACAGCACAGAAGGAGGCCATTCGGCCCATTGTGCCCGTGCCGGCCAATGGGAAGTTGTCCGGCCAATGAGAAGCTGGTGGTGGGCTTTCTTCTAGTGATTGTTTTTATAACTTCAGCGAGCGTCAAGTGTCAACCATGTTGTGTGGGACTAGAGACGCGTTCCCTTCCTTGAAAGATGTTAGTGAACCATTTGCATTTTTACAGCAATCTGGCAGCTTTCGTGGTCATTTTTTCTGGTGCTCCAAATGACCGGATTTATTGGGAGGGTGGAGGTGGTTTGAACTCTGGGTTGCTGGGTCTAGCAGCATAACCGTTGCCGTACTGCACCTACTGAGCTCTAAAGGGATGAGTTTGTGTGCATGAAGTTAATGGATGTCAGTGCTGGGAAGTGTTTTTTTCCTCACCCCCATCCCTTTTGTCAGCATCAAGCGGTTCTGGGTCATGGAGAAGAAAGGGTTGATGCAGAGCTCGCTGTACTCTTTGTGGAACACCTCCGTTCAGTCCGTAAGGGTGACCCCGAGCTTCCGGTCGCCTGTCATTTTAATTCACCGCCCCATTCCCACTCAGACCTCATCGTGCTCGGGCTATTGCGTTGTTCCACGGAAACCCAGCGTAAGCTCGAGGAACAGCACCTCATCTTCCGATGAGGCACTTTACAACCTTCCGGACTCAATATCGAGTTCAACAATTTCAGATCATAACCTCGGCCCCTATTACATTTTTACTTTTTTTTTTATCTACACCTTTGTTTTGTGCCCTTCCCCCTTTTTTTCTCTCCCACATGGCCGCTGTCTCTCATTCTGCCAGCGCATTTCACACCTAATCTAGAGCCGTCTTTTGTCTCTCCACTAGTCCGACCACCATCTCGTCTGGCGAATACAGTATACTAGATTGCAAGAAGTACAAGTAAATCGCTGTTTCACCTGGAAGGGGTGTTTGGGGCCTCTTAATGTCTCTTCACTTCTCTTTTGTTCTCTCATCCCCATTTCCCAGCCCCCAAACTGGCCTTTTAATCTGTTTCATTTCCTGTGTTTTTTCAGTCCTGACGAAGGGTTTCGACCTGAAACGTTGACTCGGTTTCTCTCTCCACGGATGTTGCCTGGCCTGCGGAGTTTTTCCAGCATTTTCTGTTGTTATTTCGCTGTACTCTTGTCCTGTGGCCTCCCTTAGGGAGTGCATTTACATACCAAGTTTAACAAGTGCTTTCCACTTCACTGCAATGTTAAAGTAATGGTGTGCTATATCGGGGACTTGTCCAAGCTATCTCACTACGAATTGCAGTGGGAGTTTCACACTCGAATTACAGATCCCAGCCCGCAGTGCAGACAAGGTCTTTCGCAGTTCAGGTCTAAAGTGCAGAGTTGTAGGCAGAGTTTGCATTTCCCATTGCGCCCAAGGTCTAAAGTTTTTGCTAACTCTCCGTCAAACCACTGAACAATTTTGAATGCTGGCGAACAACCATTTTCGTTTTAATACTGCAAGTGTTTGGCTGTGTTTCAGCAGTCGGCTAAAAGAGACACGAAGGTATCGTGGCATGGGAATCTAAATACAAATACCACGAGGAAAGGATCCAGGTTTGGATTGGCCAGTGTAAATTAGCTCCCCAAACCCAAGGTGTATTCAGCAGCAATTCGCTCTCAGTTTATTTGCTGTGGTATAAATGCACCCTGAGTGAGATAGTTAATTAAGGCTGAATTATGGACCGTTTGATACTGCAGACTTGCATTCACTCGGAGCTGGACTGCCACTATTGTGCAGTGGAGATGAATTAACATGCACACACTTTAAATTATAACTGCCAAAGCACCTGGGGTTAATGACTGACTCTCTGATGATCCTGACACAGCTCACTTACACTGTTGTGTTCAATAATTCCTTCAAGCTATTCTCAGTCGATAATTATCAATCAGTGGATACCATGGAGTGAGTTGGAATCTAATCGAGGGGGTTCATACGTAGAATTATGGACTCCGGGAGTGAGTTACAAGCTAGTCAGCATATCTGCTGCTGAAATTCTCGTCCATGCTTTTGTCTTCTCCAGATTCGACGATTCCAATGAACTCCTGGCTGGCTTCCCATCTTAACGCCCTCAACAAACATGTTCATTTCAAAGCTCTAATGTCCATATCCTAACCAAAACTAAGTCCCTCTCAACCACCACCCCTGTGGCTCCTGGTGCACCAACGCCTTGATTTTAAAATTCTCCTCCTTGTGTTGAAATCGCTCCATGACCTCGCCCCCGCCCCCCTCTCTGTAACCTCCTTCAACCCTAGAACCCTCCAAGATCTCTGCGCTCCTCCAATCCTCTTGTCCGTCCCTGATTTCCTTCGCCACACCATTGGCGGCCGTGCCTTCAGTTGTTTGGGTTCTAAGCTCAGGAATTCCCTCCCCAAACCTCTCCGCCTTTCCATCTCTCTCTCTCTCCTACTTGAAGGCCCTCCTTAAAACCTTCCTCTTTAAACAAGCTTTTGGTCACCCATCCTAATATCTCCTTCTTTGGCTCTGTGACTGTTCTTGCCTGATTGTGCTTCTGCAAAGTGCCTTGGGACGTTGAAGGAGCTCTATAAATGCAAGTTCTTTTTCTTATGTTGTTGGATCTAATCTAGGAATGGGCAATAAATGCTGGCCTTGCCAGCGACGCCCACATCCCAGGAACGAATTTTTGAAAAATTGAGGGGTTCAGGTGTTTTTTTACATAGAATAATGGACTGTGGGAGTGAGTTACAAGCTGGAATCAAATCAAGGGGTTCAGATGGTTGAAATATAAAATAATGGATATTTTCGGAGTGTGTTACAGGTTGGAATCTAATCGAGGGGTTTGGGTAGTTTATTTATATATAGAGAGTAACGGATACTTGGGAGTGAATTACAGACTGGAATCTAATTGAAGGGTCAGGTTGGTTTATATATGGCATGATGGATGCCTAGGAGTGAGTTATAGACTGGGATTTAATCGAGGGTTTGAATGAAATCATACACTGGAAGACTGAATCGTGAGCAGATTACAGCTGCTATCAGAAGCCCTCAATTAGATCATTGCCTTGAAACCCCTAATATTCTGTATTGTGACTTCCATAGGGTAAATTTATTCAGCTTTTTGCTAATATAAGCTGCCGCTAAACCCCTCGGAGTTAGTAATAATGATATCCTCACTCAAACTTTAGCAACCTATAGTGGAAAAAGAACTGGGAAATATTTCCCCAATGATTATTGGCAAATTCTGTGGCTAGTATATTTATATACAGATTTTGAATTCTTAAACTCATATATTTTGGTAATTAATATTGTTGTTTGTGCAGTGCACTGATTGACGGTACCACATCACCAAGGCTCATTCCTCAAAGCTAAAAAGGTCACAAAGCAGCACCTACAATGTCCCACAAATCTCTTCATCAACTTTGTTTCCTCAAGGGTCAGGACTTTCAGTTTATCTAATCTATTTGATGTATTTTCTATTGTCTCGCTTGGTATCTCTCATCCAGTATGGGGTGTTCACTGACACGGACCTTCTGAGCTTAAGGTGGGCGTTGGTGTCTGGGAACAGTCTTGTCACACTGACCTCGCCCCTCATTTAAAGATGCCAGGCCCGACTCCCGCCCGAACTCGCTGTCAATGACGCGAGGCTGACCGGCGGGAGTCGGGTGAGTGCGGCAGCTGGTCCATCATTGGGGACCCATGGGTATGGCCCCTGGCAAGGTCGGGCGAGGGGGGTGGTGTCCAAGGCAATCGCGGGAAGCCTGGGGCAGGGAAGGCCCAAGAATTTTTAAGGTTTTCTTACCAGGGCCTCTTTCTAGCCTTGGATCTACTTTCCCACAGAGCGCGACCCACACAGTTCACGGTTAAAATTGAGTCGTGGCCAGTCATATGAGGAGAGATCGGGTCGACTAGGCCTGTATTCACTAGAGTTTAGAAGAATGAGAGGGGATCGCATTGAAACGTATAAAATTCTGACAGGGCTAGACAGACTGGGTGCAGGGAGGATGTTTCCCCTGGCTGGGGGGTCTAGAATGAGGGGTCACAGTCTCAGGATACGGGGTAGGACATTTAGGACTGAGATGAGGAGAAATTTCTTCACTCGGAGGGTGGTGAACCTGTGGAATTCTCTACCACAGAAGGCTGTGGAGGCCCAGTCACTGAATATATTTAAGAAGGAGATAGATAGATTTCTAGACACAAAAGGCATCAAGGGGTGCGGGGAGAGAGCGGGAACATAGTATTGAAATGGAGGATCAGCCATGATCATATTGAATGGCGGAGCAGGCTCGAAGGGCCGAATGGCCGACTCCTGCTCCTATTGTTCTATGTTTTCTATGTTTCTATCAATGATGTCATCAGACTTTTACATTTAATTGAGGCCCTCGCCTTCCTGGGGAGAGGGCCACACAGGCTGGCCAAAACGTGCCTGATAAAATGGCATGGCGTGAGAGTGTGTGGCGTGGACCAGGTGAGTGCCACGCTGCCTCTATTTTAAACCCCCCCACACATGCCCCCCGCTCTTGTTAGGTGCCGGGGATTAAAATCGGGGATAACAATTTTATAGATATAGCTGATGCCATTGACTGCTACACACTAATTAATGTTACATTTATCACTTCAGTGCATCGGAATTCAATGGTGGCACGGTGGCATAATGGTTAGCACTGTTGCCTCACAGCGCCAGGGACCCGGGTTCAAATCCGGCCTCGGGTGACTGTGTGGAGTTTGCACATTCTCCCCGTGTTTGCGTGGGTTTTCTCCGGGTGCTCCGGTTTCCTCCCACAGTCCAAAAATGTGCGGGTTAGGTTGATTGACCATGATAAAAAAAAAAAAAATTGAACCTTAGTGTTAGGGGGGATTAAATACGTGGGGTTACGGGGTTACGGGGATAGGGCTTGGGTGGGATGGCTGTTGGTGTAGGGACCGGGTGCTAGGGTTTGGATGATCAGCCATGATCTCGTTGAATGGCGGAGCAGGCTCGAAGGGCCGAGTGGCCTACTCCTGCTCCTATCTTCTATGTTTCTAATGATTTTTTTTTTCGTAAAATAGCTGAACTTTCTTTGCAGTTATCACGTTCTGATTTTCTCCAGAGGCTGTTGGCTCGTGGCTAGAATGCAGATTCAAGGGCGCTGACTGCCTTCCAGTACCGAGTGGTCGTGTGTAAGCCCAGACAGAGAGCCGGCGCAGGAATGATGGGCCGAATGGCCTCCTTCTGTGCTGTAAGTTTCTATGATTCTCTCCGGAGTCAGGTCTGGCCTTAACACAGAGTGCCAGCAACGACGACAACATGCATTTATACAATGGCTTGATTGTTAGTAAAAAAAAAACTCAAAGATGGATGCTGAACCAAAGAAGGCGAGATTAGGAGACATAACCAAAAGCTTGGTGAAATAGGTCTTAAAGGAGGAGAGGAGGTGGAAGGGTTTAAGAGAGAGAATTCCAGAGCATGGGCCGCAGGCGGGCTGAAGGCATGACTGCCAATGGTGGGGCAAAGGGGGAGGGGGTGATGCACGAGGCCGGAGCCAAAGGAACTGTGAGTTTTGGGAGGGAGGGCGGTTGTAGCGCTGGAGGAGGCTACAGAGATAGGGAGAGGCGAGGCCATGGAGGGATTTGGACATGTGGATGAGAATTTTAAATTGGGGGCAATGTAGGCCAGCAAGGACAGGAGTGATGGCCACATGGGATTTGGTAGGTTACGGTCATTATAGTTTAGGATGTACTGAAGTTCACCATAAGAACATAAGAACATAAGAAATAGGAGCAGGAGTCGGCCATTCGACCCTTTGAGCCTGCTCCGCCATTCAATGAGATCATGGCTGATCTTCTGCCTCAACTCCATTCACCGGCCCTATCGCCATATCCCTTCATGCCCTTACTAGTCAGAAATCTATCGACTTCTGTTTTGAATATACCCAACGACTGAGCCTCCACAGCCCTCTGGGGTAGAGAATTCCAAAGATTCACCACCCTCTGTGTGAAGAAATTTCTCCTCATCTCAGTCCTAAATGGCCTACCCTTTATCCTGAGGCTGTGGCCCCTGGTTCTAGACTCCCCAGCCAAGGGAAACATTCTCCCAGCATCCACCCTATCAAGCCCTGTAATGATTTTGTCTGCTTCAATGAGATCCCCTCTCATTCTTCTGAATTCAAGAGAATACAGGCATAGTTTACTCAATCTCTTCTCATACGACAGTCCCGCCATCCCAGGAATCAATCTCGTGAACCTTCGTTGCACTCCCTCTATGGCAAGTATATCCTTCCTTAGGTAAGGAGACCAAAATTGTACACAGTACTCCAGGTGTGGTCTCACCAAGGCCCTATATAACTGGAGTAAGACTTCTTTACTCCTGTGCTCAAATCAAGGATGGAAGATTGGCCATGAGAACATTGAAATAGTCTGGAGCTGACTTGCAAGTTGTTCAACTGTGCAAGACACAACAGTTGAGCCCGATGATATCCTCACTTGACGTGCATCTTCCAACAAGAGTAATTGGATATTGATTAAGAGCAGAGGACTGTGGTAGTTTTAACCCTTCCTTAGCCCAAGGATACTGAAGTGCTCAAGGGCCAAATAGGATGCCAGCAAGGTTGAAAAGAGTAGGAAAGAAGACAAGATAAATTAAGAAGTAGGGGTAAGGTGACACTAAGATTGGGTTTTTAAAATTTTGTAGAATGTAGAAGAAAGAAAAGAAAAAAAGAAAGACTTGCATTTCTATAGCGCCTTTCACGACCTCAGGGCATCCCAAAGCGCTTTACAGCCAATGAAATACTTTTGAAGTGTAGTCACTGTTGTAATGTGGGAAACGCGGCAGCCAATTTGCGCACAGCAAGCTCCCACAAACAGCAATGTGATAATGACCGGATAATCTGTTTTTAGTGATTTTGATTGAGGGATAAATATTGGCCCAGGACACTGGGGAGAAGTCCTCTGCTCTTCTTTGAAATAGTGCCCTGGGATCTTTTACATCCACCTGAGAGGGCAGACGTTTAGAAACATAGAAACATAGAAGATAGGAGCAGGAGTAGGCCATTCAGCCCCTTGAGCCTGCTCCGCCATTCAATGAGATCATGGCTGATCATCCAAATTCAGTATCCTGTTCCTGCCTTCTCCCCATATCCCTTGATCCCTTTAGCCTTAAGAAATATATCCAACTCCGTCTTGAATACATTTAATGAATTGGCCTCTACTGCCTTCTTTGGTAGAGAGTTCCACAGGTCCGCGTTTCCCACATTACAACAGTGACTACACTTCAAAAGTATTTCATTGGCTGTAAAGCGCTTTGGGATGCCCTGAGGTCGTGAAAGGCGCTATAGAAATGCAAGTCTTTCTTTTTTTCTTTTCTTTCTTCTACATTCTACAAAATTTTAAAAACCCAATCTTAGTGTCACCTTACAGGAAGAAATTCCTCCTAATTTCTGTCCTAAATGGCTTACCCCTTATCCTTAGACTGTGACCCCCGGTTCTGGACTCCCCGACCATCGGGAACATCCTTCCAGCATCTAGTCTGTCTAGTCCTGTTAGAATTTTATAAGTTTCGATGAGATCCCCTCTCATTCTTCTAAAATCCAGCGAGTACAAGCCCAATCGACCCAATCTCTCCTCATACGTTATTCCTGCCATCCCAGGTATCAGCCTGGTGAATCTTCGCTGCACTCCTTCCATGGCAAGAACATCCTTCTTCAGATAAAGCGACCAAAACTGCACACAATGCTCAAGATGTGGTCTCACCAAGGCCCTGTACAACTGCAGCAAGACATCCTTGTTCCTGTACTCAAAGCCTCTCGCTACAAAGGCCAACATACCATTTGCCTTCTTAACCGCCTGCTGCACCTGCATGCTTACTTTCAGCGACTGGTGCACAAGAACGCCCAGGTCACATTGCATTTCCCCTTCTGCCAATCTATTGCCATTCAGATAATAATCTGCCTTCCTGTTTTTGACACCAAAGTGGATAACCTCGCATTTATCCACGTTATATTGCATCTGCCATGCTTCTGCCCAATCACCCAACCTGTCCAAATCATACTGGAGTTTCTCGGCATCCTCCTCATAGCACACACGCCCACCCAACTTGGAGATATTACACCTAGTTCTCTCGTCCAGATCATTAATATATATTGTGAATAGTGTTTAACGTCACATCCTAAAGATGGCACCTCCGACAGTCCAGCACTCCCTCAGCACTGCACTGGAGTGTCAGCCTCGCTTTATGTGCTCAAGTCTTAAGATCAGGACCTCAAACCCGGCACCAAGCTCATGGTCTACAGAGCAGCAGTGATACCCGCCCAGCTGTATACCTCAGAGACATGGACCATGTACAGCAGGCACCTCAAAGCACTGGAGAGGCACCAACGCTGCCTCCGCAAGATCCTGCCAATCCATTGGCAGGATAGGCGCACCAACGTCAGTGTTCTCGCTCAGGCCAACATCCCCAGCATCGAAGCTTTGACCATGCTCGATCAGCTCCGATGGATGTGTCACATCGTCTGCATGCCCGATACGAGACTCCCAAAACAAGCACTCTACTCGGAGCTTCGACACGGCATGAAAGACCCAGCTGGGCAGAGGAAATGCTTCAAGGACACCCTCAAAGCCTCCTTGGAAAAAGTGCAACATCCCCACCGACACCTGGGAATCCCTGGCCCAAGACCGCACAAAGTGGAGGAGAAACATCCGCGAAGGCGCCGAACACCTCGAGTCTCTTCGCCGGGAGCAAGCGGAAGCCGAGCGCAGGCAGCGGAAGGAGCGCACGTCAACCCAAGCACCCCACCCACCCGCCCCTTCAACCACCGTCTGCCCCACCTGTGACAGAGACTGTAGGTCCCGCATTGGACTCATCAGTCACCTGAGAACTCATTTTTAATGTGGAAGCAAGTCATCCTCGGTTCTGAGGGACTGCCTAAGAGAAAGAGAGAGAGAAGAAGATGTGCTCAAGTCTCTGGAGTGGGACTTGAACCCACGACCTTCTGACTCAGAGGCAAGAGTGCTACCACTGAGCCACGGCTGACAAGGAAGCACGTAGAAGGTTTTGAGGACTTGAGAAAGAATCAAGAAACAGTTTAATGAATCTTAATATCGACAGACTGAGGACACAGGAAGGAGGAAGAATGTGAAAGAGGATGTTGGATGAAGTGTAGGTAAAACAAGGGAGCAAAGTTCAGAGGAGCAATAACCATAATAGCATAGAGAAAATACAGAAACGAGTAAGTTTGTAATGGAGAGAGGGAGGGGTGTAGAGGGTGGAGGTGGGAGATGGACCGCACAAAAAAGCTTCTCCTTGTATCCCATCTGGGAGTGAGAGATTTTTTGCCGGAGCAAAGCACAGCAAGACTCCCTGGAGGAGGGCATCTCACTGCACTTCTCGGTAACCAGAGGACACAGATTTAAGATAATTGGCAAAAGAACCAGAGGGGAGCTGAGGAGAAATTTTTAAGCGGCGAGTTGTTGTGATCTGGATTGCGCTGAATGAAAGGGCGGTGGAAGAAGATTCAATAGTAACTTTCAAAAGAGAATTGGATAAATCGAATCGTACAGCACAGAAGGAGGTCATTCGGCCCATCGTGCCTGTGCCGGCTCTTTGAAAGAGCTCTCCAATTAGTCCCATTCCTCTGCTCTTTCTCCATAACTCTGCAAGTTTCTCCTTTTCAAGTATTTATCTAATTCCCTTTTGAAAGTTACTATTGAACCGCTTCCACCATCCTATCAGGCAGCGCATGTCAGATCATAACAACCCGCTGCATAATATATACTTGAAAAGGAAAACATTTGCAGGGCTATGGGGAAAGAGCAGGGGAGTGGGACTAATTAGAGAGCTCTTTCAAAGAGCCGGCACATAAACAATGTCCTCCTTCTGTGCTGTAAGTTTCTTCGATTCTATGATTCTCTCTGGAGCCAGGTCTGGCCTTAACACAGAATTCATTCGACACAGGTTTAACGTCAGTGCGAAGCTAAAGCCACTTCACCGTGATGCTAAACTTGCAGTGCGACCGCACCCTCAGAAACCAAGGCGGACGTGAAGTATTTTCACCTCTTAAAAACTATACGGGGCCGCCGAGCGGGAGGCGCAGGCATGTCTCCGATGGCGGAGCCACTCGCTGGGCTTTAAGAGATCCTTCCCCCACTTTGTTTTTGCTGCAGAGTGAGAAAGGGATCAGTGTTACACAGCGGTGAGCATGTGGGCTTTAGCTCTCTCTGGAGGAAGCCTTGGCCTGTGGGCGACAATGTGGACAGATGGTCTGGAGAGGAGAGAAAATCCGAATTATACCTGTTCCTTGCCAAGAAAAAACCCAGACCAACAAGAAACTCCTCAATATGTTCTTTGCGGTGTGCGGGATATTTGTCAGAACAGAGAAATGTAAAAGAGCAGCGGTCAAGCTGTTGGATAAATACAAGGTCTGATGGATGTTCAGGAACATTTGTAGACAGGTTTCCTCTATCGATATTCAGTGTTTTTGGACTCCAGAAAGAGAATATAAAGCCTCAGCCTTTTCCCACAGATGGCAGGAGGAGAACTTATCGCCAACTGGTATAAGAACATAAGAAATAAGAACATAAAAATTAGGAGCAGGAGTAGGCCATAGGGCCCCTCGAGCTGGCTCCGCCATTCAATAAGATCATGGCTGATCATCGACGTCAACTCCACTTTCCCGCCTGATCTCTCTATCCCTTGATTCCCCTAGAGTCTAAGAATCTATCGATCTCAGTCTTGAATATACTCAAAGACTCAGCATTCACAGCCCTCTGGGGCAGAGAATTCCAAAGATTCACCACCCTCTGAGTGAAGAAATTCCTCCTCATCTCGGTCTTAAATGGCCCTTATCCTGAGACTGTGCCCCCTAGTTCTAGACACTCCAGCCAGGGGGAAACAACCTCTCAGCAACTAGACCGTATATAAACCGGCAGCTCCTCTAATCCACGTCCTGCATCCTTCTCTGAGGAAAAGGCAAAGGATATAAAGAAACCACGGGAATGATTCAGAGCCTTTGGACTTACAAACTTAAGCCATTGCTCCGAATCGGCGTGTTGATGGCTTTCACATTGAGGACAGCCACTCTCGGCATTAAGCACTTCCAGGTCAGATGTACAGCAGGGGGTGAGATCCAGAGTAAAGCTCCCTCTTTTCTGTTTCAATGATGTGTTTTGACCCTAACATGATACAGAGTTGATGGACCGGTTGGCTGGCCTGTTTTTTGGGTTGTCATACTCAGAGCAGAGAAGGCTAAGAGGAGATTTGATAGAGTTGTTTAAAATCATGAAGGGTTTAGACAGAGTAAATAAAGAGAAACTGTTTCCAATGGCTGAAGGGCCGATAACCAGAGGGCACAGATTTAAGGTAATTGGCAAAAGAACCAGAGGCGATGTGAGGAAAAACCTTTTTACGCAACGAGTGGTTAGGATTTGGAGCGCGCTGCCTGATAGGGCGGTGGAGACAAATTCAATAGTAACCTTCAAAAGGGAATTGGATAAATACTTGAATGAGAAACAAATTGCAGGGACATGGGGAAAGAGCGGGGCAGTGGGACTAACTGGATTGCTCTTCGAAAGAGCCGGCGCAGACTCGATGGGCCGAATGGCCTCCTTCTGTGCTGTACTATTCTGTGATTGTATGATTCTATAAGAGGTCCCATTACTGCTCCTTGGTGGCATTTCCATGCCCCATATCTCAACTTGTCTTGAGTGTGACTGTCAGCGCAATGGTGCTTATGACCGGTTACGGGTAGCTTTGTGGTGTGTGCCCACATCCTCTGGAAACTGAACTGAGGCGACACAAACTCTTTCGGTTTTGAACCCTGAGGGGCAGCAGAGTAGGAAGGCTTTCATCTCATTGGCCTGGGCTGGATTTGAAAGGTATTGCTCGAGACACAAAGACAGCATTTTAATGCAGCACATGTTATAGGGGGGGAATAGACTGTGCAGGAAGCTGACAAAAATATGAACACCAATTTTCACTGATATTTTGGGGGATTTGACTCTCTCACAAAGTGCCAATACATTGGGTGATAAATACTGAGGCCTAGAAATTCAGTGGGCTGCGCCACCAGTTTGCGCCCAAAGAGGGCACTCAGTGGCTTTAGCGCCACTGGCCACACCTACCGTGATATTTAGCGGGGCGCTAATGGCAGCGTTAGCCTGTAGCGCTGCGCCGCCACCGATGACGTCATCGGTGTGCGCAGCGCCCCGCTCCCGCCCCGATGACCATATTTGGTCGCGCCCGCCCCTTTAGCGCCGGTCGCAACTAGCGACCGGTTCACAGGGGCCTACCTGTGGCGGTAATGGCGCTAGTAAAGGTGGAGGTGCGGGCGGCCGCTTTTTCGGCGGCCGCCTGCCAGCACCTCTGCCCCCGGCCTCCTAAACCCCCCCCCCGCGGCATTGCCGGCTGTTTCCCGAGAGCCCGGCACTTCTCCTTGGTGCCGGGCTCATTTGCCGGCACTCGCGAGCGGGGCTCGCGCTGTTGCAGGCACCTCCCCCTTAACAGTGGGAGGAAGGCCTGCAGTACCGCAGCGTGCTGTGCCGCAGCGTGTGGCGCTGCGGCCCTTAGCGCGCCGATATTCAGGGTGAGCGCCCCAAGCGGGGCGCGGGAAGCCTCGAGTAGCGGCCCGCTTCCATTTGGGGCGCAGAAACTGAATATCCGGATGGCGCAAGTGGCTCCGCTCGCAGCGGTAATTCCGGCGCCCAGGCGAGCTTGGCGCCCCAAACGGCGCCCAACTGAATTTTTAGCCCATATATATATGAGTTTAAAAAAAATACTATTTCAAGTCACCAAATGTCACTACTTTACAAACTAAAACTCCAGTGCAGTACTGAGGGCGTGCTGCGTTGTTGGAGGTGCCGTCTTTCAGATGTGACATGAAACTGTGTTCCTCGTCTTCACTATTTGAAGAGCAGGGTTTTTTTTTGCAATGTCGTGGCCAATACTCCTCCCTTAACCAACACCACCAAAGTACAGTAACAGGCCACTCACCTTGTTGCTGTTTGGGGGACCTTGCTGTCTGGGAAAAAATGGCTGCCATGATTAGCTACATAAGAACAGTAATGGCACAAGGTGAAGCAGTTAGGATGTTTCGGCGATGTGAAGGTGTCAGCCGCGGCTCAGTGCTAACACTCTTGCCCCTGAGTCAGAAGGTTATGGGTTCAAGTCCCACTGTAGAGACTTGGGGCTCGAATTTCCAAGCCGTTTGGAGGCGGGAGTGGTGGGAATATTGCAGAATTGGGGGGCAGGAACCCATCCCGCCCCCAACCCGCCTCCGTGCCAATGTCCCAGAAGGTGGGTATCCGACCTGTGCTGGGAGCCGCCTCCCCGAGGCGGGAAGGGGATTAGTGCCAATTAACTGCCTGTTAACAGGCAGTTTTTTTGCCTAATCCCTATTTTTAGCCCTGAAGTGTGGGCTTTCCGATGGCTCCAAACCACGCCAAGTTAGCGAGGCGGACCCTCGGTCTGCAGGGGTTGGAGGGGTTGAGATGCCCGTTGTGCAGGTGAGTGATGGGTGCATGTGTGCAGAGGTAAGTGTGTGAGGTAAGTGTAAAGTGTTTTAATAAGTTTTACTTACTTTCTCCTGCAGGCTTCCTTCCTTCAGTTCTCGGGAGTCCCTCAGCTCATCGGCACAGAAAGCAGAATGGCCGCTGAACTGTCAAAAGCTGCAGCCTCTGCTTTCTGGTCTGGAGAGATCTCTAACTGAGTCTGAGTAGAAGGACTCAAGTTAGAAGACAGATTGTCAGTGTTTGACAGCTTCACAGAGCTGTCAAACGCTGATTTTTCATCTGTCAAAAGCTCTTGACAGATGAAATGTTAATCGCTGACGTCACCAGTACCCAGGTGTCCCTTAATTGGCCTGCTGAGCCCGCTGGGCGGGCTTAACAAGGTCAATCAAGGGAAAATAGCGTGGGTTGGCCACAAGCCGATGGAGGCGGGACTACAACCCAAAAAGTGGGAGTCCCGCCTCCATCACGTCCCCATTGACAAGATCCAGCCCTGGGAGTACAAAATCTAAGCTGGCGTTTCCAGTGCCAGCACCGAGGGAGTGCTGCACTTTCGGTGGTGCTGTCTTTCAGGTGAGACGTTAAACCGAGGTCCCCGTCTGCCTTCTCAGGATGTAAAAGATTTCGAAGAAGAGCAGGGGGAGTTCTTCCCTGGTGTCCTGGTCCAACATTGATCCCTCAATCAACATCACTAAAACAGTTGATCTGGTCATTATCACGTTGCTGTTTGTGGGAGCTTGCTGTGCGCAAATTGGCTGCTGCGTTTCCTACATCACAACAGTGACTACACTTCAAAAAGTACTTCATTGGCTGTAAAGCGCTTTGGGATGTCCTGAGGTTGTGAAAGACGCCGTATAAATGCAAGTTCTTTCGTTTGGAGCTTTCTCCAGAGAATGTTTACAGTTCGCTAAAGATATCATGGGGTAGATTTTCAATTTGCTGCCCAGACTTAAAACTGACATTAAGGGTCTACCGCCAATTATAGAAACCGTCTGAGTTTCAAAGCTGAAAATATAATGGGGAAAGTGTGGGGGGGGGGGGGAGCGGGGGGCGATCCCCAGTGTCCCGGGCGGCAAGATTAAAATCTATGTCTAGTGATAGTTCAATGGCATTGCACAAGTTGTTTTATTCAGTCACTGTGCGAACGGCTGGAATTGCCCGGTTTGTGACTGTCGAGGAATAATTACACGGCTTGCTGCTCAATGACGCCAGAATTCCATTTTCTTTTTCAAGGGGGAGTTTCTCAGTACAGTAATTTACTGTAACCCTTGAAATGCTCAGCAACCAATCAGCAGCTGAGAGATAGATTAAAGTTCCTAATGACCTCGCCCCCCCCCCCCCCCATCTCCGTAACCTCCTCCAGCCCGCAACCCTCCGAGATCTCTGCGCTCCTCTAATTCTGGCCTCTTGCACATCCCCGATTTTCTTCACTCCACCAGTGGCGGCCATGCCTTCAGCTGTCAGGTCCGAGGCTCTGGAATTCTCATTCTAAACCTCTCTACCTCGCTGCTTCTCTCTCCTCCTTTAAGACGATCAAGCTTTCAGTCTTCTGTCCTAATATTTCCTTACGTGGCTTGGTATGAAATTTTGTTTGATAACGTTCCTGTGAAGCGCCTTGGGACATTTTACTACGTTAAAGGCGCTATATAAATGCAATTTGTTGTCACTTTTTGGGGTCGGACTCATAGGCCTAGAAATGGGGTTTTGGCTTAGCCAGGGCTTTAGCGCCGGAAATTAGTGCCGGCGCTAAGTCCCCTGCGCGCGCCAAAAATTCAGTGGCGCCGCGCCCAAACGGCTGCCGGCGCTACTGAAGGGTCTTAGCGCCTGGAAAAGGGCGCTAACTGCCGTTTCGCGCCGCAATTCCGGCGCTGCGGCACCCGATGCGGTGCGGCAGGCTGGGGAAGTGCAGGTCTCCTCCTTCCGTTAAGGAGGAGCTGCCTGCACCCGGCCGCGGCCCGCGCAAATCTCCTCAAAAATGAGCCCGGCACCTCGGACAAGTGCCGGGCTTGCATCTGTTCCGGGGGGGGGGGGGAGAAGTCCGGGGAGGGAGCTGCGGGCAGGCGGCCGGCGGGAAAGCGGCCGGCCGCCGCGCCTCCTTAAAGCGCCGGCGCAGACTCCGGCAGCACTCGTTTGCCGGAGTCTTAGTTGCGGCTGCCACTGGCGAGGCGGCCGCAACTGAATTTCGGCTTGGGGCCGGGTTACCACGGCAACTGGGACGCTGCGCACACCGATGACGTCATCGGTGCCGGCGCAGCGCTACCGGTCTACCGCCGCGGAAGGGCCCCAGGCAATTTAGGAACCGGCGCCAATTGCAGCGCTAGGCCCTCTAGCGCCGCAAAATCGGTGCTAAGGGCACTGAATTTCTAGGCCATAGAGTCAGAGTTATACAGCACAGAAAGAGGCCCTTCGGCCCATCGTGTCTGCACCGGCCATCAAGCCCTGTCTATTCTAATCCCATTTTCCAGCACTTGGTCCGTAGCCTTGTATGCTGTGGCATTTCAAGTGCTCATCCAAATGCTTCTTGAATGTTGTGAGGGTTCCTGCCTCTACCACCCTTTCAGGCAGTGAGTTCCAGATTCCAACCACCCTCTGGGTGAAAAAGTTTTTCCTCAAATCCCCTCTAAACCTCCTGCCCCTTACCTTGAATCGATGCCCCCTTGTTATTGACCCCTCTACTAAGGGGAAAAGTTCCTTTCTATCTACCCTATCTATGCCCCTCATAATTTTGTATACCTCAATCAGGTCCCCCCTCAGCCTTCTCTGCTCTAAGGAAAACAACCCCAGCCTGTCCAGTCTTTCTTCATAGCTGAAGCGCTCCAGCCCAGGTAACATCCTGGTAAATCTCCTCTGCACCCTCTCCAAAGCAATCACATCCTTCCTATAGTGTGGCAACCAGAACTGCACACAGTACTCCAGCTGTGGCCATACCAGCATTTTGTACAGCTCCATCATAACCTCCCTGCTCTTATATTCTATGCCTTGGCTAACGAAGGCAAGTATCCGATATGCCTTTTTAACCACCTTATCCACCTGTTCTGCTGCCTTCAGGAATCTATGTACATGCACACCAAGATCCCTCTGATCCTCTGTCTTTCCTAGGGTCTTACCATTCATTGTGTATTCCCTTGCCTTGTTAGTCCGTCCAAAATGCATCACCTCACACTTTTCAGGGTTAAATTCCATTTGCCACTGTTCCGCCCATCTGACCAACCCATCTATATCGTCCTGTAGCCTGAGGCTTCCCTCCTCGCTATTTACCACCCCACCAATTTTCGTGTCATCTGCGAACTTACTGATCATACCTTTTACATTCACATCCAAATCATTAATGTAGACCACAAACAGCAAGGGACCCAGCACCGATCCCTGCGGTACCCCACTGGACACAGGCTTCCAGTCACAAAAACAACCTTCGACCATCACCCTCTGCCTTCTGCCACTAAGCCAGTTTTGGATCCAATGTGCCAAGGCACCCTGGATCCCATGGGCTCTTACCTTCCTGACCAGTCTCCTATGTGGGACTTTATCAAAAGCCTTACTGAAATCCATGTAAACCACATCCACTACACTACCCTCATCCACACACCTAGTCACCCCCTCGAAAAATTCAATCAAATTGGTCAAACATGATCTTCCCTTGACAAAGCCATGCTGGCTATCCCTAATTAATCCTTGCCTCTCCAAGTGGAGACTAATTCTGTCCCTCAGAATTTTTTCCAATAATTTTCCTACCACTGATGTTAGGCTCACTGGCCTGTAATTCCCTGGTTTATCACTACTACCCTTTTTGAATAATGGTACTACGTTAGCTGTTCTCCAGTCCTCTGGCACATCCCCTGTGGCCAGAGAGGTTCTGAAAATTTGTGTCAGAGCCCCTGCAATCTCCTCCTTTGCCTCACATAGTAGCCTGGGATACATCTCATCCGGGCCTGGGGATTTATCCACTTTTAAGCCTGCTAAAACCGCTAGTACCTCCTCCCTCTCGATGCTAATATGTTCAAGTATATCACAGTCCCCCTGCCCGATTTCTATGTCCACATCGTCCTTCTCCATAGTGAACACAGATGCAAAAAATTCATTTAAAACCCCACCTACATCCTCTGGCTCTACACACAGCTTGCCACTTTGGACTCTTCATCACAACTGGCATGGCTCAGTCAAGAGAAGCCCCTTTTTACAGGGCTGACCAAAAGAAAGAAAGACTTGCATTTCTATAACGCCTTTCATGACCACCGGACCTCCCAAAGCGCTTTACTGCCAATGAACTACTTTTGGAGTGTAGTCACTGTTGTAATGTGGGATATGCGGCAGCACAGCAAGCTCCCACAAACAGCAATATGATAATGTCCAGATAATCTGTTTTTGTTATGTTGATTGAGGGATAAATATTGGGCTGGGACACCGGGGTTAACTCCCCTTCTCTTCTTCGAAATAGTGCCATGGGATCTTTTACATCCACCCGAGAGAGCAGACGGGGCCTCGGTTTAAAGTCTCATCCGAAAGACGGCAGCTCCGACAGTGCAGCACTCCCTCAGCACTGCACTGGAGTGTCAGACTAGATTTTTGTGCTCAAGTCTCTGGAGTGGGATTTAAACCCACAACCTTCTGACTCAGAGGCGAGTGTGCTGCCCACTGAGCCACGGCTGACCAAAGGAAAGAGGGTTCATACGAGAAAGTAGAGAGGAAAATAGCAAGAGCCTCAACGGTCCTCAAAGTATGAGATGCAGCAGGAAGGCAGAGAAAGGAACAGCCAGGTTTTGGAGATGGGGAGGGATAGGTTGGATGGGCTGCCCTGGTAAACTGAGACCCAGCTATTTTCTTGCACATCCTCCAAGAGGTGGAAGAGGTTTAGGGAGTCAATTCCAGAGCTTGGGGCCGAGGCAGCTGAAGGCACGGCCGCCAATGGTGGAGCGATGAAAATCAGGGATACGCAAGAGTCATAGAGTCATGGGCTGGATTTTGCCAATGGGGAGCTTTTGGAGGCGGAACTCCCACTTGTTGGGTTTCAGTCCTGCCTCCACCAACTTCTGGCCAACTCACGCTATTTTTCCTTGATTGACCTTGTTAAGCCTGCCCATCGGGCTTAGCACACCAATTAAGGGAAAGCCGGTTACAGAGAATGTCAGCGTATGACGCTCCATCTATCAAAAAATTTTGACAGATGAATTGTCATTGTTTGACAGCTCTGTGAAGCTGTCAAACATTGACATTCTCTGTAGTTTGATTAGTTCTTGGATACAAGACCTCATCAAACCTCTTTCTTTAGCAGAAATGAGATGGTTGCTGCATTGGAGAATGCAACGGCCATCTGTCATCTCTGCCGCGGAGGTGCGAGACTCTCTGCATACCCACCGATTGAACTTTTAAAAAAACTTTCCACTTACTACACATACTCGCCTCTCCACACTTGCACCCATCACTTACCTCCACAGCACATTTTTGCACCCCTCCGACCCCCGCAGACCCACTACTCGTCTCGGTGACCCTGATGGGTTTCGGAGCCTTCGGGAAGTCCGCACTTGTGTGGGCAAAATGGCGGTAATCCTCTTATTTGCCTGTTAACTACCTGTTAACAGGCAGTTAAGTGGCTGTAATCCCTTCCCGCCTCCAAGGAGACGGGACCTGGTGCGGGACGGCTACCCGCCTCCTGGCAAGATGTCACGGAGGCGGGTTGGGGGCGGTTTGGGCACCCGCTCCCAGATTCTGCTATTTTTGTCAACTGTCCCGCCTCCAAACCCGCCTCCCCAGGGCTGGCAAAATCCAGCCCATAGAGTCATAACGGCACAGAAGGAGGCCATTCGGCCCATCGAGTCCGTGCCGGACTTGGCGGAGCGCAGAGACCTCAGAGGGTTGTAGGGCTGCAGGAGGTTAGGGAGATAGTGGTTATGTTACTGGACTAGTAATCCAGAGAACGTGAGTTCTAAATCCCACCAGTTTGGGAAGTTGAATTCAGTTTCTGTAAAGTGGAGTGTTAGAAAAATGAACGTGTTTTTTTTCCATTTTCTTTGAACACTTTCATTTATCAATTATAAAAATCTGTAAATAAAAAGCTGGTATGAGTAAAAGTGACCACGAGGCTGTCGCTTGTCATAGAAACCCATCTGGTTCACTAATGTCCTTTAGGGATGGAAACCTGCCGTCCTTACCCGGTCTGGCCTACGTGTGGCTCCAGTCCCCACACCGGCGTGGTTGAAACTTGACTGCCCCTCTGAAGTGGTCCAGCAAGCCATGCAGTCACTCCAAAGAAGAAGGCCCACCGCCTGAGGGGAACTTGGGATGGGCAATAAATGCCGGCCTTGCCATCAAGGAATTCCGCATCCCGAGAGTGAAGTTAAGAGAGAAAAAAAAAGGATACATTGGGACTGTTGCAAACTCTTTTCACTTAGGATCCTCGTTGCCATGAAAGAGAGGAGACCTTCATTCCGTCAGCCTGTCCTGGGTTCCTGGACAGTTCCACGAGGTAGACAATACTGGAGCGCTGAGCCACCCTGTTTTGTGTGTGTATGTGTGTATGTGTGTGGGTGGCGGGGGGGGCGGGGGGGCTGCTCTCCTGCAGTATCAGGTATAGACTGTGATATTTAGCTGCTAAATTGTCCTGGCCCTTTAAGGTAACTACAAGTTCACCCTGCTGGATTCTAAGTAATTGTAGTTTCTTGTAGTTGAGGCCGGCTGAAGGTCAGTAAACTGGTTGTAAATTTCAGGCTGGTTCCAGGCCAGTGACTAGCCTTTGCTTTCTGGATTGTCTTGCATTACTTCTGGTGAATCAGAGATTGCACTGTCTTAAGGGGGCAGAATGCTGGCGTGTGGAGGTAGGGGACATGTGCACAACTTTACTGAAAGAATTTAGATAGAAGCTTGAAAGAGATCTCCTCTGGGATGATGCATTAAATATTTTTTTGATTGGATTGTGGAAAGTAAATAGTGTTTTTCTTACTTTCTACAGGCAGATGGCTAAACCCTATAGTTACAGTAATAAGGGCCTAGAAATTGGCCTCCTTAGCACCTCCCATTATCGCCTCCAGGGGGCGATAATGGGGCGCTAACAACTTACAGGCGCGGCGAAATGAACGACTCCCGCTAAATTGGCTGAGAGGTTTGTGGCGGTGGTAACGGATTGCGTCACGAGAAAGGATATTAGGAAAGCAAAGAGAGAGCATGAAAAATTCTTGGCAAGTAAAATCAAGGATAACCCAAAGATACAAAAAGAAAATACTGCAGATGCTGGAAATCTGAAATAAAAACAGAAAATGCTGGAGATACTCAGCAGGTCAAGGCAGCATCTGTGAAGAGAGAAACAGAGTTAACGTTTCAGGTCGATGACCTTTCGTCAGAACTGGAAAAAAGCAGGAAATGGAACAGATTTTTAAGCAAGTGAAGAGGCTGGGCAAATGGGGGAGGGGAGGAAAGAACAAAAGGGAAGGTCTGTGATAGGATAGAAAGCAGGAGAGGGTAAGAGACATTGAGAGATATTCAAGGCAAGAGGAGATATGCCTTGAATGTCTCTTAATGTCTCGTAACCTCTCCTGCCTTCTACCCTATCACAGACCTTCCCTTTTGTTCTTTCACCCCCTCCCCCATTTTCCCAGCCCCTACACTTGCTTAAAAATCTGTTCCATTTCCTGCTTTTTTTCAGTTCTGACGAAAGGTCATCGACCTGAAACGTTAACTCTGTTTCTCTCTTCACAGATGCTGCCTGACCTGCTGATAACCCAAAGATGTTTTATAAATATATTAAGAGTAAGAGGATAACTAAAGAAAGGGTAGGGCCTATTAGAGGCCATGAGGGTAACCTGTGTGTGGAGGCGGGAGACGTCAGTAGGGTTCTTAATGAATACGTTGGGCTGGATTTTCATTGAGGAGTCAGGTAAGAGGCGGGACTACAACTTTTGGGGTTGTAGTCCCGCCTCCATCGAGTTCTAGCCAACCCACGCAATTTTGACTTGACTGACTTTGTTGAGCCCGCCCAGAGGGCTCAGCAGGCCAATTAAGGGCCACCCAGCAACAGGTGATGTCACAGATTGATATTTCATCTTTCAAGACCCTTTGACAGATGAAATATCAGCGTTTCACAGCTGTTTGAAGCTGTCAAACACTGACAATCTGTACTCCAGGTTAATTCCTTCCTCTCAGGATGATTTAGAGATCTGCCCGGAACAGAAAGCAGAGGCTGCAGATTTTGACAGCTCGCAGCCATTCTGCTTTCTGTGCCGGTGAGATGAGGGACTCCTGAGACTTGAAGGAAGGAAGGCTGTAAAGGTAAGTAAAGGTTAGTAGAACTTCTTTAAACACTTTACACAGACCAAACACACTTACCTCTGCACTCATACACCCATCACTCACCTGAACACTGGACATCTCGACCCCTCCATGCCCTTCATCCCATCGGCCCGCCTCGCTAACTTGGCATAGTTTGGAGCCGTCGGGAATCCCACATTTCAACAATGAATATAGGGATTAGGCTAAAAACTGCCTGTTAACTACTTGTTAACAGGCAGTTAATTGGCACTAATCCCCTTCCCGCCTCGGGGAGGCGGGTCCCAACACAGGTCGGGTACCCGCCTCCTTTGATACTGGCATGGAGGTGGGTTGGGGGCAGGATGGGGTCGGGACCCCCGATTTCAGGATTTGAAACCCCCACACGCCTCCAATCCCGACTCCAGGGCCCAATGAAAATCCAGCCCTTTGCGTCTGTTTTCACAAAGGAGAGGGGCGAAGCAGACATTGCTATCAGTGGGGAGGAGTGTGAAATATTAGATGAAATAAACATAGTGAGAGAGGAAGTATTAAGGGGTTTAGCAGCTTTAAAAGTGGGTAAATCCCCAGGCCCGGATGAAATGTATCCCATGCTGTTAAGCGAAGCAAAAGAGGAAATTGCAGAGGCCCTGACGATCATTTTTCAATCCTCTCTGGCTTCAGGTGTAGTGCGGAGGACTGGAGGACTGCTAATGTGGTACCCTTGTTTAAAAAGGGAGAAAAGGATAGACCAAGTAATTGCAGGCCAGTCAGCCTAACCTCGGTGGTGGGAAAATTATTGGAAATAAATCTTCATTTAGAAAGACGGATTAATCAAGGATAGTCAGCACGGATTTGTTAAGGGAAGGTCATGTCTGACAAACTTGATTGAATTTTTTGAGGAGGTAACAAGGAGGGTAGATGAGGGTAGTGCATTTGATGCAGTGTATATGGACTTTAGCAAGGCTTTTGATAAGGTTCCATATGGCAGACTGGTCACGAAGTTAAAAGCCCATGGGATCCAGGGCAAAGTGTCAAGTGTCAAACTGGCTTGGAGGCAGGAAGCAGAGGGTAATGGTTGATGGGTGTTTTTGTGACTGGAAGGCTGTTTCCAGTGGGGTTCTGCAGGGCTCAGTCCTAGGTCCCTTGCTTTTTGAGGTATATATCAATGATCTAGACTTGAATATAGGGGTTATGATTAAGAAGTTTGCAGATGATACTAAAATCGGCTGTGTGGTTGACACTGAAGAAGGAAGTTGTAGACTGCAGGAAGATATCAATAAATTGGTCAGGTGGGCAGAACAGTGGCAAATGGAATTCAATCCAGAGAAGTGTGAGGCAATGTATTTGGGGAGGGCTAACAAGGAAAGGGAATACACATTAAATGGTAGGACACTGAGTAGTGTAGAGGAACAAAGGGACCTTGGAGTGCAGGTGCACAGATCCCTGAAGGTAGCAGGCCAGGTAGATAAGATGGTTAAGAAGGCATACGGAATGCTTGCCTTTATTAGCCGTGGCATAGAATACAAGAGCAGGGGGGGGTTATGCTTCAACTGTATAAAACACTAGTTAGGCCTCAGCTAGAGTACTGCGTGCAGTGCTAGTCATCACATTATAGGAAAGATGTGATTGCACTGGAGAGGGTGCAGAGGAGATTTACAAGGATGTTGCCGGGAGTAGAGAATCTTAGCTATGAGGAAAGACTGGATAGGCTGGGTTTGTTTTCTTTGGCACAGAGGAGGCTGAGGGGAGACCTTATTGAGGTGTATAAAATTATGAGGGGCCTAGATAAGGTGGATAGAAAGGACCTATTTCCCTTAGCAGACGGGTCAAAAACCAGGGGGCATAGATTTAAAGTAATTGGTGGAAGGTTTAGAGGGGATTTGAGGGGAAATTTCTTCACCCAGAGGGTTGTGGGGGTCTGGAACTCACTGCCTGAAAGGGTGGTAGAGGCAGGAACCCTAACCACATTTAAAAAGTACTCGGATGTGCACTTGGGATGCTGTAACCTGCAGGGCTACGGACCAAGAGCTGGGAAGTGGGATTAGGCTGGATAGCTCTTTGTTGGCCGGCGCGGACACGATGGGCCGGAATGGCCTCCTTCCGTGCTGTAACTTTCTATGATTTCCTGCGCCCGGAGATCGTGACATCATCGCCGTGCGCATCGCCCCGGTAGCACCTCGGACCCGAATGTCGGTTCCGCCCCCCTACAGCATCGCCGGGCGAAAACACTGGCAGCTGCAGGAGGAGGCGTTGTTCGGGAGCGCAAGTTAAAGGGGATGTTGGCGCGGTAAGTATAAAAATTGTTGTTGCAATTTTTTTCCCATTTTTCTTCGGCCGCGATCGATCAGCCCGGCTCTCTGCTGGAGTACAGGTGGCTGATCGGGCTGGGTCGCGGCTACCGTCCGGGACCAGCTCACTGGTCCCAATGCAGAGCTTGCAGCGATGGCCCTTCCCTTTAAGGGAGGGAAGGAGCCTCGGATCTCGGCAGCGCTGCACGGGACATTGTGCAGCGCTGCACCGCTACCGCCCCGCCTGCGTCCTTTAGTGCTCCAGGAGGGAAATGGTAGCTCTTGATTTAGAGCTCCACTTCCTTCCTTCCTGGAGCGCTAACACCGAATTTTAGAGAAAGCTGAGAATCATTAGCGCCTGGCACTAATCTTTCCAGCTTTCAGAAGTTAGCGCCCCTTTTCTCCCCCTAAGGCTCTGTATTTAATTGGGGAGCAGCTCTTTAGTACTCACCCCCTTAGGGTGTACCTTTATTTTATGGTGAAAGCAAAGAAATATGCCTAACATTAGATTAATTCTGAAAAAAAGCAGAAAATGCTGGAAGCACTCGGCAGGCCAGGCAGCATCCGTGGCAAGAGAGAAACAGAGTTAACGTTTCAGGTCTGGGGCCCTTCGTCAGAACTGGAAAACGCTGGAGGTGGGTAACAGATATTAAGCAGGTGCCGAGACGGGGAAAGTGGGGGAGGATCTGAAGGAACATTCTGTGCTAGGGTAGGCGGCAGGAGATGTTGCAAATGGGGATGGCAGAATCATACAGCATGATTTTATTCTGTTACAAGCATTTCCAGTATTAACTTCTTAACTTAGTAGAGAAACCAAGATTCCAGGCAAAAAAAATAATTTGTCGGACAAATTGGGGCAGCTTAATTTATTTCCCTTTCAGCTAGATGCTCACGCCTGTTTTCTTATTTTCATTTGTCCTGAATAGTTCCTCATTGAAAGCCTATCTTCTTTCTTTTCTTGCAGTTTATTTGTATGTTCCCATAATCTTCAGCCGAGCTCTTTTATGAATATGACTGTTGAACCAATCGGGTGCAGTTGTGACGCAACCATTTGTACGCAATACAGCGCGAGGGCCAAGGCGCAAATGTGCAATGTTTTGAGGTGCGGCAGATACACAAGTGACAGTCACGCGTTTATTTACCAATGGAAAAACAGAAAATGCTGGAGAAACTCAGCAGCTCAGGCAGCATCTGTGAAGAGAGAAACAGAGTTAACGTTTCAGGTCGAGGACCGAAAGGTCCTCGACCTGAAACGTTAGCTCTGTTTCTCTCTTCACAGATGCTGCCTGACCTGCTGAGTATCTCCAGCATTTTCTGTTGTTATTTCAGATTTCCAGCATCTGTAGTATTTTCTTTTTGTTTTATTTACCAATGGATGGGTTACGAATAACTTTCTCACTTGTGAAGTATTTTCCGTAATCCTGCGATGGTTTGAGGATTCTGCTTGGACCAATGCTGTTGTTGGGTAGCCATGTAATTCCACCCTCAACCTCACAACTCTGCAACTCCTCACCCACCTCAGACTTTCCTCCCACCAACAATGCACTGGTTTTTGAACCCAAGCTTGATGTTTGCCAAACTGTTCGTCTTTGATTCACCTCATCTTGCTCCCCCCCACCCCCCCTACGCATTTCAACTTTTTCTGGTGTTTTGCACTGTCTACCTGGGCCCTTCGCCCAGCTTTCCCAATGAAAATCCTGCTCTATCCATCCAAGGACATCTGTGCCTTCATTGAAGATGACTGCAGGTCATGACCGAAAATGAGCTGGGCCATGTAGTGCTAGGAGGGTTGCCATCCCTCCAGGATTGGCCTGGAGTCTCCAGGAATTGAAGATTCATCTCAAGGACACTGGCTGTGAGCAACACCCCGGGAGAGAAATCATAGGGAGCTTTAAAAAAAAAATGTATGTGTTTTTTTCAGTTTCTTTGAACACGTGTGGGGGGGGGGGGGCGATTTTGCCAGCCCTATGGAGGCGGGACTGCTGGGAAAATAGCAGAATTTGGGGGCGGGTGCCAAACCCGCCCCCAACCCGCCCCCATGCCACCTTGCCAGGAGGCAGATAGCCGTCCCGCGCCGGGTCCCATCTCCTTGGAGACGGGAAGGGATTAAAGCCCATTAACTGCCTATTAACAGGTAGTTAACAGGCAGAAAATAGGATTATCCCCTTTTTACCCTCACACGTGCGGGCTTCCCGAAGGCTCCGAAACCCGCCAAGTCAGCGAGACGAGTACTGGGTCTGCAGGGGTCAGGGGGGTGCAAAAGTGTGGTGTGAAGGTAAGTGATGAGTGCAAGAGTGGAGAGGTGAGTATCTGAGGTAAGTGCAAAGTGTTTTTAAAAGTGTACTTACCTTTGTTTCTTCCTGCAGGCTTCAGTCGGTTTCTATGCGGAGAGTCTCGCACTCTCCGTGTTGGAGATGAGAGATGGCCGTTGCATTCTCAGATACAACAAACATCTCATTTCTGTAAAAGAAAGAAGGTTGATGAAGTCTTGTATGCAAGACCTCATCAAACTGCAGAGATTGTCAGTGTTTGACAGCTTCACAGAGCTGCCAAACGATGACAATTCATCTGTCAAAAATTTTTGACAGATGAAACGTCATACGCTGACGTTCTCTGTAACCGGCTTTCCCTTAATTGGCCTGCTAACAAGCAGCAGACCCGCCTCCAACGCACCCCCGCTCACAAAATCGCCCCCTTAGTTATAAAAATAGAGTTATAGATATGAAAGTTGTAGAGTGTTAGACGTGGCTCAGTGGGTAGCACTCCTTGCCTTCTGCGTCAGAAGGTTGTGGGTTCAAGTCCCACTCCAGAGACTTGAGCACAAAAATCTAGGCTGACGTTCCCAGTGCAGTAAGTACTGAGTTAAACCCAGGCCCCGTCTGCTCTCTCAGGCGAACGTAAAAGATCCCATGGCACTATTTCGAAGAAGAGCAAGGGGGAGTTCTCCCCGGTGTCCTAGCCAGTGTCTTACAAAAAGAAATGTTGGTGGAGTACTGCATATGCTGACTCCAACCGAGACAAGGCAAGACAAATATTGGAGCTGGGGGAAAATAGGCTGTTTGACCGGGCGGGGCGGGAGTTCTCATGATGGAACCTCCAGGAATATATCCAAGCAGTGTTGGCAACCCTAAGTGCTGGTATAAACTAAAGCACGACATAAATTTATTGTGAACCAGGCATCAGTTTATCTACCTCAGGGTAAGCACACAGTTACTTACAAACAGGCTCCCTTCATCCTTAATGACTACATAATTATTATCAATTGTTTTTTCTTAAATGTCTGTGAATCCATCTCCTTTATGCAGCCACTGGGCTGACCACAGCTATTCCTTAAAAATGTCAGTAGGTTCTTTTTTTTGTTTTGTTTGCAACGCAGTTTGCCCTGGTAAATGAGTTATGTGCCTCAGCCGGGGACAGTGTGTGTGTGAGTGGAAGATAGCTGACTCACTGAATGAGAACATGATATCGCAGGGGCCGCCTGCAGTCGCATCTGACATTTTCACTTCCACTTAATTGACAATCCTGCTTCTGCGAGAGATTCGGGCTCAGAGTACTTCAAAGCCAGCAGCAAATGGCAAACATCGCAGGAGGCACAGAGAGCAAACGTTCTGGTGCTTGGGCGTCTTACAAAAACGTTTCCCAGTTAGGATGCGGCAAAATGTGTGTGTGTGTGTGTGTGTGTGTGAATATTTTTTTTGTCTCGCTTTTTCTAGGCTGTTGTACGCCCTTTTTTTTGTTGGCTGGTCTGTACTGTTGAAAAGAACAGTAAAGGGTAGTGTCTGAATGACCTTGTACCGTGGCTGTTAAACGCAATGCTTATTTGACCCCGTCACCATTGCAGGTTGCTCAACCCCCGCCTCCGATGCTACCTGACATTCAGCTCCGGGATGCTGAGGCCTTTTGTCAGCTCTTGGTCATTCGGGGCCCGGAACATCTCAACTTCGACATGGAGGAGGGAGGAGGGATTCCGACTCTCTCTCTCTCTTCCCCCCAACCCCCCCACCCTGCAGCAAGAGCGCGCATTCTCTGGTCAGCTGAGCAGTGAGCAACATCAGCGTATAATCGGTGACTTTACCTGTCGATCTTCCCAGCTGAAGGTGGTCAGGCTGAAAGCGGCCTTGATAGAGGGAAGGACGGGATTAAGGGAAAAGTTTAAAGGGACGCAGTCTTCATGGAAAAATGGCGTGGCACACTTTTATTTTGCACGCCAATGGCCCACCCGATTGTCCAATATTCGCCCTGCCTCGGTGGTCCAAATTCACCCGGGTACAGACCTCGGAAACTCACCCCCTGCATCAGCTGTGGCTCAGTGGGTAGCACTCTCGCCTCTGAGTCAGAAGGTGGTGGGTTCGAGTCCCACTCCAGAGACCTGAGCAAATAATCGAGGCTGACACTCCAGTGCAGTGCTGAGGGAGTGCCGCACTGTCAGAGGTGCCAGCTTTCGGATGAGACATTAAACCGAGGCCCCGTCTGTTCTCTCAGGTGGATGTAAAAGATCCCGTGGGACTATTTTGAAGAAAAGCAGGGGAGTTATCCCTGGTGTCCTGGCCAATATTTTTTATCCCTCAACTAACATCACTAAAACTGATTATCTGGCCATTAACACATTGCTGTTTGTGGGAGCTTGCTGTGCGCAAATTGGCTGCCGCGTTTCCTACATTGCAACAGTGACTACACTTCGAAAAGTACTTCATTGGCTGTAAAGCGCTTTGAGACATTCGGTGGTCATGATAGGTGCTATAGAAATGCAAGTCTTTCTTATTGTTCCAGTGTCGCCAACAGCCAAGTTTTAATTGCGTGTCTATGATTTGCGCAATGCTTTTTCCAATTCTTCGCATTTCATGCTGGAAGCTCAATGTTTTGAAGGCTACATTAAGTTCCCTGCATGAGGCACGAGCATTTGAAAAAACTTCTGCAACACTCATGATCAATTGCCATTTATTGGCAATGCTGTCACGGTGTTATGTGTTGCAAAACAAATTTAGAAAAACTTCAACCTGCATTTGTATAGCACCTTATAAAATTATCAAAGAACTCAAAGGCCAAAATACTGTTTCTACATTCCTCATGACATGGATGGACGAAGAGGTGGAGGTGGGATTTATAAATAAAAGAATACATAGAATTTGCCATAATTTTCCAATCTTCCCTCGATGCGGAGGAGGTGCCTGAGGATTGGAAAGTGGCAAATGTGACACCATTGTACAAGAAAGGGTGCTGGGTAAGGACAATCCTAGTAACTACAGGCCAGTCAGTTTAACATCAGTGGTGGGTAAAGTTTTAGAAACAATAATCAAGGAAAAAAATTAACGGGTATTTGGAGAGGTTTAAGCTAATTAAGGAGAGCCAACACGAGTTTGTAAAAGGCAGATCGTGTTTGACTAATCTAATTGAATTTTTTGATGAAGCAACAGGGAGGATTGATGAAGGGAATGCAATGGATGTTGTCTACATGGATTTTAGGAAGGCGTTTGACAAAGTACCACATAGAAGGCTGGTTAACAAAATTGAGGCTCACAGAATAGGTGGGTCAGTGGCAGCTTGGATAAGGAATTGGCTTAAGGACAGAAAACAGCGAGTTGTGGTAAATGGCTGTTTTTCAGACTGGAGGATGGTAGACAATGGTGTTCCCCAAGGGTCAGTGCTGGGGCCACTGGTTTTTTTGATATATATCTATAAATGACCTGGATATTGGAATACCGGGTAGAATTTCTAAATTTGCCGATGACACCAAACTTGGGGGTGTGGCAAACAGTGAGGATGATACCAATCGCCTGCAACAGGACATAGAAAGGCTAGCAGAATGGGCAGACAAGTGGCAGATGGAATTTAATACAGAGAAGTGTGAGGTGATGCATTTTGGCAGAAGGAACAGGGAGAGGCAATATACACTTAATGGCACAGTTTTAAAGAGTGTGCAGGGGCAGAGGGACCTGGGAGTTAATGTGCGTAGGTCCCTGAAGGTGGCAGGACATATTGAGAGAGTGGTTAACAAAGCATATGGGATCTTGGGCTTCATAAATACAGGTATTGAGTACAAAAGTAGAGACGTTATGCTGAACCTTTATAAAGCGCTGGTTAGGCCACAACTGGAGTATTGCATCCTGTTCTGGTCACCACACTTTAGGGAAGATGTGAAGGCCCTTGAGAGGGTGCAGAGAAGATTTACTAGATTCCGGGGATGGGGGATCTTAGCTACAAGGACAGGTTGGAGAAGCTGGATTTGTTTTCATTAGAGCAAAGGAGGTTGAGGGGTGATTTGATAGAGGTGTAGAAGATTATGACGGGTTTGGATAGGCTAGATGGGGAAAGGCTGTTCCCACTAGTTGATGGTACAAGGACCAGGGGACACAGATTTAAAGTTTTGGGCAAGAGATACAGGGGGGACGTGAGGAAATACTTTTTTACGCAGCGAGTGGTGAGGACCTGGAACTCGCTGCCGACGGAAGTGGTGGAAGCGGAGACACTCGATGTTTTCAAGGGGAGACTGGATAGGCACTTGAGGGAAATAAACTTGCAGGGCTACGGGGATGGAGCGGGGGAATGGGACTGACTGGATTGCTCTACAGAGAGCCGGCATGGACTCGATGGGCCGAATGTCCTCTTTCTGTGCCGTATGACTATATTATATAGAACTACATAGTATTTACAGCACAGAAACAGGCCCAATTGGTCCTGCTGGTGTTTATGCTCCACACGAGCCTCCTCCCACCCCTCTTCATCTAATCCCATCAACATACCCTTCTATTCCTTTCTCCCTCGTGTGTTTATCCAGCTTCCCCTTAAATGCATCTCTGCTATTCGCCTCAACCACTCCCTGTGGTAGCGAGTTCCACATTCTAACCAGTCTCTGGGTAAAGAAGTTTCACCTGAATTCCTTATTGGATTTATTAGTGACTATCTTATATTTATGGTCCCTAGTTTTGGTCTCCTCTACAAGTGGGAACATCTTCTCTATGTCTACCCTATCGAACCCTTTCGTAATCTTAAAGACCTCGATCAGGTCACCCCTCAGCCTATCTGTTCTGGAGAAAAGAGCCCCAGCCTGTTCAGTCTTGCACTTATTGCTGATCCTGTCATCAGAGCACCTGAAAGAATTAGTTTGGAGTGCAGTGACTGTTGGTGTGTTGGCAAACATGGAAGTCATTTTGCACCAGCAACATCCCACAATCAACAGTGAGAGAAATGCCCAGTTAATGTGAGTTTTTTGGGTGCGGGAGAATTGTCAACTAGGGCACCAGCAGAACTCTCTGCTCTCCTTTGAATACAGGAAACTCTTTTTTATCCGGCACCGACGGGACCGGCGTGGCGCTGTTTGATCAAAAAGTCCGGATTACAGAGAGGTATACTTACCAAGGTACGAGAGCCCCGTACACGGCCACAGGGGCAGGAGCCCCGGTTACACGGCACTTGTGCAGGAGTCCCGGTTACACGGCCACAGGGGCAGGAGCCCCGGTTACACGGCACTTGTGCAGGAGTCCCGGTTACACGGCCACAGATCCAGGAACCCTGGTTACACGGCCACTAATATATGGTAAAACTTACCTGAACCTACTCCTGAATTTTGCCAGCCATTTTGAATATGATGTTAGTCGGATAAAGGAAGTCAAACAGTGTAAATCAAGTGATGCAATAAATCGACTATTTAAAACTTACCACCGGACTCGCAAACTTTAATTTTAGTGTGTTGACCTCAGATCAGTGTGGTCCACTGAAATTACCTTGATCTAACACATGGCCACAGATCCAGGAACCCTGGTTACACGGCCACTAATATATGGTAAAACTTACCCGAACCTACTCCTGAATTTTGCCGGTTAAAAGAGAGTTTCCTGCAGTGACAAAAAGCGGGAGTGAATTTCCACCGGGACTTCTCCCAATCGTCTGCCACAACCTCGAAGAATGGTGGCAGAAATCCCAGAAAAACGTCCGGAGATTTCCGCGGCTCTTTGCCCGAAGGTAGGGCGAGCGAGCGGTGGAATCCTACCCCCCAGTATCTTCAACATCTGCCCAAACAGGCAAGCCTCGTCCGGAAGAGGAGAACGGGTGACGAGGATTTGCAAAGAGCTCTCTTGGGGCAGTAATCTAGCTTTTGAAAAAAAAAGAAGGGAAATGATATCTGGGAGATGGGTACACAACTGCATTTTGGTGCGCTCCATCGAACCAAGAGAAAGCAGCTTCTCTGATCACGGCGGCCAATCTGCATTACAGCAACACAGCGGCTGGTCTTATCAAACAGTTCATTCAACACGGTGTAGTGCGCAGGCCAGGGGACGAAAGATAGGATAAATTCAACGCCCTCGTGTTCCCAGTGAGGGAGCTGTCATAAATCGCAACTTCTACAAGAAGTAACTCAGGAAGTACTACTGGATGGCCAGCTGAGGGCGCCGTCCGAGGAGTATAAATACTCGGGCATGGGCCCAACTTGGCCAGAGACAATCTGGAAACAGGAAGCTAGTGACTACTAACTAGACCTCCATGTTTTGTTACAAGTCGATTAAAGCCTTGCTTTATGTTCAACCAAGTGCGTAGTGATTCTTTATTACGTCAGGAGCTACACTCGAAGAGAGCATGGGTTGGAGATACGACTGCAGCATTACCGTGCAGACTCTCCCACCCATGTGTCCTCTGATTGTGGCTGCCCTTTGGGATCACTGGCTAATTGAATCTACCGTTATATTACAGTATTAGTTAAAAACCACAGGTCTTTCCTTGTGCTTGAGGCCCTATCCCAGAATGTTGCCAGTAGATGATAAAGATGTGAATTGAATCATGTCAACCAGCTTCTATCTGACCCATTGGAAACCTTCCAGAGGTCTGGAGCTGGACTTGGGTCTGTTCAACCAGAACCCACTGCTGGAAAGGGTGGATAGGAACAGGAGGAGGCCCCTCAGCCCCTCGAGCCTGTTCCGCCATTCAATGAGATCATGGGCTGATCTGTGATCTAACTCCATATACCCGCCTGTGCCCCATATCCCTTAATACCTTTGGTTAACAAAAATCTATCAATCTCAGATTTAAAATTAACAATTGATCTAGCATCAATGGCTGTTTGTGGAAGAGAGTTCCAAACTTCTACCACCCTTTGTGTGTAGAAGTGTTTCCTAATTTCACTCCTGAAAGGTCTGGCTCTAATTTTTAGACTCTGCCCCCTAGTCCTAGAATCCCCAACCAGCGGAAATAGTGTCTCTCTATCTACCCTATCTGTTCCCCTTAATATCTTGAAAACTTTGATCAGATCACCCCTTAACCTTCTAAATTCCAGGGAATACAACCCTAGTTTGTGTAATCTCTCGCAATAATTTAACCCCTGGAGCCCGGGTATCATTCTGGTAAACCTACGCTGCACTCCCTCCAACGCCAATATATCCTTCCTAAGGTGTGGTGCCCAGAACTGTTCACAGTGCTCCAGGTGTGGTCTGATCGGGGCTTTGTATGACTTGTACCCCCTTTCATTCTAGTCCTCTAGATATAAAGGCCAGCATTCCATTAGCCTTTGTGATTATTTTCTGTACCTGTTCACGATGTGTTCTCTGAAACAGTCTAAATCCCCATGCTTTACATGGTGCACATGGATCATCATCAGCAGTTTAATATTTGGCCCGAGCTATTTGCTATGACAGTACAAGCGTACCAAGTGTCCAACACTAGACCCCGGGACCTCATGAATTATCCTCCGGTGCGATGGTCATAAGTATCTACATCGACAATAACTTGCATTTATATAGTGTCTTTAATATAGTAAAATGTCCCAAGGTGCTTCACACAGGAGCGTTATCAGATGAAAATATGATATTGAGCCACGTAAGGAGATATTAGGACAGGTGACCAAAACCTTGGTCAAAGAAGTAGGTTTTAAGGAACGTCTTAAAGGAGGAGAGAGAGGTAGAGAGGAAATTTCAGAGCTTAGGACCTAGGCAGCTGAAGGTACAGCTGTCAATGGTGGAGCAATGGAAATCAGGGATGGACAAGAGGTCAGAATAGGCCAGACCGGGTAAGGACAGCAGATTTCCTTCCCTAAAGTGAGCCAGTTTTTACGACAATCAAAGGTGTCACTTTTACAGCTTTATCACCTTCAGATTTTTTAAAAACTGCGTTCAATTCTCAAACAGTCATGGTGAGAATCGGAACTCGCACGTTCTGGATCATTAGTCCACACCTCTGGATTACGAGTTCAGTAGCATAACCACTATACCACCGTACCCACTGCAACACAAACCTGGCTACAATTTGACACTAAACTGATGAGCTCCCTCGGAGAACATGCGAAAAACAGCTGGCTCCCATCCAACCAACCCCTCCCCATCTCCAAGCCCTTGTTCTTCCTTTCTCTGCGTTCCTGCTGCATCTGACATGATTGATCCCCATGATAAAGATCTGAATTGAATCGCGTCAAAATCGCGACCCGACTAAAACCTCCTGGAGGTCTGGAGTATGGCGCAGTAATGCATCATGCAGTGAATTTGGCGATATACTCACTGCGTCAACATTTCGTTTTCATTCTTAGAAGTAACAAATGCAAGGAAACAAAGGCCATTTAAACACGATTTCCTGTCCTCGTATGATTCTAAAAGGTGGTCCCACATGGTGAAAGCCCACTTTAAGAGGAGAGAGTAGATTAAGTGAAGCATTTTTTTTCACCACAGGGTGTTCCTATTGAACAGACTTTTGCTGAAGTGCAGATGGTATAATGGCAGCACTGATAATACTCTTGACCATCCGTGGCATAGTTACAGGAGACAGAAGGAATCGAGAGAAATACCATAACCAGCAATCCACATGTGACTGAACCACAGGGATTGCTGGAGGCAATTTCAGCAAGACATTAAGTAAAATTGAGATAATTAAACACAGAAACTGTATCGACTGACACAGGTCCAAGGTGAAAGAACTAAAGCCTCTTGCTAGCAGAAGGAACAGCATTAGGACAGATAAAGAGAGAGGCCATGAGAGAGAGAGAGAGAAAGAGACAGTCAGGCAGAAAGGGAGAATAAAGAGAAAATCAAACAGAAAGTGACAGAGAAACAGAGAGAGATAATGAAAGGAAGAGAGAGCGAGAGAGAGGCAGAACAGAAACAAAGAGAGGGAAAGAGATGGAGATAGAGACAGAGTCAGACAGAAAAAAGAATGACAGAAAGAGATAGATGAGCGAGAAAGACAGAGATAAGGTGAGGGAAAACTGGAGGACTAAGAGACTGGAGATACTGGGTTGTGATATTGTTCGTGTAACCTCATTTACATGCTGCTGACAGGGGTTCCTGCCCAGGTCTGTGTTGAATTGGCTGATCTTGTTGGGTGGGAACAGGATAGTCTCCATCATTGAATAGCCGGCTAACGTCCTGTGGCTGACGGGAAGAAAATTGGTAAAAGGGGTGGGGGGTGGACAGGAAGGGAAGAAAATTGGCAGTAGGGGGGAAGCAAGAGGTCCATGTTTGATACTAGGTTCCAAAGAATCCTTGTGCACCTCACAC
Organism: Somniosus microcephalus; assembly: GCF_052327205.1. NCBI lineage: Eukaryota > Metazoa > Chordata > Chondrichthyes > Squaliformes > Somniosidae > Somniosus > Somniosus microcephalus. Next base: position 11,048,591 of record NC_140999.1, read on the forward strand.
ACATGCATGCATGACGGAGAAGGGAATAGAGGGACATGGAGGCAGGTTGGGAAGAGGCAATTAGAGTGGGTGGAGGCTGGTGCGGAGTATAAACACTGGCATGGACCAGTTGGGCCAAATGGCCTGTTTCTGTGCTGTAGATTCTATGTAATTCATTGTGACTGTACGGACGATCAGTCAACAGTTAACTGACTCCCAGTCCTTCACCTTGACATTCCCCCCCCCGCCCACTATTAGCCTACAGATATTCCCCTGGATAAAAGGCAGCATTCCTAAAGTCATCAAAATGAGATTCTGAACGAGTGCTGGTGCACTGCCGACATCTCGGAGAGATGGGTCTTGAAATTACTCCAGCAAGGCCCACCAGCTATGAGGTAAAGGCCTAGAAATTCAGTCGCGTTTGCGCCCACTTATTGGCTAAAGAGTGGTTTGCGCCGGAAGTTTTTTAGTGCCCGAAATTCAGTTGGTCCATAAAATCGGCATTAGCCGTTAGCGCTGCACCGGCACCGATGACGTCATCGGTGTGCGCAGCGCCCCGGTTACAACGCGATTCCGTGCCGACAGCCAAATTCAGTTGCAGCCGCCTCGCCCGTAGCGGCCGCAAACAGCGTTTGAAAAACAGGGCCTTGCAGCTCCGAGAGGCCGGTGCATAAAGGTGGAGGGGCGGCCGGCCGCTTTCCCGGCGGCCGATTGGCCACTCCTTCCTCCCCGGACTCCCACACCACCCCCCCGCGGCATTGGTGTCTGACCCCCGCGAGCCCGGCACTTCTCCGTGGTGCCGGGCTCATTTGCCGGGGGAATCCAGCGGCGATCTCACGGCTGCAGGCAGCTCCTCCTTAAGAGAAGGAGGAGGCCTGCAGTACCCCAGCCTGCCGCACCGCATCGGGTGGCGCAGCGGCAGCTGGACGCCTGAAACTGACTTTCAGCGCCCCAAGCGAGGCGGCCAAACCCTGCAATAGCGCCCGCCTCCGTCTTGGGGCCCTGCAACTGAATTTCAGGCGGGCGCTACGGGAATCCGGGCGAGCGCTAAATTTCGGGCGCTAAAGACCTGGCGCGGCGATAGCGAATTTCTAGGCCAAACTGCCTTGTTCTTTTAATGGCTTCGACACCAGACACCTTTGAATTTGGCTCTGTTTAAGCATCCAATAATAATAAAAATGAAGAGTCTTCAGTTGGAAGAGACACGTGCTCCCTGCAGCACTAACACTCCTCCGAATAACAGTGCCTTTGAGCCCGATCTGTAGTGGTAGGAATTGTTGCTTTTTGCGATGCCAAAAAGGTTGTGTCAGGCAAATGAAAGTAAAAGACTTGGAGCCGGTGGGACTTTTGGCTGTCTTACATTCACTAAGAAGGTTTAGAAGCTGGACCAAGGTTCAGATGCTGGATCTAAGGATGGCGGGGTAGCTTTGTCAATCGAGACATTAATAACTCACTAACCAGGCCCGTCTCTCTTTCACCTCCAGCAAGTTTCTTTACCTCCTTATCAATACTGTTCGTCACACAGTGGGCATACAGTTATATTATAGAGTTATGCCCATTATAATCACCGCATAGATCCCAATGCTTAGTCCAGCCAGACGGTAGAATATCCAATGGTGATTCTTTGCTGGTTTTGAATACAATGTTGGCTGCCCCAAGATGACTCAGTTGGTAAATGCCCCAATTAATGTGGACCTAAGCATGCAGCCCCAGGAAAAGAAGACTTGCATTTATATAGCGCCTTTCACAACCTCAGGACGTCCCAAAACACTTTACAGCCAATGAAGTACTTTTGAAGTGCAGTCACTGTTGTAATGTAGGAAACGCAGCAGCCAATTTGCGCACAGCAAGCTCCCACAAACAGCACTGTGATAATAACCAAATAATCTGTTTCAGTGATGTTGTTTGAGGGATAAATATTGGCCCCAGGGCACCGGGGAAAACTTCTTCTTCAAATATTGTGAGGGGATCTTTTACGTCCACCTGAGACAGCAGACGGGGCTTCGGTTTAACGTTTCATCCGAAAGACGGAACCTTCGACAGTGTGGGAAGGTCCTTATCTCCAGTCCGTGCTTAGATAACTGACTGCAAGCAGGGTAGTGATGAGTGTGAGCATGAAGAAAAGGGAGGGAAGACCACTGAATCCCAGCTCAGTCAACATCCCACAACCAGGATCACTGCGCAAGGAGATCCAGAGGTAAACGGAGCAGTAGTTTGGCCGAGGGCTGTAACTGAAGGAGAGGTGGGACTCAATAGACCGTCTGGGTTGTAATATTAAGAGCACTGACATAGGGGAAGATAGTTTGTGGGGAATCGTGTATACAAGGCAACATTCTACCAGCTCTGTAGCCGCACACTTTCCGTCAGTAAGAAATACATGCATTCATAGAATTCCAGCAATGACTCTTGTCTGTTTTAGTGCAGAGTGTCTATTGACACCACCGTGCCAGCCAATGCATTGGAGACGGGATGGGATTTACACAGGACTCACAAAGTCTATTTACTCAGCAAACAGAGTCTATTTAAACAGCGCACTCCAGCAAACAGTCTACAGAGTCTATTTAATAAGAGTTTCTACGAAATACGGCAAACAGAACTCGTGACCGAAACTGCAGCGACGTCTCCCGATTAAAAGCAGGGTGACTTCTCCCAGTGAAATGCAGTGAGTGGAGGATAGTTACATAATCCAAATTATGTGCGGAAAATCAATCCCGGTCACTTCCAGCAGATTGACGGGAGCATTTACCCAATCGTCTCTATTCTGGCCAGGAATAATGGTGTCAATATATGCAGCTATAACCACTATGGGGTACGGTAGCATACTGGTTATGTTAGTAGACTAGTTAATCCAGATGCCTGGACTAATGGTCGAGTGACATGAGTTCAGATCTTGCCACTGGCAGCTGGGGAATTTAAATTCAGTTAATTGAATAAATCAGTAATGGTGACCGTGAAACTATCAGATTGTTGTAAAATCCCATCTGGTTCACTAATGTCCTTTAGTGAAGGAAATCTACTGTCCTTACCCGGTCTGGCCTATATGTGACTCTCAGACCTACAGCGATGTGGTTGACGCTTAACTGCCCTCTGTGGTTCAAGAAGGCTGCTTACCACCACCACCTTCTCAAGGGCAATTAAGGATGGGCAATAAATGCTGGCCTTGCCAGCAATGCCCACACCCCATGAACAAATTAAAAAAAATAGTGGGAAAAGACTTGACCCATTTGTCTGACAGTCAGTTAACCTGTTTCAAATTAACCGGGTGCATTGAAATGGCAAGCAGAGCGATGTGACATGAACAGGTGCTGGTGTTTGGGCTACACTCGCCGCCCATTGAAAGTGCAGCAATCCGCCTGCCGTTGAATAACCTTTGAAGTGCAGCGACTGTTATTATGTAGGCAAAGGATCTTTCTCTTTTAGTTTCTCCCCTGTTTTATTTTAAAGCGTCCGTTGAATCTTCTGTCTGCCGATTGCACTGGCGATGCCGGGGCGAGTGATCAGTGATGGATAGCAGCTCCCTTCAAGCGTTTATTTAATCTTCTAATTACGATGAAAATAGGTCGAGGAAACATTTTGTCGTTGCCGCTAAGACCTTCCCTGCCTGCTTGTACAGAACTCGATACAGAATGAGGCCTTTTAAATTAAGTCAGGATCAGATGGCCACGAACAGGAGCTTACAGGAACTGTCAGTGTGAGTGCCAGAGTCTGCAAGGGATCCTGCGTCAGAAGCTTCATTCGCCTTCACTCTCAGCTGCATATTGAACCAAGTCTGTAGGAAGCATTCTGGAAGTGGTACAGCCATGTCACAGGTTTTCACTCTCTCACAACTCAGATCTCCTGTTGCTCCTTTCCGCCCCTCCCCAGCTCATTTTATTTTCTGCTCGGCCTCACCAATTTATTCCATCTTTGCCCGCAGGTGTCGGTTCCCTTGCTGTTGGTACACTTCCGTGGGTAGCAGGCGGCTCACCCCCCCACACACACAACACACAACACCTCACCATTGCTTGGCGCGTGAGCTCCGGACAGTGGGTGTTGGCAGACTATCCGACTGTGGAGGGTGTCACAGCCAAAGCCAACCACAAACGTGATGTCAACGCACGCACACTTCCAGCAGGGGTGGTCAGATTGCGATCGGGAGCAGGAGTCTTGGCTGATGCTCCAAAGGACACCGCCGCTATAATCTACTCTTTCACGATTTAATTTTTCTCCTCTCCTTTTGGTCTGAATCCTTTTGGAATTCCCTCCCCAAACCTCTCTGCCTCTCTACCTCTCTTTCCTCCTTTAAGACGCTCCTTAAAACCTACCTCTTTGACCAAGCTTTTGGTCACCTACCCTAATTTCTCCTCATGTGGCTCGGTGTCAAATTTTTTGTCTTAAAATACTCCTGTGCAGCGCCTTGGGACGTTTTATTACATTAACAACAACAACTTGTATTTATATAGCACCTTTAACGTAGTAAAACGTCCCAAGGCGTATTTTAAGACAAAAAATTTGACTCCGATCCACATGAGGATAAATTAGGGCAGGTGACCAAAAGCTTGGTCAAAGAGGTAGGTTTTGAGGAGTGTCTTAAAGGAGGAAAGAGAGGTAGAGAGGCGGAGAGGTTTAAGGAGGAAATTCCTGAGCTTAGGGCCTCGGCAACAGAAGGCACGGCCACCAATGGTTGAGTGATTATAATCAGGGATGCTCAAGAGGGCAGAATTAGAGGAGCGCAGATATCTCGGGGGTTTGTGGGGCTGGAGGAGATTACAGAGATAGGGAGGGGCGAGGCCATGGAGGGAGTTGAAAACAAGGATGAGAATTTTGAAATCGAGGCGCTGCTTAACCGGGGAGCCAGTGTAGGTCAGCGAGCACAGGGGGTGATGGGCACTATATAAATACAAGTTGTTGTTGTTGAATAAGCCGCATTCTATTCTAATAGTTTTTCACTGCTCTATCAATTGATTTGCTTTGCATTCAGCTTGTGCTCACCCACATTTTCTGAGCCGAATCTTTTCTTTCTTGACTTTGCTGTTGACTGAAACTGCTTTTGTAATTTTGTTTTCAGTCTTGTGACTCCCCACGGCTTGTAAATTCGGCTGGAGGGAAAGTAGCCTCATTGGCTCACCTTTTCTGCTCAGACAAACGGAGGCAGACTTCACCAGTGAGCGCACAGAGCGTCCCACAGCGTTAATTCGGGTTTCCAACCCTCCAGGCTTGTCCTGGAGTCTCCAGGAAGGAATGATTAATCTCCTGGTCACTGTTGCGGTGGACCGAATGGCCACCTTCTGTGCTGTATCATTCTAACTCTGGGAGGAAAGAAAAATCATAGGGGGCATTAAAAAAAATATGGTGTGTTCTCTTTCAATTTCTTTGAGCGCTTTTGTTTATTAAATGTAAAAAAAAAATTGGAGATAGGAACAAAGGCGGTTTGACTGACAGTTGAATCATGAGTTGGTTCAAGTCCCCACTCCAGAGACTCGAGCACATAAATCTAGACTGACACTCCAGTGCAGTGCTGAGGGAGTGCTGCACTGTCGGAGGTGCCGTCTTTCGGATGAGACGTTAAACCGAGGCCCCTGTCTGCCCTCTCAGGTGGGCGTAAAAGATCCCATGGCACTATTTCGAAGAGGAGCAGGGGAGATATCCCCGGCGTCCTGGGGCCAGTAGTTATCCTTCAATCACCATCACTAAAACAAATTATCAGGTCATTATTACATTGCTGTTTGTGGGAGCTTGCTGTGTGGAAATGGCCTGCTGCGTTTCCTACATTACAACAGTGACTGCACTTCAAAAGTACTTCACTGTCGAGGTGCCCTCTTTCGGATGAGACATTAAACCGAGGCCCCGTCTGCTCTCTCAGGTGGATATAAAAGATCCCATGGCACTATTTCGAAGAAGTGCAGGGGAGTTCTCCCCAGTGTCCTGGGCCAATATTTATCCATCAATCAACATACTAAAAAACAGATTATCTTGTCATTATCACGTTGCTGTTTGTGGGAGCTTGCTGTATGCTCATTGGCTGCCGCGTTTCCTACATTACAACAGTGACTACACTTCAAAAAGTACTTCATTGGCTGTAAAGCGCTTTGGGACGCCCTGAGGTTGTGAAAGGCGCTATAGAAATGCAAGTCTTTCTTTTATCTTTATCCAATCGAGTAATGGCGAGCCTGTTCGCTTTCCAATTGGCCATGGGGAAGGCGGGGCGCCGTGAGGACGGACGACCAATGGCGGGAGCGCGGGGCGGGAGGTCATATGATGAGACCTCCAGGGATTCATCCCAGCAGAGTTGGCAGCCCCAGCGGTGGTAGGTGTTGGGAATTCAGGTGTGCGATTCGGTGCAGGGGCCTTTCCCAATTAACCGGAAGGGTCGGCAACCTTCCCCGATTGTCCTGGATTATCAAGGAATCTTAAATCGTGGGGAATTCTCCAAATGACTACTGAATGGTGAATCGGTTTTATCTTGTTATCAGCTCCTCATAACTTTCAGCCATTTCTGGAGACTCTACAGTCCAATGCCAAGGCGACGCGCGCTTGTCCTCTCTCCGCCCTCTCGTCGGCGCTGCTACCTACGACGTTATCGTAGAGTCGTTGCCGTCTCACTTTACGATAGCAACAAAAAACCTAACCCTGGCCCCGGGCCGAAGCCTCCTTGAATATGTCCAACCAGAATCGGTAACCTTAGAAACAGGCGCGGCGGACCTCTGCGCTCGAATTCCCCACACGCCCTCCTGGAGGACAGCGCTCTGTGCTGAGTGCGAGAACTTGTAAAATTATCCCTATTAGTTACGTTGTTAAATTTTTCGGCTATGATAGAATCATAGGATAGTACTGCACGGAAGGAGGCCATTCGGTCCATCAAGTCTATGCCGGCTCTTTCGAAGAGCAAATCAGTTAGTCCCGCTCTCCCGCTCTTTCCCCATATCCCTGCAATTTTACCTCCATCAAGTATTTATCCAATTCCCTTTTTGAAGGCTACTATTGAATCTGTATCCCCCACCCTATCGGGCAGCGCATTCCAGATCCTAACCACTCGTTGCGTAAAAGAGTTTTTCCTCCCATCGCCTCTGGTTCTTTTGCCAATCACCTTAAATCTGTGCCCTCTGGTTATCGGCCCTTCAGCCATTGGAAACAGTTTCTCTTTATTTACTCTATCTAAACCCTTCATGATTTTGAACACCTCTATCAAATCTCCTCTTAGCCTTCTCTGCTCCAAGGAGAACAACCCCAGCTTCTCCAGTCTATCCATGTAACTGTAATTCCTCATCCCTGGAACCATTCTAGTAAATCTCCTCTGCACCCCCTCCAAAGCCTTCACATCCTTCCTAAAGTGCGGTGCCCAGAATTGGACACAATACAGTACTCCAGCTGGGGCCGAACTAGTGTTGTTATACAGGTTTAGCATAACTTCCTGGCTTTTGTACTCTCTGCCTCTATTTACAAAGTCCAGGATCCCATATGCTCTATTAACTGCTTCGTTCACCTGTCCTTCCACCTTCAAAGATTTGTGCACAAACACCCCCCGGGTCTCTCTGTTCTTGGACCCCCTTTAAAATTGTACCATTTAGCTTGTATTGGTTCTCCTCATTCTTTCTACCAAAATGTGTCACCTCACACTTCTCTACGTTGAATTTAATCTGCCATGTGTCCGCCAGCCTGTCTATATCTTCTTAAAGTCTATTGCTACCTTCATACACGCAGACATGGAGGCCTTATGCGTTATACTCAGTCGGGAAAGTTCTACAATCTCAGCTGGAAGCCACACACATGGGGAGAATCCGGGATATAATCATAGAATCACACATCATAGAAAGAGGCCGTTCGGCCCATCGTGCCTGTGCCCACTCTTTGTCCCATTAGTCCCACCCCATTGCCCTCCCCTTTCCCCATAGCCCTGCTCAAGTAAATATCTGCACATTCAGAAAATGACACCCGTTGGGTATATCTGCATCTTAAAGTATGACAAGCTGTCTAGCACAGTAGTCAGTATAACTACGTGTTTTGACATTGGTTTGTGATTTGCAATTGGAACTAATTGTGTAATTGGATTCCCCAAAATACTGGAATCCCATGTAATGAAACTAGGATTTTAATTAAGTCACTGTGTAACAGTGGCTCAGTATTGAGCCTATAGACAGGGCTGCTTTGAGTTAACGGTTGTTTATTGAGGTGCCAGCATTTGTGGGTCTGTCGGCGCTTTTTTTTGAAGCTGTTTGTCCCTTTTTCTAACTTTGCATAGCTGCTGTTCAGAGGGAGAACACAATATCATGTAGTCACTGCACAAATTTAGCGAACGATACACGGCTCAAGGCAAACGGTATCTCAAAGCTGCCCCAGCCATTGTCTGTAAATAACATCATCCTTGCCAATTTTCCTATATCTCTAAGGGGTTGGACTTCCTCACCAGTTAACCCATTTGTGTAAGATTTCCTTTGCGTGCTATCTTAATGCAGCTGTAAGCTCATTGGAAGGAGAGTGAGGAGAATGAGGGATGTAGTGAGAAGGTGGGTAGGTAGGTGGGGTTGAGATCGTTCTGGTGGACTTCTCTTGCTGGTTAAAATTCCTCATGTTCTTGCTGGCATGTTTGGCGTCACACGCTCCCTGTAGTGAGGGTTAGAAGTTATGCTGCAGCTATACAAAGCCCTGGTTAGACCACACCTGGAGTACTGTGAGCAGTTCTGGGTACCACACCTTAGGAAGGATATACTGGCCTTGGAGGGAGTGCAGTGTAGAGTTACCAGAATGATACCTGGACCCTATAGGCATAATTACGAGAAGATGTTACACAAACTAGGGTTGTATTCCCTGGAATTAAGAAAATTAAGGGGTGATTTGATTGACGTTTTCAAGATATTAAGGGGAACTAATAGGATAGATAGAGAGCAATGGGGAGTCTAGGACTTGGGGACATAGCCTAAAAATTAGAGCCAGACCTTTCAGGAGTGAAGTTAGGAAACACTTCTACACACACAGGGTGGTAGAAGTTTGGAACTCTCCTCTGCAAACAGCAGTTGATGCTAGATCAATTGAAAGTTTTTAATCTGAGATGGATAGATTTTTGTTAACCAAAGGTATCGAGGGATATGAGGCAAAAAAATATGGAGTTAGGTCACATATCAGCCATGATCTCATTGAATGCCGGAACAGGCTCCAGGGGCTAAACGGCCTGCTCCTGTTCCTATGCTCCTGAGATTCAGCTTCTGAATCCTGGGTCTTGGGAGATCGGCTGCGAGGCGAATGTAAAATTGTCGGGACTTGACAAGACCCATTGGGGCCTCTGGTTCCAGTCAGTAGGGTTGCCAACTCTGGTTGGGCATATTCCTGGCGGTTTCGTCACATGATCTCCTGGCTCCAACCGCCCCACCCCCCACACTCCCGCCATTGGTCGCCCGACATGTCCATCCTCGCAGAGCCCCGCCTTCCCACGACCAATGGGGAAAGCGAATAGACTCTTCATTACCCGATTGGTCGATTCTTCACTGTCAGTCAAACAGCCTTTTCTCTCCCCCCCCCCGACACATCAAACATTTTTACAACTAGTATACAAAAATCTTCAAAGATAATTGTTTCAAAAATCACAATTTCTTTTAATGCCCTTATGGTTTTCTTTCTCCTGGGTGTTGCTCGCAGCAGTGTCCTGAAAATTAGTCTTTTCATTCCTGGAGACTCCAGGCCAATCCTGGAAAGTTGGCGACCAGTGAGTCTCGGCAGTTTTTTTTTGCATTAGGCTGCGTGGGACCCTTCACTTCGGGACCTGGCCGCACCAGCATGAGCCTCGTGCAATGAAACGGCAGCTCTTGCAGTCACAACGCTCTCATTTCCACCTTCAGGAGTCCCGAGACCAAATGCTCAGATTGTTTGGGGAGATCTTGCCTGGAGCCCGAGAGTGCCTTCTGTTTTTGGGTTTCTTTTCTCCACATGTAGAATTCAGTGTTGTTCTTTGAATAATAAAATCTCAACAGCAAAAGGGCTCAAGGGCTGGCAGAGAGATCTGACTTTAATTATTCCTTACGTTGTCCTTCCTTGAAAGTTTTATTCAGAAAAGCTTTTGATAGAGTAAATAAGGAGAAACTGTTTCCACTGGCAGGAGGGTCCTAACCAGAGGACATAGTTTTAAGATAATTGGCAAAAAATTCAGAAGGGAGATTTTTTTACACAGTGAGTTGTTATGATCTGGAATGCACTGACTGAAAGGGTGGAGGAAACGGATTCAATAGTGTCTTTCATAAGGGAATTGGATAAATATTTGAAAAGGAAACAATTGCAGGGCTATGGGGAAAGAGCACAGAGAGTGGGACTAATTGGATAGCGCTTTCAAAGAGCCGGCACAGGCTTGATGGGCCGAATGTCCTCCTTCTGTGCGCAAGGATTCTATGGGGGAAAAATTGGGTTGCTTGCGCCTCCCGATAGCGCGGGGCGCAAAGCCCCTAGTGCCTGGGCGCGGCGCCGCTGACGCCACCCGGGAAATTCAACGGGAGGTTAATGGTGGCGGTAGCCGGTAGCGCCCTGCGGCGATGATGTCATCGTTGTGTGCAGCGCCCCGGCCGCGCCCCAGCCGCAAACTTCGGTCACGCCCCCTGACCTACTGCTGGACGGGTGGCGATTTAGCGGCCGCAGCGGCGCAAGTTAAAGGGGCAGGTGCCGGGCGGCCACTTTCTTTTTGGGCTGCCTGCCTGCACCTGCCCTCTCTGGCCTCCTCCTGCGGGGGTGCCCGGCTGCGATCGCTCAGCCCGGCACTCCTCTTGAGTGCCAGGCTGTTTCCCTGGCACCCCGCTCCCCGGTGGTCCAGCAGGGCTCCCTCCCTTTAATCAGGGGAGGGAGGCCTGTAATACCGTGGCGCTACGTGCTGACGCGATATTGAGCGGTAGCACCCCAGGAAGGAGGGGGAGCACTTCCAGTAGCGCCCCGCCTCCTGCTTGGGGCGCTACCGCTCAATTTACGGCACAGGTGCGCTACTTTTAGCGCCCCGGTGAAGTTAGCGCCCCAAAGGGGGCACAAACAAATTTTTCCCCCCTATGTTTCTAAAGGCATGAAGGCCGCTTACAAAACTATGAGCAGTCTTTTCCCCCCCAACTGCATTCAGTGTAGGGTCTTGCCCTGACATCTCCAGGAATTTAAAGATTAATCTCCCAGACATCCCAGGAGAACAGGGGCTATCAAAAGAAAATGCAGATGAGGAAAAAGGCTATTTGGCGGACAGTCATGAATCATCCAATCAGGTAACAGTGCGTTGGTTCGCCTTGCACGGGAAGGCGAGGATGGACGTGTTGGGCAACCAATGGTGGGAGAGTGAGGGCGGGACGGTTGGAGGTGGTAGGTCATGTGATGAAACACCCTGGAAACCCTAATTAAATGCAGAGTGAAAAAGAAAGACTCGCATTTCTAAAGCGCCTTTCATGACCTCAGGCCATTCCCAAAGCGCTTTACAGCCAGGTAAGGTATTTACAGCAGAGGCTGGATATTCTGCGGCGAGTGTCTCACCTCCTGACTCCCCAAAGCCTTTCCAACATCTACAAGGCACAAGTCAGGAGTGTGATGGAATACTCTCCACTTGCCTGGATGAGTGCAGCTCCAACAACACTCAAGAAGCTCGATACCATCCAGGACAAAGCAGCCCGCTTGATTGGCACCCCATCCACCACCTTAAACATTCACTCCCTCCACCGCCGGCGCACTGTGGCTGCAGTGTGTACCATCTACAAGATGCACTGCAGCAACTCACCAAGGCATCTTCGGCAGCACCTCCCAAACCCGCGACCTCTTCCACCTAGAAGGACAAGGGCAGCAGGCGCATGGGAACACCACCACCTCCAAGTTCCCCTCCAAGTCACACACCATCCTAATTTGGAAATATATCGCCGTTCCTTCATCGTCGCTGGGTCAAAATCCTAGAACTCCCTCCCTAACAGCACTGTTGGAGTACCTTCACCACACGGACTGCAGCGGTTCAAGAAGGCAGCTCACCACCACCTTCTCAAGGGCAACTAGGGATGGGCAATAAATGCTGGCCTTGCCAGTGACGCCCACATCCTATAAATGAATTTTAAAAAAAACCTTGTCACTGTTGTAATGCGGCAGCCAATTTGCGCACAGCAAGCTCCCACAAACAGCAATGTGATAATGACCAGACAATCTGTTTTTAGTGATGTTAATTGTGGGATAAATATTGGTCGGGACACCGGGGGAGAACGCCCCTGCTCTTCTTCGAAATAGTGCCGTCGGATCTATTACGTCCACCTGAGAGAGCAGACGGGACCCACGTTTAACGTCTGATCCGAAAGGCGGCACCTTTGAACAGTACAGCGGTGGGGGGGGGGGGCGCGCTCCCTTCAACACTGCGCTGGGAGGGGGGGGGCTCCCTTCAGCACTGCGCTGGGAGGGTCTGGAGTGGGACTTGAACCCGCGACCAGCCACGACGCCAAAGCGAGGGTGCTGCCCACTGAGTCACGGCTGACGCCAGGCTGCGCAAAAAGGGACCCGAGCGCGGCACATCGCGGGCAACGGCGAACAGGGGGCGGAAAATAATCTGCATTGTCGGAAGTGACGGAAAAGATCATTTAGCGACAATGAATTGGACCCTCTGGGGAATCAGCTCCTAAGAGGCTTCTAAACGGCCAGTAACGGCGAGTGCAATTAGAGCCGCAGCACTCATGTTCTGTAATAATGTCTTGTGTTCCCCCCGCTATTAGTCATTCTGAACGAGGATCTCCTCAATAAGCTTAGAAGACGAATGATCGGAATTAGCCGGGCACTGCAGCTTTTGATGGCTCCTTCTTTATTTTGCGTCGCTGTTTATTTACTTTGTACATTGCACAGGGAGCGTGTGCGGTGGGCCCGCGGTTGCGCGGTGGTAAACGGTTCCACCAATCAGGCTCACTAACTTGTCCGCGCTCGGGTTTATCGCCCGGCTTTGTTTGGCTGAAGAGGTTGTACGGATTCCTTTCTCTTCGGTTCGTCTCCCCCCCCTTTCCTCTCTGTCCTCTCCCTGGAGGCTCCGTCTCACGCTGGGGGTTACGGTTTCCACCGTCGCCAACCACCCCTTCCAGCACCTCGGCCCAAGCGCCGGTGGACTGTTCGCCCGCAGTGGGCATCACAGCCGAGCCCCAATTCCATTCTCATCCCCACGCCCCCCGTGCAAGTACACACTTATTTGCACCACTCCAATTAAAAACGCCCGTGTTAAATATGGAGGACAAGGCGTTGGTGCAACACTGTCGCTCATTCACAGGCAGGATAGGCCTGGCTTTTTGCACATCCTGTGGGCGTGTGCCAGGAAGGATGTTCTTTCCCACTGGAGCATGGCCTCTCAGGTTGGGAAATCATATTACGCCCTAATAACAAAAATATAATAATTGTTTTTTTCTCCTGTTGTCAGTTTGTCTTCACTTTTCCGTTCATTACCTCCCCATTTTCCAGTGAGTGCCCGCCGTTCTCTGCTGCCAGCTTTCCATTCTCCATGGCTGCTTGCCATTTATCTCCCGTGGTTTTGGGCAACCACCTGCCCTTTGTGTGAGCCTGCTACTAGAAATTGGATAAAAGTTCCAAAAAAGAATGTTCCGTACATTTTTTTTATTCGTTCCTGGGATGTGGGCATCACTGGCAAGGCCAGCATTTATTGCCCATCCCTAGTTGCCCTTGAGAAGGTGGTGGTGAGCCGCCTTCTTGAACCGCTGCAGTCCGTGTGGTGAAGGTGCTCCCACAGTGCTGTTAGGGAGGGAGTTCCAGGATTTTGACCCAGCGACGATGAAGGATCGGCGATATACTTCCAAGTCAGGATGGTGTGTGACTTGGAGGTGGTGGTGTTCCCATGCGCCTGCTGCCCTTGTCCTTCTAGGTGGAAGAGGTCACGGGTTTGGGAGATGCTGCCGAAGAAGCCTTGGCGAGTTGCTGCAGTGCATCTTGTAGATGGTACACACTGCAGCCACGGTACGCCGGTGGTGGAGGGAGTGAATGTTTAAGGTGGTGGATGGGGTGCCAATCAAGTGGGCTGCTTTGTCCTGGATGGTGTCGAGTTTCTTGAGTGTTGTTGGAGTTGCACTCATCCAGGCAAGTGGAGAGTATTCCATCACACCCCTGACTTGTGCCTTGTAGATGGTGGAAAGGCTTTGGGGAGTCAGGAGGTGAGACACTTGCCGCAGACTACCCAACCTCTGACCTGCTTTTGTAGCCACAGTATTTATGTGGCTGGTCCAGTTAAGTTTTCGGTCAATGGTGACCCCCAGGATGTTGATGGATGAAGGCGGGGAACTGGCAATTGCAGTGATCCATGATGTAGACTTTGTTATCTGAATTCCCGATACGTGCTCTCGGGACGGGATACAGAGCACTGTGCCCAGAAGCCCTAATTCAGAATACCTATCCCTCTGTGTGAGTGAACGAGGTCTTCGACTGACATCAGTGGACTAGCTGAGGTCTACAGGCAGTGGTGCGATAACTGATTGCAGCCAGCGATGTACTTGGGGTCACTAACAGGTAGCTGATGGGGGGTTCCTGCCCTCGGTCACTATCCAGTGATCCAGGCTGGAAAGAGCACAGGCGTGGGAGTTAAGCAAGGACAGGATGGGGCTCAATGGTGATGTCCTTACAGACAAATAGGCTGTCGGCACTCACTGCCCAGGTTCATATGCATGATTAACAACAGAAAATGCTGGAAAAACTCAGCTCTTGACAAAGGGTTTCGACCTGAAACGTTGACTCTATTTCTCTCTCCACGGATGTTGCCTGGCCTGCTGAATTTTTCCAGCATTTTCTGTTGTTAATTCGGATTTCCAGCATCTGCAGTATTTTGCTATCGTTCATATGCATGATGAGTGGTACTTGGCCGAGATACCAGAGGACAGTTGGTGATGTTCACTCAGAGGGTGGTGAATCTTTGGAATTCTCTATCCCAGAGAGCTGTGGCTGCTCAGTCGTTGAGTTTATTCAAGGCTGAGATCGATAGATTTTTGGATATTAAGGGAATCGAGGGACATGGGGATCGGGCGGGAAAGTGGAGTTGAGGTGGAAGTTCAGCCATGATCTTATTGAATAGCAGAGCAGGCTCGAGGGGCCGAATGGCCGACTCCTGCTCCTAATTCTTACGTTCTTCTGATGCTCTCAACAGGAGCTGGTCTCAAGAGAGGCGATGGCGGAACAGTGTAAAAAAATATTAAACTGCAGACAGGAAAGGTGTACGGCACCGTTTTTTTTTAAGGCGACCTCTATTCTGTTTGAGATGAAAATTCAATTTACTTGACTTGATGGTAGATGTATGGTTCCATCGGCATCATTTGGATCACAGCGAGACACAGAGAGAGAGAGAGAGAGAGAGAGAGAACGGACAGCGTGTCTGGGGAGAGTGTGTGCAGCAGTAGGGTCCGATAATAGGGAGGTCGTTATGACAGCAGACAGCTGTGAGTGGAGAACGAAGGAGGCAGGGTGTGGGAGATAAAAAAAAAAACCTGAGTGCAATGGAAAGACAGGGTCCTGGAGTGTGAAAGCTGCGGGAGAGAGCAGGAGAAAATGGCAATCACTGCGATTGACAGTTCAGTCTAGTGCAGTGGGAAGGGTTTTTGGGGGGGGAAATTCAGTTGTTTGCGCCTCCCGTTAGCACCTTAAGAGGGCGCTAATGGGGCGCAAAGCAACTAGCGCCCGGGCACGGTGATGTTTGCGCCGCTCGCGAAATTAACTAGACATTTTGCGGCGGCGCTAAACACTACCGCCACGAGCTCCTGCGCTGGCAGATCGTGACGTCAGTCGAGTGCGCAACGCCCCGGACCGGATATTGAGTGGCGCCCCCTGCCTTACCACCTGCCGCTAGCAATGACAGGTTAAGGGGAGCGTTTTGCAGTCAGAAAGGGACTGGGGGAGCGCTATTTAAAGGCGACCGCTTCCTGCCTTTTTTTGTTGGTGACAATTTTGCACCACGCATTCTGAGAGAGAGAGAGAGAGAGACTTCTGGAGAGATTCAACACTGTGTGAAGGGGTTTGAGTACTGAGCAGCACTTTGCAGGTTCATTTTGATTTGCCCTTCCTTGCTTTGCCAGCGCTCTGAGGTAGCGCCTCGCTCCTCGGCCTTTGCGCCTTAAGACAGGTGTGAAGCGCCTGATTTAGCGCTCCAATCACCTCCAGGGGCGATAAAAGCCAAGTTTGCCATCGGAGGTGATAATTAGCGCCAGGCGCTAAACTTTGCGCACGGCCGATAATGGTGCCCCAAACAGGGCAATACTGAATTTCTCCCCCTTTGAGTTTAGTGCATTGAGGGCATCTTCCCCTCTCCTGAGGACGCTAGCTCTTACTGGAGTACAGTTCCACAGGTCCTGACAGCTCTCTGGTACCTCATCCCTGTGGCTGTTGCTTGTGTGCAAGCTGTTGGACCACAGTGAGGCATCGCAACTGAGTGCGACCCAACCTGAGCTGAGGTCCAGCGGAGAGGACTGGATGGGGATCAGGAGTAGGAACCCTCTCTAACCCAGGGCACTGAGGCCAATTGTAGAGCCCCCTACTACCACCGTGGCACCGGTCCGCTCATTCACGACAGAACCTGGGATCGTCCTGACCTGCATGGCTCAGCTCCCTACTAGAGAAACCTGCTCCGCCATCAAGGGAGTCTAACGCCTCCCCCGCTATCCATTAGGTGGAGGTGGACTCGCAAAAAATAATACAAGGTACAAATCCAGGTAAAGTTCCAACAGGTAAACTTGGGTAATAATGTTTAGAAGAACACACAGGGAGTTAGCTCATCACTGTAACAGACTCTGAAAGCATGAGTGTTTGTACTGGCTGCTCATGCTTTGCAGTTTATGACACTAAATCCCTCCAGCGTATTACAGCCATGTAACCCACTCCCAGCCAGCAGTATTTTGCCCTATATATTTGAATACAATATGCAACACTACCACCATCAACAGTACAATAACTAGTCTGTACATAATATCTTTACCATCATTGGGAACTTTGACCATAACAGCCGCAGTACTGCGACAGAAGGAAGCCCAATTGAAGGGGTTTGGACAGGGACTTGTGGGAGAGATGGACATGAAACTGGGTGCAGACGATGTGCTCAAGGACCTTAGAGAGGAAAGGGAGGTTAGAGATGGGCGGTAGCTGGTGAGGGGTTGAGGGTGGTTCTCTTTGAGGGGGAGGCTGATTGAAGTCAGTTTTGAAGAGGGGGGAACAATACCAGAGCAAAAGGGGCCATTAAAAATTTCAACAGGCATTGGGCAAGGAAAGGCGGTCGAGTGGTCAAGAGTTGGGTGGGAAGAGGATGAAAGGAGATACACTTGGGTCTCATAGAGGAGAGGAGCCTGATGAGGGCTAGGGGAGAGATAACAAAAAGCCAAGTGATAAGAGGTCAGAACAAGGCTGAGGGAGGGGTTGGGGGATTAGGGTCAAGGGAGGAAGATGGGGTGGCTCAGGCAGCTCGATAATTGCAACCTTAGAGATAAAAATGTCCCTAAGCCCATGGTGTACGAGGTGACGCTAGATCTGGAGGTGGACGACCAGGCCAGTTAAACACCAGGACCACTTGAGTCTGTGGCCTGAGACTTTGGAGGGTGCAGAGAACTGTATGAAGTGAAAGATTGGGAGTGGTTGGTATAAGTGCCACAGTGTCAGTCGTGGCTCAGTGGCTAGCAACTTCACCTCTGAGTCAGAAGGTTGTTGGTGCACAGACCCACTCCAGAGAACTGAGCACAAAAATCTAGGCTGGCACTCCAACGCAGTGCCGAGGGAGTTAAACCGAGGCCCCGTCTGCTCTCTCAGGTGGACGTAAAAGATCCTGTGGCCACTATTTTGAAAAAGAGCAGGGGGAGTCATCCCCGGTGTCCTGGGGCCAATATTTATCCCTCAATCAACATCACTGAAACAGCAAGTAGAAGCTTGGTGCCTGACCTCCTCCCACCTCCAGCCTACAAACTCTTTCTTTCTCTCCATCACAGCTTTGCACCATGACTGAACCGTCTGTGGCACTCAAGTAAAACAAAGAGTGTGTGTGGGAGGAGAGCGAACAAATAAATAAAATCTTGAGAAAATAGAATTACTTGAAGAAAAATGTATCTCATTAATATCAACTTCACAGACCTGCCTTTTATTGCTAAATATTTCTATTATTGAGGTTGTAACACAATCCACTTGAATATATGTAGGAGCTTTGTCGTGGTATTTGTGTGATCATATATCTTATTAATGAAGTTTAACAGGACGTTAGAACATCTGTGCTTTGTTGGTTTATGAAAATGGTGCAGAAATGCTATTACAGTACTCAAAGGATTATAAGTCATGTTGCATCTATCTCCATAAACTTTAATCCTTCAATTTAATAAACTGCGTTACCAAGTTAACTTCTGGTATGTGCACGTGCACACATTGATGTGCTACTGTACCTTACTCACTATTTCATCTTTCACACACCCTAATCTCCGGTTACGCCACCTTAAACCCTCTTCTTTCTCCCTTCACCCTCACCGTGTTGAAATCAAGCCTTTGCATCATCCCCTACACATTTGGCCCTGAATTTCCAATCGGAGGCTTCCCGCGGGCGGATGCCTCCGATCGGAAAAACAAAATCCAGGAGCTTCCGGTCGCCTGTCACTTTAATTCACCGCTTCACTCCCACTCTGATCTCTCTGTCCTCGGCCTATTACATTGTTCCAATGAAGCTCAACGTAAGCTCGAGGAACAGCACCTCATCTTTCGATTAGGCACTTTACAGCCTGCCGGACTCAACATTGAGTTCAACAATTTCAGATAATAATCCCTGCCCCCATTTTACATGCTGTATGATTTTGCCATTCCCATTTGCAAAATTTTATCTTGCCCGCCTCTTACATAAGCACAATATGTTCTTTCAATTCCTTCCTCCCCTCCTAAACCTCCCCCGCCCCCCCCCCCCCCGTCTCTGCACCTGCTTAATATCTGTTACATCGCCAGCTTTTTCCAGTTCTGATGAAGGGTCCCAGACCCTGAAACGTTAACTCTGTTTCTCTCTCCACGGATGTTGCCTGGCCTGCTGAGTATTTCCAGCATTTTCTGTTGTTATTTCACGAACTTACCTGCTGGTTCCGTAGATCCCGAGGCTCGCGATGCTGGGCCTCTCCTCTCCGAAATGCGCGGAGGCCCAGGTATCCCAGGGGCGCAGGCGGTTCGCAAGCGCCCCTGGGATCACGTGGGCCATGGGGAACCAAAGGAAGAAGGGAATCCCCCTTCATATCTTTGACAGGTCCGTACGCACGGAACTGTCAAAAGTATGAATGGGGATGACTGGCAAAATGCACCAACACACTGAAATAAATAAATAAAGTTTTTGAAAAATGCATTTAAATGTTTTAAAGGGGCTAAAAATAACCTTACCTTATTGCATAGGTTTTTTAATGTATAAATGATTGGAAAAAAAGTTTTTTTATGTTACTTTAAACTCTTATGCTGGTAAAAGCAGGGCTTATGAGTTCTGACGAAGGGTCATCGACCTGAAACGTTAACTCCGTTTCTCTCTCCACTGATGTTGCCTGGCCTGCTGAGCTTTTCCAGCGTTTTCTGTTGTTATTTCGGATTTCCAGCATCCGCAGTATTTTGCTATCGTAAGAATTTGGCAGTCATTCAGCGGGCGGAAGTTGTGCAAAAAGCGCAGCGCTCCACCCACAGAGGCCCTTCTCCCGGGCAGGCGGATGATCGGTCAAGAGAATTCTTCACAGATTGCAAGTGCCGGGTTTTAGCGCATGCGCTTCGCACGCCCAAATCTAGCACTTGCGCGATCCCCTACGGGCGCGTACACACCTCATATGCACCCGTGGGGGAGTCGGAAAATCCGGCCGATTCTTTCCCGGGAACTTACCTTCCTTAATCTTCCCTTCTACCTCCAATCCTCAGGCTTTTAAAACCAAAATTTGGCGCCACCTAATCACTATTTCTTGACTTACGGGTGGATGGAGTTAAGATACAGGGTCAGCCATGATCTCATTGAATGGCAGAACAGGCCGGAGGGGCCGAATGGCCTCCTCCTGTTCACAAGTTCCGATGCCGTTCTCTCTCTTTTAAACCTCGATTTCGCAAGGCTCCCCCCGGAGCACGCGGAGCCTTACTGAGAGTTGGGCACAGGTCGTAAAATCGGGGCTTCACTCTTTTCAACCTCGGTGCAGTTCTGCACCACGAGCCTTGGCCCTTCACTTATGGTTTTTCAATTTAATAAAAAGTTTCATCCCTCGGAATTGCTGATTAGATGATTGAAACGTATAAGATTCTGAAGGGGATTGACAGGGTAGATGCTGAGAGGTTGTTTCCCCACTGGCTGGAGAGTCTAGAACAAGTGGGTATAGTCTCAGGATAAGGGGTCGGCCATTTAGGACTGAGATGAGGAGGAATTTCTTCACTCAGAGGGTTTTGAATCTTTAGAATTCTCTGCCCCAAAGGGCTGTGGATGCTGAATCGTTGGCGGGATTTGAAAACAATGATGAAAATTTTAAAATAAGGACGTCGCTTAAATGGGAGCCAATGTAGTTCAACGAGCACAGAGGTTGACGTAAAAAAACTACTAGGCACTTGGTCAAAGCGTTAAACAAAGCTTTAATCAACTGTTTTACAACATGGAGGTCTAGTTGTGTCCTTCACTAGTTCCTGTTAAGAATGTTCTGCGCAAGCTGGGCCCGTGCCTGAGTATTTAAACTCTCCCTGGACAGCACCACCCGCAGGCTGCTCAGTATTATTTCATAAGTCTTTCTTTCATGAATGACTGATTCATGTCCAGGGTGACGGGTGAACGGGACTTGGTACGAGTTAGGACACGGGCAGCAGAGTTTTGGATGACCAGTCACAGAATGCACAGGTGCAGGATAAGCCTGACCTCCCAATCTACTTTTCTGGTGTGAAAGCAGGGAGGTAGGATTGACAGACGCCAACCAAAAAGTCTTTTGCTGTTAAATAAATGGAATTGTTCTGTCCATAATAAGGCCCCAGGAAGCATTTCTAACTGCAGCACAGTTTATATTTTACATGAAATAGCTGTTTATTTTCAGGCTGTTTCCTGCCACCAGTACTGTTGGCAATCACTGTTGCTGTTGGTTCTTGTGTCTATTTTCATTGTGTCGGGTGTTGCTCAGTGGTAGCGCTCTCGCCTCCGAGTCAGAAGGTTGTGAGCACGTAATCTTTTTGGCTATTATGGGGATCGGGCGGGAAAGTAGAGTTGAGGCCATAGATCAGCCACGATCTTATTGAATGGCAGAGCAGGCTCGAGGGGCCATATGGCCTATTCCTGCCACTAATTCTTAAGCAAATATATTTGCTGACGTAATAAAGACTCACTACACACTTGGTTGAACATAAAGCAAGGCTTTAATTGACTTGTAACAAAACATGGAGGTCTAGTTAGTAGTCACTAGCTTCCTGTTTCCAGATTGTCTCTGGCCAAGTTGGGCCCACGCCCGAGTATTTATACTCCTCGGATGGCGCCCTCAGCTGGCCGTCCAGTAGTACTTCCTGAGTTACTTGTAAAAGTTGCGATTTATGACACTTGCATTGGAGGCAGTTCAGAGAAGGTTCACGAGGGTGATTCCGGAGATGAAGGGGTTGTCTTATGAAGAAAGGTTGAGCAGGTTGGGCCGATACTCATTGAAGTTTAGAAGAATGAGAGGGGATCTTATTGAAACATATAAGATTCTGAAGGGGCTTGACAGGGTAGATGCAGAGAGGATGTTTCCCCTTGTGGGGGAATCTAGAACTAGGGGGCATAATTTCAGAATAAGGGGGCACCCTTTTAAATCGGAAATGAGGAGGAATTTCTTCTCAGAGGGTCGTGAATCTTTGGAATTCTCTTCCCCAGAGAGCTGTGGAGGCGGAGTCATTGAATATATTTAAGGTGGAGATAGACAGATTTTTGAACGATAAGGGAGTCAAGGGTTATGGGGAGCGGGCAGGGAAGTGGAGTTGAGGCTGAGATCAGATCAGCCATGATCTTATTGAATGGCGGAGCAGGCTCGAGGGGCCTACTCCTGCTACTACATCTTATGTTCTTATGATTCATAGGAAAACGACGGGCAGGAAAGGACCAGCCAGTCCATCAAGCCTGCCCCACTCTCATGATGGTTGGAGCATCATGACCAGACACTTCCTACCTGCAACCACACCCCCCCCCCCCGACTCCGTCCCCACACAGCCATGTAATCACAGAATCACAGAATCACAGAAACCCCACAGTGCAGATAGAGGCCATTTCAGCCCATCGAGCCTGCACCGACACATATCCCACCCGATCCCCGTAACCTCTACATCAACACATATCCCACCCTATCCCCGTAACCCCACGTATTTAATCCCCCTAACACTAGGTCAATTTATCATAGCCAATCAACCTAACCCGCATATCCTGGGTGAGGCAAAAAAAAAACAGAGAAAAATCCAGGGCCAATAAGGAGAAAGATAAACTTTGGGAAGTTCCTCACCGACCCCCTCAGGCAATCAAAACCAGTCAAAGGAGATCATACAGACCACGCGTCCATGCGAACAATGACTAAGGGATGTGCCTGGGCCCCAAGCTCTGGAATTCCCTCCCTAAACCTCTCTACCTCCCTCGCCTCCTTTAAGACGCCCCTTAAAACCGACCTCTTTGACCAAGCTTTTGGTCACCTGTCCTAACATCTCCTCATGTGGCTCGGTGTCAAATATTGTTTGATAACCGCTCTTGCGAAGCGCCCTGGGACGTCTCACTACGTTAAAGGTGCTACATAAATGCAAGTTGTTGTTGGTTTGAGGTGGCACACCCAATCTTGAGAATTGCCAAAATAACAACAGAAAATGCTGGAAAAACTCAAGAGGGCCAGGCAACATCCGTGGACAGAAAATGGAGAAGTGAAGAGACATTAAGAGGTATTCAAAACAAGACGAGATGGTGATAGGACTAGTGGAGACAAAAGACGGCTCTAGATTAGGTGTGAAATGCGCTGGCAGAATGGGAGACAGCTGCCATGTGGGAGAGAGAAAAAAAGGGGGGGGAAGGGCCAAAACAAAGGTGTGGATAAAAAATAAGTAAAAATATAATGGGGGCCGAGGTTATGATCTGAAATTGTTGAACTCGATATTGAGTCCGAAAGGCTGTAAAGTGCCTAATCGGAAGATGAGGTGCTGTTCCTCGAGCTTACGCTGAGCTTCCGTGGAAGAATGCAAGAGGCCGCGGACGGTGAGGTCTGAGTGGGAATGGAGCGGTGAATTAAAATGACAGGCGAGCGGAAGCTCGGGGTCATCCTCGAGAATTGCCATGTTACTGTGTGAAGCCCGATTTGCTGCCCGAGGACCAGGATTCTGGAGGCTGTGGAAATTGCCGGTTGCTGAACGGTGGCAGATCAC
Organism: Somniosus microcephalus; assembly: GCF_052327205.1. Classification (NCBI taxonomy): domain Eukaryota; kingdom Metazoa; phylum Chordata; class Chondrichthyes; order Squaliformes; family Somniosidae; genus Somniosus; species Somniosus microcephalus. The sequence continues at coordinate 11,071,859 of NC_140999.1, forward strand.
TTGCCCTGGAATGAGATTTGCCGCTTGGAGCTTTATAATAAGCAATGCCGCCAAGTCCAAAAAAAGTCTGTGACATTTTAAAACATATTCAGTTTGAAATTTAATCAGATCAGCCATGATCTTATTTGAATGGTGGAGCAGGTTCGAGGGGCTGAGTGGCCGCCTACTCCTGCTCCTAATTCGTATGTTCATATGGATTATGTAGCTGCTGATTGGCTGGACATCGATGATGTAATTGTTACAGCGTATTCTTTTGCCCAACATTTTTGTCTTGTGTGTGTTGATTTTATAACCAAACTGAGCCTCTTACAATTGAAACCTGTGCTTGTAACCATAAGATAGCTGAGATAATGAGCCCAAGGTTAACAATTGTCCCCTAATTGTGTTGTTGACCATTGGAAATCGCATGGGGTGCCTTTGATGTTTTTCTGACTCTTTCAGAAGCCATAATATGCCCCACCATCAGACCAAAGTGTATTGGCAAAAAACTTATAGATTGACTTACGGATAGAATAACACATACAGCAAGATACTGAGGGTACAATACTGAAGAACAATGAAGATAAAATCAGGCCTTGGGGTTAAATTATCTTTTTTAGAAGGTTTTTCTAGCACAGCTCAATAAGCAACACAATCTTTCGTAGACCTTCACAATGCGATGTACGTGCGTGAGACAAACCTCCAGTCTACAGAGTTCAGATCCTTAGTAGAATGAAAGACATGAGAGAATTCTCCCATACTTAAACACTACAAAGGCCTCTGAAGTCTAAGTCTATTTGATCATCCTTGCTGCGAGACACTATGATGCAATTGATTGCATTGGCTACTGATGAGCACATGTTTCAATGTCATCTCGGTCTCACATACCCGCTAATACTTAATTAACCTTTAGGAACAAGCACTCAGTATCCTGATTAATTTGTAGAAGAAAGAAAGAAAGACTTACATTTATATTGCGCCTTTCACAACCACTGGATGTCTCCTTAGAACATAAGAAATAAGAGCAGGAGTCGGCCATACGGCCCCTCGAGCCTGCTCCGCCATACGGCCCCTCGAGCCTGCTCCGCCATACGGCCCCTCGAGCCTGCTCCGCCATACGGCCCCTCGAGCCTGCTCCGCCATACGGCCCCTCGAGCCTGCTCCGCCATACGGCCCCTCGAGCCTGCTCATCGACCTCAACTCCACGTTCCCGCCCGATCCCCATATCCCTTGATTCCCCTAGAGTCAAAGTGCTTTACAGCCAATGAAGTACTTTTTTTTGGAGTGTAGTTACTGTTGTAATGTGGGAAACGCGGCGACCAATTCGCGCACAGCAAGCTCCCACAAACAGCAATGTGACAGTGAGCAGAAACAGACAAATAACTTGGCCTGGATTCTACAAATAGTTCATCTCCAAGCCTCCACTTTGAAAAGGGGATAAGGAAAGACAGCCTCCATTCTAACTTATGGTACTTCAGAACTGTAGGAGATAAGAGGTAGAAATTCAACTATTTTGTCCCAACAAGCTTCCTGCAAGGAACCAGGGCTTTGCCTGACACCAGTGGCTGTCCCTGGTCACACTTTTGCTCCCTCTAGTGCCTACTGCGTTTGCTAATCTCTGTTGGGGCAGCAGTTATGGTTCTTCTTCTTCTCGGAACCGAGGATGACTTGCTTCCACACTAAAAATGAGTTCTCGGGTGACTGATGAGTCCAATGCGGGACCTACAGTCTCTGTCACTGTTGGGGTTGTCCATGAGGGTCCTGACGTTCCAAGTCCCGAACTTCATTTTAAAGGGTGGAAGATGCCTGTGCGTGAATTCTTTTGACGTGGGATGGCCGCTGCACACCAGCTACCACACGGGCTTGACAGAGCAAGGTCTTGGTCCAACGGCAAGGGGATCCAAGACGATTGGAGACCAGGCTCTGCTACATCGGCCTAGCACACACACACACAAACATACTCCTACTGTCCTCCTCCCTCCTTCCCGCAGGTCGTCTCTTCCTCATGCACTACCTCACCCACGAAGCACGTGTTCTTGCATGTCGGATGGCTATTTGACTGCAGGGAGCATCACAGCTGAGCCTGATGCTGTCCCCCCGGCAGTGTCCCAGCAGGCTTTCTGCTAAGAGGGGTCACTGGGCAGCGATCTGGAGTAGGACCACCCCCCCCCCACCCCCCCGGCTGATGTTAACCTGTACTGCAATTGTCCTGTAGGGATTCCCATCCCTGATCACTATCCAGTCACCCCGTGGACATCGGGCAAGGGCAGAGTCGGGCTCGGCTGTCATGTGCTCCATGGTCGAATAGCCGGCCAATATTCATTGTCTAGGCTCACACATGAAGAACGGCTACTTGGACAAGGTACCGGAGGGCACCTGGAAACTGTAGAACTGTCGCCCAGCGCCTTCAGGAGAGGATCATTTTCTAATTAGTGACGGTTACAATTTCTACAGTGGTGACAGAGGAGCCTTTGGTACAAGTGCTACAGACTTGCATTTCTATAGCGCCTTTCACGACCACCGGACGTCTCAAAGCGCTTTACAGCCAATGAGGTACTTTTTCAAAGTGTAGTCACTGTTGTAATGTGGGAAACGCGGCAGCCAACGTGCGCTCAGCAAGCTCCCACAAACAACAATGTGATAATGACCAGATAATCTGTTTATTGTGGTGTTGGTTGAAGGATAAATATTGGCCTCAGGACACCAAGGATAGCTCCCCTGCTCTTCTTTGAAATAGTGGCCATGGGATCTTTTACATCCACCTGAGAGAGCAGACGGTGCCTCAGTTTAATGTCTCATCCAAAAGACGATCCAGTCCAAAGTATCTCTCGAAAAGAGATGGCTGAGGGGTGGGTGACCTAATAGAGGTCTTTAAAATTATGAAAGGTTTAGATAGAGTAGATACAGAGAGAGTTTCCACTTGTGGGGAAGAGCAAAACTAGAGGCCATCAATATAAGATAGTCACCAAGAAATCAAATTGAGAATTCAGAAGAAACTTCTTTCCCCAGAGAGTGGTGAGAATGTGGAACTCGCTGCCACAGGGAGTGGTTGAGGTGATTAGTATAGATGCATTTAAGGGGAGGCTGGACAAGCCCATGAGGGAGAAGGGAATAGAGGGCTATGCTGATAGAGTTAGATGAGGAAGGGTGGGAGGAGGCTCGAGTGGAGCAGAATACATGCAAGGACTGTGCTGTATAACCTATGCAATTCCATGTAATATCATATCAAGCCTCCTGTACAGTCCCAAATGTTCCTGCTTTTTCGTTGATCAGCAAGAATCTCCCAACTGGAACGTCCAAGACAGTCACATGCATTCCACAAAATTCACACTCACGCCTTGAATTAATCTCTCCTCAAAAAGAAACAATTGTGAGGAAATTGGGTGGGTGGTGCAGAGCTTAAATGATGGCCTTCCGCTTCCGAGACCTGGTTCAAATCTGCTGGGCTACGCCTCCTTTATCTTCGAGCTGGAAATAATCCTCCATGAAATGGGTTTGGTGGGGAGGCTCAATCCAGCTCCCAGTGGGAGAATGGACCCCGCGGCATAAAACTGGAACTGAATGGCGCCAAATTGGCAATCGCATTCAGGGCGGCCACAGGCTGGCTGATGAGGCAAAAGGCGAAATGTCACGCTGGTGCACCGGGGCGGGGGGGGGGGGTGTTCCCCCTGAGGTAAGGGCTGAAGCACATTGTTGGGAAAGAGTGAATGGAGCATCACTCTGTATACCTGCCCTTGGGAGTGCTTGATGTCGATACTGGGTGCTTGAACTGCCAATATCAGCATCAGCAACTTGCATTTATGTAGCGCCTTTAAAGTAGTAAAAGTTGACACCGAGCCAATTAAGGAGACATCTGGACAGGTGCTCACAAGCTTGGTCAAAGTGGTAGGTTTTAAGGAGGGAGGGAGAGAGAGAGGTGGAGGGGGAATTCCAGAGCTTAGGGCCGAGGCAGCTGAAGGCACGGCCGCCAATGACAGGGCGAAGGAAGGGGCAGATGGACAAGAGGCCAGAGTTAGAGGCACGCAGAGTTCTCTGAGGGTTGTGGGCATCACCCCCTCACCTCGATGAGCACAAAATTCACTAAAAAATGTCTTCAAGAAACCCCCAATAAAATCAGAACTCATTTCACAAAATTGCAAACAGCAGCGTGTAAGATTGTATGTTTTGTGTGTAGACACGGGGGAAAAAATTCGGTTGGGTAGCGCCTCCCGTTAGCACCCGGGCACGGCGATGTTAGCACTGCTCGCGAAATTGACCAGTCGTTTGGCGGCGGCGCTAAACACTACCGCCACGATCTCCTGCGCCCGCAGATCGTGACGTCAGTCAAGCGTGCAACGGCCCGATAGCGCCCCAGACTGGATATTGAGTCACGCCCCCTGCCTTAGCGCCTGCCGCTAGGAACGACAGGTAGAGGGAAACGTTTTCAATCAGGAAGGGGCTGGGGGAGAGCTATTTAAAGGTGGGCGCTTCCTGCCTTTTCTTGTCGGCAAAATTTTTGGTTTTAACGCTGCCCTAAGGAGTTGTAGCCCTCAGCACCACTTTTGAGGTTCCTAAGCGCCGAGCTCTTTCTGTGGGCCTATCCATTAGTGCTTCCAACACAATTGCTTTCGAGGTCTCTCCAGGCTGAGATTCAAGGCTGCAATGAGCAGGGAGTGGCTGGCCAGCAAGATGACCCCTCCCCTTTAAGAACTGGACGGCGCCAGTCTGTCTGGCTTCCATGGTAACGGACATCGCCTGAGCTTCGGTAGCGTTCTGAGGTAGCGCCTCGCTCCCCGACGTTTGCGCCTCAAGAGAGGTGTGTAGCGCCTGATTTAACGCTCAAATCACCTCCAGGGGGCGATAGAGGCGAATTTTGCAGTCGGAGGCGATAATTAGCGCCCCAAAATGGGCGATACCGAATTTTTCCCCTGTGATCTTTCCCACTCAAGTTTATCTCTGTTTCAGTTGGCATCACCCTGTTGCGTTTCACTATTCATTTACCTCTTTTATGACCGGAAAAGGGAATATTGGAAGTAACTAAAATGTGTGTGGTCTTATCAAGATGAAAAGGGCAGCTTCACTGAAAAGTGCTGTATAATGTCCAGTATATGTTGTAAGGTTATCCTTCGTGGTGACATTCTGGGTTATTTATTACCTTGTCTGTATCCTATATCAATATTTGATCAGTTAGTGACTAAAGGCAAAGGATTATACTGAAAAATTTTATTTGTTAAAACAGACAAAAGGGATTTTATTAGTGAAAGATTTCTGCAGCTGAATGAAGAGATACTGGCTTCAAAGGAAAGTGCACCATGCGATCAGAATACCATATTTGATTAATTCACTCACTAGACACCACTTCAACGACTTTGATGTGAAAAAAAAAATCTATCTCCCGCTAATATTATCAGAACCACACTTCCTGTGCCACACTATGGCGCCACACCTATTGTCTCACCTTTGGCATTGGCTAATTCTATGTATTTCTTTTGTTAATCGAGGCTATGTTGTCAGTGTCAGCTGTGACTCAGTGGGCAGCACCCTCGCCTCTGAGTCAGAAGGTTGTGGGTTCAAGTCCCACTCCAGGGACCTGAGCACAAAATCTAGGCTGACACTCCCGCTGCAGTGTCGGAGGTGCCGTCTTTCGGATGAGACGTTAAACCGAGGCCCCGTCTGCTCTCTCAGGTGGATATAAAAGATCGCGCGGCACTATTCTGAAGAAGAGCAGGGGAGTTATTCCCTGGTGTTTTGGCCAACATTTATCTATCAATCAACATCACTAAAAACAGATTATCTGGTTATTATCACATTGCTGTTTGTGGGAGCTTGCTGTGCGCAAATTGGCTGCTGTGTTTCCTACATTACAACAGTGACTACACTTTGGAAAAAGTACTTCTTTGGCCGTAAAGCGCTTTGGGATGTCCAGTGGTCGTGAAAGGCGCCGTATAAATGCAAGTCTTTTTAATGTCTTGGCAGTCAGTTTGAATGATTGAAAGAACAAAATGTCCCACAGTCACAGTGTCGGCAGCACGCTTAATTGACCTTCGCACAAAGAAAGCCAAATTTCTGGTCTCCATTCCGAACAGCAATTTATCTTTGAGTGAACTCATCCATCGACGCCAATCAGACTTTGTAGCCTCAAATAGACACACAAACAGAGCAGAGTAGTACAGTGCACTTCACATAATACAGTGCTTCTGTCCTTACAAAACAATCCTCATGTTTGCACTTCCATTATAAATTCCTAGATCCACATTTATAATGGAAACTGCCCGTGTGAGATTGTCACAGGGCAACGACACCCTTCTGCCACTGGGGGTGCTGCAGCGCCCCAATTGACAGGAGGTCGTCATTACAGCGTGACAGGTGATCCGTTCGAAATGTGAGTGTAGGATTTTATAATGGGAAAAGTGATCATAAAGTGTACTCAGAGGTCAGATTTTTAATATGTATTACATAAAATGTGCTTGGGGAAAAGAGAGAGAGAGAATAAGACTTTTGAGAAACAGGATTATTTTTAAGGCAAGTGATTTTGTTGTAGTTAAAAGTGATGAAAATCACAGGCAAATGTAAAAAGCCCCAGACCAGTGTGGGGAATTCCACGTTCAGCTGGATATCTATAGCAGCTCTTAGACCCTCAAATTTCACCAATGGGAAACCAGAGGCAAGACGCACTGCAGCAACTCGCCAAGGCTTCTTCAGCAGCACCTCCCAAACCTGCGACCTCTTCCACCTAGAAGAACAAGGGCAGCAGGCGCATGGGAACACCACCACCTCCAAGTTCCCTTCCAAGTCACACACCATCCTGACTTGGAAATATATCGGCCGTTCCTTCATCGTCGCTGGGTCAAAATCCTGGAACTCCCTCCCTAACAGCACTATGGGAGTATCTTCACCACAGGGACTGCAGCGGTTCAAGAAGGTGGCTCACCACCACCTTCTCAAGGGCAATTAGGGATGGGCAATAAATGCTGGCCTTGCCAGCGACGCCCACATCCCATAAAAACGAATACAAAAAAATTGCTGATGAATGCTTGGTGCATTGGCTTGAAGTTTGTTTCTTACGAGATGTTAACTCACGTATTTTAAATGGATTAATCGTTCCACTCAAATAGCGAAGAAAACAATTTCAGTTGAAGCCATTAAAAAAAAGAAAGATCTTGCATTTATATAGGGCCTTTCAGGTCCTCGCAATGTCCCAAAATGCAGCGCAGCCAAATAATTAATTTGTTGAAGTGCAGTCACTGCTGTTAAATGGGCCAGCCAATCAGCACACAGCAAGGTCCAAAAAATAGCAAATGAGATGTGGCTAGCTTAATTTGTTTTGGTTGGGTTGGTTGAGGGAGGAATGTTGGCCAGGCCATGGGGAGATCAGTCGTGCTCTGGAACCCCATGGTGTGGTTTCATGGTCTTTGCAAGGGAGCGAAATTCGGTTACCATCCCGTTTGGGGGCGGTAACCGAATTATCGCCGGAGATTTAGCGCCCGGCGTGGAAGTACTGCCCCCGGCCGCTAAATTCGGCTTACCGCCCCGGCGAAGAAGCGTAGCGCTATCTCGGGCGCTCCATTTCCTCTCGGGGCGGTGTTGGGGGCGCAAAGCGCGGTAGCGCCGGAGCACTACATGGCACGGGTCGCGGCCTCACCTCCCTTTAATTAGCGCATCGCGAGTGGAGGTCGGTCCGGCTCGCGACTCGCGAGGCTGGCGCTGACACCGCCCGCGGCAGCCTTGCGGGACCCAACTGAATTTCTGCCGCGGGGTGGTAAGGGCTTGCGGCGGGGCGGTAAGGGGTTGCGACGCACGGTGATGATGTCATCGGCAGCGCAGCGGCCCGGGGTGCTACCGGCGGGGGCACGGCGCTATCAGCTAGCGCCTCAGTAGCGCCCCGCCGAATTTCGCGGTTGGCACTGCCTCCGCCCGGGCGATAAGCCCTTTGCACCCCATTAGCGCCCCCTGGAGGCGCTATCGGCAGGCGCAAAGGAGCCGAATTTCGCGGCTTAAGATTTCTGCCACAACCGGCTTCTTACCCGAGATGGTCCCGATACCATGCTCATGCATTATCCCTGAAAAAAGTGAAATTGAATTTAAAATGTTCAATTTCATGGCAATGGCAGCCTCGTAAGAACAACGAATCCAGCAGTAATCCTGTGCTAATATTTGTGCAACAAATGACAGAATCATCTGTCTCCATTTCCATTCTCCACTCTCAATATCCAGTCCATTCGTGTTAACAGTGCAATTAGACACTACAGTACTAAATAAAAACCTTAAAAATTACAAAACAATAGTGATTTGCCTGTTCACTTTATTTTGATGTTTACCAAAAAATGTCCTGCTTCCCCCACTTCCCCCCCACCCCCGCCTCAGGTTATTTTATTTAAAAGATTTTGCCACTTCATTACTGACGTAATAAAGACTCACTACGCACTTGGTTGTACATAAAGCAAGGCTTTAATCGACTTGTAACAAAACATGGAGGTCTAGTTAGTAGTCACTAGCTTCCTGTTTCCAGATTGTCTCTGGCCAAGATGGGCCCACGCCCGAGTATTTATACTCCTTGGACGGCGCCCTCAGCTGGCTGTTCAGTAGTACTTCCTGAGTTACTTCTTGTAGAAGTTGCGATTTATGACAATTACGATCAGATTTTTTCCCCCAGTTCATTTACCTGGATCTCAACTGCAAACACAATTTAATCATTTTTTGTCCCTACAAACCTGGACCAAATTTTTTGACTCTCTCTGGATTTGCCATGTAACGTCAGCTTGGCTGATAGTTTCCTTGCCTCTTTTTTTGGAAAATTGTGGGTCCAAGCTCTGCACCAGGAACTTCAGCAGGTATTAATCTCGACTGGCACTCCGCTGCAAGTATTGAGGGAGTGCTGCATTGTCAGAGGTGCCATCCATTAGATGATTAATTAAGCTGAGGCCCAGTCCACTGAGTAAGCTAGAGGCTCAAGATCCTACGACTATTAGAAGATCTGGGCGTTGGTCCTGATCAACATTTTGCCCCTCGGGCAGATGAATTGATCATTCACCTCATTGGTGTTTTGTAAATCTTACTGTGCACAAAATGGCTGCCACATTTGCCCAGATACCCACTGTCACCGTGTAGGTGAGGCACTGTGAGAGACAGTTCCGAGAGCTGTGATAAGGGGGCTGTATAAAATCCAAATCTTCCTTTCACGATGAATCATTGGCCTAAATTATCATGTTCGCGCGTGTGAGAGGGGAAAGGGTTGCGCGACCCAATCACACCGCTAATGAAATCAGATGCTGAACGCTGGCAAAATGGCTGCTTCCAGCATGGAGCAGGGTTCAGTGGGAAGAATTTGAGAAAAGATTTAAGCAGCGGCGGACTCTGATTTTAATTCCCGGAAGGAAGATGATTGAGGGAAGCTTCGGTTTACTTCCCAGAATTTCCCTCTAAAAGATAAATAACAGGAATAAATGCAGCCGTGATACGTGATGGGGCTGCAATCTCCATCTGAAGATGGTGCTGAAATGTTTTCCGTTGATTTTTTTTTTCCTTTTTCTCTTTGCTTCCAGAGTGTAGTGTGCCTTTGGCATACTCTACTGTCAGGAGACGAGCCAGCGCCACATTGAAGTCTTTTGGCATGTCTCCATAATGAGTCTTCTTTGGGTAAAAGCTTATAAGCAGATCTGGCTTTTAGAAAGCTCTGCACATCAGCAGAATGCCATATCCCCCCCACCACTCCCCCCCCTCCCCGCCTCCCCTTCCCCTTCGCATGAGCGCTTCACTTCTGCCGTCTTAAACTTCTTATCTTCAGTAGCTAGAGGCAAAGCACAAAGAGATGGGAAAATGACAAACTGTTTTCTTTTCTGCCCAGGGCTGGTTGAGACCCAGGAGATAAGGAGGGTTGCTTTAACTAGCTTGATATCATCCCCTAATACAGCAGGGAATGTATTAAACTGTTGGGGAATTGATTTTTTACCAAAAGTTTTGTATTGCTATATATAAATAAATATATATATATAATACAGTATATATTTATTTTTGCTCTTGTGTTTTTTATTGTCTTGGATTCACAACCGGGGAGGGCAGGGATTTCTTCATAAAGTGGATGTAAACAGTAGACATTACAAGACAAAAAACCCTGTGAATCAAAGAATAGTCCAGCACAGAAGGAGGCCATTCGGCCCATCGATTCTGCGCCGCTGCTTGCGGGGAGGGGGGGGGGAATCAATCAGCACCTGAACGCGAAAGGTAAGTTAACGTTCTCGGCGAGGGGCCCTGGTTTCCTCTTTCAGGTGCCGGATGCTGATCAGCCTGCCGTGCGATTCCGGCATTTTCTGTTATTGAAGGAGGTGAACCGTGCCTCATCTTCAAACGATATGGGGGAGAAATTCTGTATCGCCCCGTTTTGGGGCGCCATTATCGGCCGTGCGCAAAGTTTAGCGCCTGGCGCTAATTATCACCTCCGATGGCAAACTTGGCTTTTATCGCCCCTGGAGGTGATTGGAGCGCTAAATCAGGCGCTTCACACCTGTCTTAAGGCGCAAAGGCCGAGGAGCGAGGCGCTACCTCAGAGCGCTGGCGAAGCAAGGAAGGGCAAATCAAAATGAACCTGCAAAGTGCTGCTCAGTACCCAAAACTCCTTCACACAGCGTTGAATCTCTCCAGAAGTCTCTCTCTCTCTCTCAGAATGTGTGGTGCAAAAATGTCACCAACAAAAAAAGGCAGGAAGCGGTCGCCTTTAAACAGCGCTCCCCCCAGTCCCTTCCCGACTGCATAATGCTCCCCTCAACCTGTCGTTGCTAGCGGCAGGCGGTAAGGCAGGGGGCGCCACTCAATATCCGGTCCGGGGCATTGCGCGCTCGACTGATGTCCCGATCTGCCGGCGCGGGAGATCGTGGCGGTAGTGTTTAGCGTCGCCGCAAAATGTCTAGTTAATTTTGCGAGCGGCGCAAACATCGCTGCCCACGGGCGCTAGTTGCTTTGTGCCCCATTAGCGCCCTCTTAAGGCACTAACGGGAGGCGCAAACAACTGAATTTTTCCCCCTATGAGTGCTGGTGCTGTGGAACATAAGAACATAAGAAATAAGAGCAGGAATAGGCCACTTGGCCCCCTCGAGCCTGCTCCGCCATTCAATAAGATCATGGCTGATCTTGGGCTCAAAGCCACTTCCCTGCCCGCTCCCCATAACCCTTCACTCCCTTATCTTGTAAAAATCTGTCTATTTCCACCTTAAATGTATTTAATGACCCAGCCTCCACGGATTTCTGGGGCAGAGAATTCCACAGGTTATCGACCCTCTGAGAGAAGAAATTCCTCCTCATCTCAGTTCTAAAAGGGCGACCCTATATTTTGAAACTATGCCCCCCGAGTTCTAGATTTCCCCACGAGGGGAAACATCCTCTCTGTATCTACCTTGTCGAGCCCTCTCAGAATCTTATTTGTTTCAATAAGATTGCCTCTCATTCTTCTAAACTCCAATGAGTATAGGCTCAACCTTTAAGAACATGGGAACAGGAGGAGGCCATTCAGCCCCCTGACCCTGTTCCGCCATTCAGTGAGATCATGGTTGATCTGTATCCAAACTCCATTTACCTGCCTTGGCTCCATATCCCTTAATACCCTTGGCTAGCAAACATCTATCGATCTCAGATTTAAAATTATTCGTTGAGCTAGCGTCGAATGCTTTCTGTGGAAGAGAGTTCCACACTTCTACCACCCTCTCGGGGCCAGAAATCCTTCCACCACTTCATACAGCTCCCCAAAGGGAACAGTATGAAGGCACATACAACGACGACCACCCTCTGTGTGAAGAAGTGTCTCCTAACTTTTCTCCTGAATGGCCCCGCTCTGATTTTAAGGTGATGTCCCCTTGTCCCAGACCCCCCCCCACCAGCGGGAAAGTTCCTCTCGATCTGCTGTATCAATTCCTTTCAATGAGACATGCTTGGTTCGTTGACCCCCTGGTCCGTGTGTAATGCATTATAGGTGATGTCAGTATGTGCAAGGTAAAAAGCGACAATTAATTCACTCTGAGTTAGTCTGCTACGAGACGATAAACCATCTGCCCGTTCCAGTGGGTCAGGTGGATGTTAAAGATCCCACGGCACTTTTCGAAGAAGAGCAGGAGAGTTCTCCTTGGCCAAACTTCCTCCCTTGACCAGCGCAGCCAAATAGAGATTAACTGGACATTCATCTCAATTTTTGTTTAAGGGATCTTGCTGTGTGCAAAAATGACCACCATGTTTGCCTATGTCCCAGTCACTGTAAGTAAAGCACTTTGAGACATTTCTGAGAGCTGTAATGAGGAGCTATGTGTATGCGAGTCTTTCTTCCACACTTTGTCTATTTTGGTATTAGCTCCTGACATAAATCGTGCCATTCGTGTAGAAATGACTTATGAAATATACTGGGCAGCCTGCTGGTGGCGCTGTCCAGGGAGAGTATAAATACTCGGGCATGGGCCCAGCTTGCTCAGGGACATTTTGTAAACAGGAACTAGTGAAGGATAACTAGACTTCCATGTTGTGAAACAGTCGATTAAAGCCTTGTTTAATACTCTGACCAAGTGCCTAGTAGTTTTCTTATGTCAGCCCCTGTACCTGTACACCGCACACAGGGCGGGTTGCCTGGGCCCAGAGCAGAGGAGCCTATCTGTCAGCAGCCATTGCTGTTCACTGCCATTTCAGAAGCAGCGCTGATCTAAGGTGTGGCCCACTTTTACTTCCGCCCAAAAGTTTCATTTAAAAAACTCGCCAGGTTGTAGTTGACAAATGGCCTGCGGTTTACAGGATTAGTAAGGGTGTGGATTAATAAAAAGAGGACACTTGTTTTATGCTTGAAGATATCTCGCTGTCTATCAAGTGTCGTTCACACTTTATACACATGTATGCATGTATTTCCTGACTTACATTATATGCGCAACTAATACAATATTGCAACTTTTCATAGTGTGTGCACCTGGGGGTGCTACTTATAGAGCTATTAAGCAATATATTTCTGGTTAATATTTTAGCTGTCATAATTGCCACACTGGTAGCATAAAGACAGCAAATTCAATGGTATCTGAACTGCTTGTCTCTCTGTCTGTCTGTCTCTCTGTCTGTCTGTCTGTCTCTCTCTCTGTCTGTCTAACTATCTATCTATCTATCTGTCTGTCTGTCTGTCTCTCTGTCTGTCTCTCTGTCTGTCTGTCTGTCTCTCTGTCTGTCTGTCTGTCTCTCTCTCTGTCTGTCTAACTATCTATCTATCTATCTGTCTGTCTGTCTGTCTGGCAATCCCTCTCTCTATACCTATATTCATCTATCTATCTGCCTCTCTGGCTCCGTGCCTGTCTATTTATCTATCTGTCTATCTATCTAACTGTCTATCTATCTCTGTCTCTTTATCAGCCCATCTATCTTTCTGTCTCCCTTTCAGCTTCCATTACAGTTCAGTGTTTCAATGTCCACAGCCAGCCCAGAAAACACAGAAGCACAAAGAGGGAGTTTCTAATTTAGCTGAACGACCTCTTGCTTCTTTCCTTCTCAACCCTTCGACTTCCTGACCACATTGCCACCTCAACGGTATCCTTGCACTCGGTCCCTGGGTCTCGTGCCGTCTCATGGGCGTTGACCCTTGCCTGTCACTTTAACCTGCGCCCGGCTGCAATCCCCTCCTCCTGCTCGATCCCGGGCCTCCACTCACTGGCCCGCACACAACACAATGGAAGATGCAATAGTGAGAACAATAAACGAGCAGATATGAAGGGTTTTAATAGAGTAGATAGGGAGAAACTGTTTCCACTGACGGGAGGGTCGGTAACCAGAGGACACAGATTTAAGATAATTGGGAAAATAACCAGAGGGGGAGATGAGGAGAATGTTTTTTACGCAGCGAGTTGTTGTGATCTGGAATGCGCTGCCTGAAAGGGTGGCGGAAGCAGATTCAATAGTAACTTTCAAAGGGGAATTGGATAAACATTTGAAGGGGAATATTTTGCAGGGCTAAGGGGAAAGAGCGGGGGAGTGGGACTAATTGGATAGCTCTTTCAAAGAGGCGCGGTGGGCCGAATGGCCTCCTTCTGTGCTGTTTGAGGCTATGGATTGTATCTCCCCTGTCGTTGCTCATGTGTAGCCTGGGGTGTGATGTTTGGATGCTAACTTAGCCTGTTCCTTTAGGGTCACTGAGCAGGCAATGTTTATTACGGGTCTGTAGCTGCCTGTAAATTGCTGAGATCTACTGGCGATGACGCAAATCTCTTGTAAATTTCAGGCTGCAGGTCAGAAGAACCTAGAATGAATTGCTTGACTTTCTCACTTTTAAGCTGGCTTAGTGACTGTTACAAAGGGTGACACATGCATTGTAGCGGACAGTGCCAGAGACTTGAGCATTTAAAAAAATATACGATGGACAGAATGTGCGATATAAAATATGGTGTACAATTTTCTATTAATTGTGTATTTTTAAGCTCTCAATATGTGACGATGTAAATTATACACTGGTAATTGTTATCTAATGTGCAGCTGTGATGTCACTTAGTGGCGACTCATTAACCAGGTTTTATGGTGCATGCAAATACATATCTTAAACAGAGGTGGAATTCAGCCGTCTAGATCAGGAAGATCCAGGATTCAATCTCCCCCGCTCTGCGCTGATTTAGCCCATCTCAGCCGAGGCAGTGGTTAGCATCTACAGGGCTGGCGGGTTAGAGAGGGAAATAAGCTCGAGGTCCCGCTTCCTGCTGAGAGGTGCCAGCCTGTGGGCATCAAGTAAGGAGGGGGATGGTGCCCAGCTGTGATTGCCCCCACCGCCACGGTCGGGAGCCTGCAGACCCGCATGTGAACGAGTCCCAGTCGGGCACGGGGCCAGACGCCTGTGATGCAGTGGCCCAGCAAAGGAGTCAGTGCCTTCAGGAGAAAGCAGAGACCCTAAAGTGGCAGAGCAGAATACAGGAAACTCTTTTATCCAGCACCGATGGGACCGGCGTGGTGCCGGTTGATCAAAAAGTCCAGATTACAGAGAGGTATACTTACCAAGGTATGAGAGCCCCATACACGGCCACAGATCCAGGCGTCCCTGTTGCATGGCAACAGATCCAGGAACCCCAGTTACACGGCCACTAATATGAAGTAAAACTTACCTGAACCTACTCCTGCATTTTGCCGGTTAAGAGAGATTTCCGGTTACTTAGGTGCCGGTAAAAAGAGAGTGCCCTGTATATTTACATATATATATATATATACTAAAACCTGCTGGTACAGTCTAGGCTTCTTTAGCTCATCGATGCGTGCCCTTCAGTTGCTGTGCAGGGTGAGCTGGGAGGGCCACGTTACGAATGCGCACGGCCAGCGTGGGAACCTTGGGGAACTGGCTGCACATACCGGGAGATCGCGGGCGCAGTGTGCCACCGATTGCCCGATACGTGCGCCCTCGGTGGGGCGAGGCCCCCTGCTGGTAGCGCGCGGTCATGACACAGAATCACATCGAATTTTACAGCACAGAAACAGGCCATTCGGCCCAACTGGTCCGTGCCGGTGTTTATGCTCCACACGAGCCTCCCCCTCCCATCCCTCTTCATCTCTCCCCATCAACATAACCCTCTATTCCCTTCTCCCTCATGTGCTTATCTAGCCTCCCCTTAAATGCATCTGTGCTATTCGCCTCAACCACTCCCTGTGGTAGCGAGTTCCACATTCTCACCACTCTCTGGGTAAAGAAGCTTCTCCTGCATTACCAATTGGATTTATTAGTGACTATCTTATATTTATGGCCCCTAGTTCTGGTCTGCCCCACAAGTGAAAACACCTCCTCTACATCTACCCTATCAAACCCCTTCATAATGTTAAAGACCTCTATCAGGTCACCCCTCAGCCTTCTCTTTTCTGGAGTGTGATGAAATATGCCATTCATCAGGCACTGTATTCCCTGTGTTTAGTTTAGTTTCAGTTTCATTTCCTTACCTGTATTGTATTGTGTGTAGGGCTCCGCCCATACCTGGCCCCTACTTAAGCAAGCCCCAGCGTGTCTCACAGCAGTACAGCAGATCTCTGGATGAGAGACACTTCTCCAATGTGTATTACTTTCTGAGTTAATAAAAGCCTTGCTTTGCTCCGTTAACGTCGAGTCTCGGATTCATTGAGGCACATCATGGAGGAAAGAGCCCCAGCCTGTTCAATCTTTCCTGATAGGTACAACCTCTCAGTACTGGTATCATCCTTGTAAATCTTTTTTGCACCTTTTTTCTAGTGCCTCTATATCCTTTTAATAATGTAGAGACCAGAACTGTTCACCATACTCCAGTGTGGTCTAACCAAGATTCTATGCAAGTTTAACATAACTTCTCCACTTTTCAATGCTGTCCCTCTAGAAATGAACCCCAGTGCTTTGTTTGCATTTTTTATGGCCTTGTTAACCTGCATTGCTACTTATAATGATTTGTGAATCTGTACCCCGAGATCCCTTGGCTCCTCTGCCCCATAGAATGAGCCTTGTTGGTATCGAGGAGAGGACGTTTTGGTGATTTGTTTTGATCTCTGCCAGCTTATTGGAAGCAGGCAAGGTTGCTGAGAGTCTCTCCGAATGCTTCTAATTGGCTCCCAATCTGGCAACGCCTCAATTTAAAAATTCTCCAACCTTGTTTTCAAATCCCTCCATGGCCTCGCCCCCCTCCCTATCTCTGTAACCTCCTCCAGCCCCACAACCCTCTGAGATTTCTGCGCTCCTCCAATTCTGGCCTCTTGCGCATCGCTGATTTTCATCGCTCCACCATTGGCGGTCGTGCCTTCAGCTGCCGAGGCCCTAAGCTCTGGAATTCCCTCCCTAAACCTCTCCGCCTCTCTCTCCTCCTTTAAGACACTCCTTAAAACCTACCTTTTTGACCAAGTTTTTGGTCATCTGTCCTAATATCTCCTTATGTGGCTCGGTGTCAAATTTTGCCTGATTACGCTCCTGTGAAGCACCTTGGGACGTCTTACTACGTTAAAGGCGCTATATAAATACAAGTGTTGTTGATCTATAATATGCATATTATATAACATCTGATGTCTTCCCAGTTGTTTTTCTTACTTGTTTCCTGATCCAGCTGTTTATAATTCCAGCCTGTTTCTGTGTGATAGATTGACTTCCGTATTTTACTATTTTTGAGGCTAATTAATACTAGGAGCCTTCGTTTGCAACCTGGACCCTTCCATTTATCACGTATCTGACGGTAATAGTTGCTGCTAACCTGAAGTCACAGTTTAACAAATAGTTTGCCAGAATTTTAGTTGTATTTAAAAGGGCGATGTCGCCTGGCCCAGTGGGGAGTGGGGACCAGCAACTCTCGTTGGCTTAATTCCTGAATTGGCCACAAACAGCTTGCCCTGTAAAACGTAATTGTGTAATTGTGATCACAGTACTCTTCCCCTCCCGCAGGCTGGAATAGGATTCTACTTGTTAGTCGTCATGCAGTCTTCTTCTTCTTAGGCAGTCCCTCGGAACCGAGGATGACTTGCTTCCACACTAAAAATGAGTTCTCGGGTGACTGGTGAGTCCAATGCGGGACCTACAGTCTCTGTCGCTGTTGGGGTTGTCCATGAGTGTCCTGACGTTCCAGGTCCCGAACTTCATTTTAAAGGGTGGAAGATGCCTGTGAGTGAATTATTTTGACGTGGGGTGGCCGTTGCACACCAGCTACCACACGGGCTTGACAGAGCAAGGTCTTGGTCCAATGGCAAGGGGATCCAAGATGATTGGAGACCAGGCTCTGCTACATCGGCCTAGCACACACACAAACATACTCCTACTGTCCTCCTCCCTCCTTCCCACAGGTCCTCTCTGCCTCATGCAGTACCTCACCCATGAAGCACTTATTCTTGCGTGCCGGACGGCTATTTGACTGCAGGGAGCATCACAGCTGAACCTGATGCTGTCCTCTGCCACTATCCCACCAGGCTTTCTGCTAAGAGGGGTCACTGGGCAGCGATCTGGGGTAGGACCATCCCCCCTCCCCCCCCCGGCTGATGTTAACCTCCCTAACCCAGGGGAGGTGCTACGGTCACTGTCCCTACCACTGCCCCAGCTATGGTCATAGAAGCATAGAAGATAGGAGCAGGAGTAGGCCATTCGGCCCCTCGAGTCTGTTCCGCCACTAATGAGATCATGGCCGATCATCCAAATTCAGTACCCTGTCCCTGCTTTCTCTCCATATCCCTTGATCCCTTTAGCCTTAAGAAATATATCTAACTCCTTCTTGAATAGATTTAATGAATTGGCCTCTACTGCCTTCTGTGGTAGAGAATTCCACAGGTTCACCACTCTCTGGGTGAAGAAATTCCTCCTCATCTCAGCCCTAACTGGCTTATCCCTTATAGGTCAGCTAACTCGGTGCAGAATGGGGGGATCAAAACCCGGAGACCTGTCTGGCCCGTGTTTCTCTCTCTCTCTCTCGTGTCCAAGACACTGCAATCACTGACACGGCCATTTCTGTGAACTGGATCCCCCGAGGAGAATTCAGCAGTGGAGCTCAGTTCCTATAGCAACAGACAGAATAACTACATCTAAAACATTCAAACAAAACTGTGACGGCAGCACAGCGGGGGTGGGGGGAATGGACACAGGTTCAAACTGGCGAAAGGCAAATTCAAGACTTGATGTCCGGCAGTCCTTTCTTTACACAAGGGGTTTATTGTCACTTGGAATCTACTTCCAGCAACACTTGCATTTCTGCAGTGGCTTTAACGGAGAAAGCGTCCCGAGGCACTTGACAGAAGAGAGGAAAGCAAGAAAGGAACAGTCGCTGAGGTGTGACAGGAGAGCTTGCTGTTTCCGTATCTTCACGCTCTTCCCTTTGGAGAATAGTGTGAAGCAGTGGTTTGATTAACAGGCCGTGGCGTGCATGCTCCTTCCGTGGCCATAACCATCTTTTTATACCAGCCGATTGGGGTGGGGGGGGTTAGTCCAATACGGGTGGGAGGGTGCTATGGGCTCTCATAATCCGTACGATGAGAGGGGGAGAGGGGGGCACACCCACCCACTAGTCACAGGTATCTTCCGCTGAATGTCAACCCAGAATTCAGAGCCAGAGCTCTGATCTCCACTCGCCCAGGACTGTGTCTTGTGATCTTTTGAAAGCCTTAGCCTGCTGTTTCTTACTTATCTTTCCCCCCTCCCTATCTCTGTAACCTCCTCCAGCCCCACAACCCTCCCAGATCTCTGCACCCCTCCAATTCTGGCCTCTTGCGCATCCCCCGATTTCACCGTTCCGCCACTGGCGGCCGTGCCTTCAGCCGCCTGGGCCCAAAGCTCTGGAATGTCCTCCGTAAACCTCTCCACCTCTCCCTCCTCCTTTAAGACTCTCCTTAAAACCTACCTAATATCACTTCATGTGGCACATTGTCAAATTCTATTTGATAAAGCTCCTGTGAAGTGCCTTGGGAGGTTTTACTATGTTAAAGGTGCTGTATAAATGCAAGTTGTTGCGCTGAGATTTGTAAGTGTCTGTGTATTTGCATCTAGTGCTACATTCTGTAGTGTAACTGGATGAGAGGCGGTGGGCTGGACGTGGAGGAGGGGGTAGTGTCCAATAACACAAGAAAAATATTGCTAAAATAGAGGCCCCCGATGGCTTAGTAGATACAAGCGCTGGTTAGTGGATGCTGAACCATATAGGCATGAAGGTCCCAGGTTCGATCCCTGTTCTGTGCTGAGGTGATTAATCTGAGCTGGAGGGTTAGTTGGGTTATCACGAATGACCAGAATGCAGGAGAGGAAAGATGCATTTAAGGGGAGGCTAGATAAACACACGAGGGAGAAAGGAATAGAGGGATATTTTGATGGGGTGAGATGAAGAGGGGTGGGAGGAGGCTGGTGTGGAGCCTAAACACCGGCACGGAGCTGTAGGGCCGAATGGCCTGTTTCTGTGCTGTAAATACTCGGTAATCATTTGGGACCTTGCTCCTGCTCACTAGTGTCAGCTGTGGCTCAGTGGGCAGCGCTCTCGCTTCTGAGTCAGAAGGTTGTGGGTTCAAGTCCCACTCCAGAGACTTGAGCACAAAATTCTACCCTGACACTCCTGGTGCTGCACTGTTGGATGGAACCCTTTTTCGGATGAGACGTTAAACCGAGGCCCCGTCTGCTCTCTCAGGTGGATGTAAAAGATCCCACGGCACTATTTCGTAAAAGAGGTGGGAAGTTATCCACGATGTCCTGGCCAATCTTTATCCCTCAACCAACATCACTAAAACAGATTATCTGGTCATTATCACATTGCTGTATGTGGGAGCTTGCTGTGCGCAAAATTGGCTGCCGCGTTTCCTACATTACAACAGTGACTACACTTCGAAAGTACTTCATTGGCTGTAAAGCGCTTTGGGACGTCCTGAGTTTGTGAAAGGCGCTATAGAAATGTAAGTCTTTCTTTTTCTATCCAGATATTCCTATTGGAACGTGTTCGGGTGTGGGTACCAGGCATGGACGGTGGTACCTCTGCCCCGCAGGTCAAATAGACTGCCCGCACCCACGGTCTAGGTGCCCACGTGCAGATTGGACACTGTGGTATTTAGAGTAGCTCGCATTTGTGGAGTCAGAGCCTTCTGGAGATGAGAGGAGGGAAACGGCGGGGGAGGTGAAGAGAATGAAGCCCATTCAAGGGCTGTGCCCTTTAGCCTTTCTAATACTGTACTTGCAAAGGTAATTTTAAGGTAATTGGCAGCAGAACCAGAGGGGAGATGAGGAGAACGAGAGCGAGTTGCCGTGATCTGCCTGAGAGGGTGAAGGGAGCAGATTGAATAGTAACATTCAAAAAGGAATTGGATAAACGGCTGCAGGGGAAACATTTGCAGGGCTATGGGGAGTGGGAATAATTGGATAGCTCTTTCAAAGATGCGATCAGGCACGATGGGCTGAATGGCCTCATTCTGTGCTGTATCATTCTACGAGTCTGAAGTCAGACAGACGCTCACAAAAGAAACTTGACTGGGTAAACAAAGCCTCTCTAGACAACGTAACTGCTGTTGCGAGTATCTGGGTCAGTGCCCGCACAGTGCCAGCACTCTGCCAGCAGCGACGGTGCCGAGCCCTAGATTCTAACCAGCTCTGTAAGTCTGTGACAGGATGCAGCATTATCATCTGGAAGGACGTGACTGAGTCCTCACCGAGGCTCACACTGCAGGCACAGAGCCTTTACCCAGCAACGTCACATCTGCTGCACTCACAGGCAGCTCTAGTGAGTATTTACGATGGCTGAATTTATGGGCTAATGTTCCAGCTCTGGGTTTTAGTCATTTTCAAGGTGAGGCTGGGCACTATCAGCATTAAACGAAGTCATCCCTGCCTGCTCCCCCCATATATCAGATTATTATTAGGACATTTTGAAAAGCCATTACGGAGTTCTCCTTGAAGAAGTGTTTATGGGATTGTAATGTCAGTAAAACAGATCTTTCCCACTACTGTATTGCGACTCTTTGGGGGCAGCAGCAGCAGCCAGGGTAGGTCAGTGCTCCCTTAAGACTGCGAAGATCCATACCTAAGTACTGTTTGATGTGGAGATTTGTGCTCCCACTAACTGTGGCTGAATATGATTAACAAAACATTTCTGGTTTTCATTTGTTTTTCCCGTGGCTGAGGCATAGCGGAGGAATAAATAAACCTCCTGTAAGGTTGGAAAGTGCCAGTTGTCGATAATAATGGCCAAACGCTTAATGTATTTGTAGGACACTCCTCTTCGCTCGGCTATTTTAAGGGAGAGATTAACCCACTTATTCCTAACAGTGTGCTCAAGCCCCACTCCAGGACTTGAGCACATAATCTAGGCTGACAGTCTAATGCAGTACTGTATCTCGGATGAGATGTTAAACCCGAGGGCCCCCGTCTGCCCGCTCGGGTGGACGTAAAAGATCCCACGGCCACTATTTCGAAGAAGAGCAGCGTGGAGTTCTCCCCGGTGTCCTGGGGCCAGTATTTATCGCTCTACCAACATCACTAATAACAGATTCTCTGGTTATTATCACGTCGCTGTTTGTGGGAGCTTGCTGTGCGCAAATTGGCTGCCGCGTTTCCCACATTGCAACAGTCAAAAGTACTTCAGTGGCTGTAAAGCGCTTTGGGATGTCCTGAGGTTGTGAAAGGCGCTATAGAAATGCAAGTTCTTTCTTGCTTTCTTTACTAAGGGAGCGCAGCATTGAAAAGTTGCCTTTTAGATGAATCATTAAACCGAGGCACTGTTCTATTGGCTCAGTTGGATGTAAAATGGAACTTTTCAAAGAAGAGCATGGATTCTCCCAGTGTCCTGGCCAACCAACATTTCCCCCTCCAACCAACACAGCCAATAGAAACGTAGATTAACTTTTCAATTTGCCCCTTTTGTGGAGTCTAACTGAGTGCAAATGGCTGCTATGTTTGTCTACAGTTAATTACACTTCAAACGTAATTCATTGGCTGTGAAGCACTTTGGGACATCCTGGGGACGTGAAAGGCACTAACCAAATGTAAGCTCTTTCTTTTAATGGGTAATGTTATTATCACCAACAGGGACATCCAGCTGCATAACTATCTATAGACTCTTACAGCACAGAAGGAGGCCATTTGGCCCATCGTGTCAAAGAGCTATCCAATTAGTCCCACACTCCCCTGCTCTTCCCCCCCCCCCCCCCATAGCCCTGCGATTTTTTCCCCCTTGTAGTTTATGTATTTACGAATATATCATAGGTTTTCAAAACTGGGTTCACTTGACCATAGGAAGCCCACAGGAGGATGTTGGGAGTTCCTGGCATCACAGGGTTCTGTTCATTTATTTTCAGGGCTAAAACATTTGCTGTATCCTTTGACTTACTGGAACATTATTTCGGTAGCTGTACACGAATAAAACCCTTTGCTGCAATGTTTTCCATTGACCAGATGAAGCCCTCTTTCGGATTGGTGGCTCCCAGGAATGTATTGATATTTGCAGGAAGTCCCTAAGGGTGTGTTCCTGTTTACAGGGGGTCCCCAAGACTCTGTTAATATTTGCAGTGGATCTCTATAAATGTGTCAGTATTTTACCTGAGTGTAGGAGTGGGCCATTGGCGTAGCGGTAGCATCCACGCTGCTGGGCCAGAAGGCGTAGGGTTTCGAACCCCGCTCCAGACAGTCCCGGCAAGTGGAGTCGAAGCTCCGGCTCTAAATTCTGGGTTGACATCCAGCGGGATACTTGCGTCCGTGGGTGTGGGTGGCCAACCCCCCTCGTATGGGTTGTGGGAGCCCGTAAAACCCTCCCGCCATAGGACTAACCACCCTAATGGCTGGTACGAAGATGGTTACGGTCACGGAAGGAGCGTTAATCGCGGCCAGAAATCCTTCCACCACTTCATACAGTTCCCCAAAGGGAACAGTGTGAAGACACGTACGACGACAACCTGAGTGTAGTAACATTTGCAGGGTGTCCCCAGGAATGTGTCAGTACTTAAGAGGGCCCCTAGTTGTGTGTTAGTATTTACAGGACATTCCCAGGAGTGTGTTAGTAGTTACAGAGCGTCCCCGGGAGTTTGTCAGTATTTATAGAGGGTCCCCCAAGCAAAGTTCCCTTTAAACTGCAGCGCTCTGAAGGATCCCCGCAGCTGGTGAGCCGGCTTTTAAATAGAAAAACTGAATTTTAAATAGTCTGCGCAGCCCCTTAAAGGAGCTGCGCAGGCCAAAAAAAATTAAAGGAACATTGTTCCCGGGAGAATGTCAGTATTTACAGAGGGTCCCCGGGAGAGTGTCAGTAATTACAGAGGGTCCCCGGGAGAGTGTCAGTATTTACAGAGGGTCCCCGGGAGAGTGTCAGTATTTACAGAGGGTCCCCGGGAGAGTGTCAGTATTTACAGAGGGTCCCCGGGAGAGTGTCAGTATTTACAGAGGGTCCCCGGGAGAGTGTCAGTATTTACAGAGGGTCCCCGGGAGAGTGTCAGTATTTACAGAGGGTCCCCGGGAGAGTGTCAGTATTTACAGAGGGTCCCCGGGAGAGTGTCAGTATTTACAGAGGGTCCCCGGGAGAGTGTCAGTATTTACAGAGGGTCCCCGGGAGAGTGTCAGTAATTACAGAGGGTCCCCGGGAGAGTGTCAGTATTTACAGAGGGTCCCCAGGAGAGTGTCAGTATTTACAGAGGGTCCCCAGGAGAGTGTCAGTATTTACAGAGGGTCCCCAGGAGAGTGTCAGTAATTACAGAGGGTCCCCAGGAGAGTGTCAGTATTTACAGAGGGTCCCCGGGAGAGTGTCAGTATTTACAGAGGGTCCCCGGGAAAGTGTCAGTATTTACAGAGGGTCCCTGGGAGAGTGTCAATATTTACAGAGGGTCCCCGGGAGAGTGTCAGTATTTACAGAGGGTCCCCGGGAGAGTGTCAGTATTTACAGAGGGTCCCCGGGAGAGTGTCAGTAATTACAGAGGGTCCCCGGGAGAGTGTCAGTATTTACAGAGGGTCCCCGGGAGAGTGTCAGTATTTACAGAGGGTCCCCGGGAGAGTGTCAGTAATTACAGAGGGTCCCCGGGAGAGTGTCAGTATTTACAGAGGGTCCCCGGGAGAGTGTCAGTATTTACAGAGGGTCCCCGGGAGAGTGTCAGTATTTACAGAGGGTCCCCGGGAGAGTGTCAGTATTTACAGAGGATCCTCGGGAGAGTGTCAGTATTTACAGAGGGTCCCCGGGAGAGTGTCAGTATTTACAGAGGGTCCCCGGGAGAGTGTCAGTATTTACAGAGGGTCCCTGGGAGAGTGTCAGTATTTACAGAGGGTCCCCGGGAGAGTGTCAGTATTTACAGGGGGTCCCCGGGAGAGTGTCAGTATTTACAGAGGGTCCCCGGGACAGTGTCAGTATTTACAGAGGGTCCCCGGGAGTGTGTCAGTATTTACAGAGGGACCCCGGGAGAGTGTCAGTATTTACAGAGGGTCCCCGGGAGAGTGTCAGTATTTACAGAGGGTCCCCGGGAGTGTGTCAGTATTTACAGAGGGTCCCCGGGAGTGTGTCAGTATTTACAGAGGGTCCCCGGGAGAGTGTCAGTATTTACAGAGGGACCCCGGGAGAGTGTCAGTATTTACAGAGGGACCCCGGGAGAGTGTCAGTAATTACAGAGGGTCCCCGGGAGAGTGTCAGTATTTACAGAGGGTCCCTGGGAGAGTGTCAGTATTTACAGAGGGTCCCCGGGAGAGTGTCAGTATTTACAGAGGGTCCCCGGGAGTGTGTCAGTATTTACAGAGGGTCCCCGGGAGTATGTTGATAAAATACTAACAATTGCCACTACAGAAATGTCAAAAGTGAAATTGCATTTCTTTTTGAAAAAATAATCTTCCTTTGGCTGGAGGATCAAGTTGCCACTGGGAAATTCCCAGCCCTTCTACAGGGTGGAGACCCAGGGGACACCAGAAACGGAGAGGCCAGTTGACTCTTCATGTAAATGACCCTGGGCCTGGGATTTGGGACAGCGTCATTTCCGGGGCAGAGTGGCAGGTGGAAGCCTTGCCCCAGTGTACTTCCAGTGACGGTGGTGTGTGGGGGGGGGGGGGGGCTCCAGGAATTTCGAGGCCACTGTCACATCCAGCAACAGACTGTGGCAGAGGCCGAGGACAAGCCACGGCCCTCTCTGTCGCAGATGGTGACATGAATCTTGGCATTCATGTGGAAATGACTTATGAAATGATACTGGGCGGCCTGCGGGTGGCACTGTCCAGGGAGAGTATAAATACTCGGGCATGGGCCCAGCTTGCTCAGGACATTCGTTAACAGGAATTAGTGAAGAACACAACTAGATCTCCATGTTGTAAAACAGTTGATTAAAGCGGTGTTTAACGCTTAGACCAAGTGCCTAGTAGTTTTCTTACGTCAGATGGTGTGCGCTGCATGGAGACCAAGAACAGTAGGGTGCAAAAAAAACTTTTGACACGCAGCTTTCATACTTCAACTTTCTATAATTCGGGGAATTGCAGGAATGAGTGAACATTAGAGACACTAACGGTGCGTCTGGATGCTATAATGGGAGGTAACAACAGAAAATGCTGGAAAAACTCAGCAGGTCAGGCAACATCCGTGGAGAGAAATTTGAGTTGACGTTTCGGGTCGAACCCTTCTTAGTGCGATGAGTCTTGATGGACCCAATAGCCTTTTTTCATCCTTAGCTCGTCTTATGTAACTCATTTTACATGCTCCAGGGAAGAGATGACTGCATGTAATCTGGGCTGTAAACCTGGCAAAATGCATCGTTTAATCTTTGAACAGGAATATTCAGCCTGAACTGTTCTATAAATAGGACTGAATATAAGAACGGCCATTTATAAAGCACCTTTCACATTTTCAGGGCCTCCCAAAGTGCTTCCCAGCCAATGAATTATTTTTGAGATGTAGTCAGTGTTGTTATTTGGCAAATGCAGCAGCCAACACAGCAAAGTCCCACATACAACAGTAAGTTGAAGGATCACTTTTTTTTTCCGGTTTGAAGGATTGATGTTGATCAGGACAACACTACTGCTCGCCTTCAAATACTGCAATGGGATCTTTTCGCCCGTCTGAGATGGTAGACGGGAGCCTCGGTTTAACAGCGCATCCGGTAGACAGCTCCACCTCTCACTCCCTCACTGCTACATTGAAATATAAAAACAGAAAATGCTGGGAGAACGCTCAGCCAGTCGGGCAGCATCTGTAGAGAGAGAGAAACAGAGTCAACGTTTCAGGTCGATGACCCTCCGCCAGCAACTGCATTGAAATGTTGGCCTGGGTTACGTGCTCTGGTTCGGGAGTGGGGTTTGAACCTATGAACTAGAAGCGAGAGTCCTATCACTGAGCCAAGAGTGACGCGCGTCAGGTTGAAATTGTTTTTTTTTGCCTCGGCTGTGTGAGTAGCAAACCACAGACTGTGTCCTCCCCTCGCCAACAAAAAAACAATTGGAAGCTGGATGATATAATGGGTCAGACACTGAATTTTCACTTGAGCTCAAATCTAGTCTAGTCTAGACCGATGGGATGAAAGATTCATAGAATCAGAGAACGATACAGCACAGAAGGAGGCCATTCGGCCCATCGTGCCTGTGCTGGCTCTTTGGTAGAGTTCTCCAATTAGACCCACTTCCCTGCCCTTTCCCCGTAGCCCTGTATTTTTTTTTCCCTTCAAGTATTTATCCAATTCCCTTTTGAAAGTTACTATTGAATCTGCTTCCACCGCCCTTTCAGGCAGCGCGTTCCAGATCACAACAACTCGCTGCATAAAAAAATATTTCCTCCTGTTACCTCTGGTTCTTTTGCCAATCACCTTAAATCTGTATCCTCTGGTTACCCACCCTCCTGCCACTGGAAACAGTTTCTCCTTATTTACTCTATTGAAACCCTTCATGATTTTGAACAGCTCCATCAAGTCTCTTCTTCATCTTCACTGC
Organism: Somniosus microcephalus; assembly: GCF_052327205.1. NCBI lineage: Eukaryota > Metazoa > Chordata > Chondrichthyes > Squaliformes > Somniosidae > Somniosus > Somniosus microcephalus. The sequence goes on from NC_140999.1 coordinate 11,099,121, forward strand.
TCTAAGGAGAACAACCCCAGCTTCTCCAGTCTCTCTACATAACTGAAGTCCCGAGCATCATGGTGGTAAATTCCCTTGCCGTTGTGCTTAAGGGTCCAACGTGGAATGAGTTTGGTCACTCTGAATCCACCTAGTCAGTCAGACAGCACAAAGCTTCTCCTAACTGCAAACCTCCCTCAGGGAGATCACGGGATGGCTGTTGCGGGAAGTGTAAAAAAAGCTGCAGCCAGGGTCATCCCTCTGAGATTGGAACTGAGGCACGTTGTTGGGGGCAGAATAGAGGGAACTTTACTCTTCATCTAAGTGCAATAGCTTACCTGGGGGTGTTCGATACTGAGATGGGTGGCGGGGGCGGGGGGAATTTTCTCCACAAAATTGCGCAGGGTCATGATAGAAAGAGCAGGAAAATGGGGCGGTGGAGCTGATTGCTGCCTCACCATCCTGCCAGGATTTCCCTCCTTGCTGGGGCCACCACTGCCCTTTACTTCTCTGCCTACCACTCGTGGCGGCACGGACTGAGATCCCCAGTGGAGTTTCCTTCTTTCCATCGCAGATACTTCCGCTTCCCAGGGTTTCCACAGGGAAAGGTCCTGGGAAGCGGTGGGAACAGCAATGGAGGGAGAGAGCCTTTAGACTGTGGAATCAAAAACACAATCTCTAAATTTGCGGACGACACCAAATTGTGGAGGCGGGGGGGGGGTGGTATGGGGGGGTGGGGAGGATAGTCAATACTGAGGAGGACTGCAACAAATTACAGGAGGAGTCATGGAGTCATTATGGCACAGATGGAGGCCATTCTGGCCATCGAGTCCATGCCAACTCTCTGTAGAGCAATCCAGTCAGTCCCATTCCCCCGCACGACCCCCATAACCCTGCAAGTTTGTTTCCCTCAAGTGCCTATCCAATTTCCTTTTGAAATCATTTGAGGACTTTAATAAACTTGCAGAATGGGCATATGATTGGCAAATGAAGTTCAACACAGATAACTGTGAGGTATTACATTTTGGTAGGAAGAATAGGGAGGTCACTTATCACTTGGAGGGTGCGAGTCTGGGTGGGGTAGAGGAACAAAGGGATCTCGGAGTACAAATACACAAATCACTAAAAGTTGCAACACAGGTAAGCAAGGCCATAAAAAAAGCAAACCAAGCACTAGGGTTTAGTTCTAGAGGGATAGAATTAAAAAGTAGGGAAGTTATGTTAAACTTGCATCGAACCTTGGATAGACCACACTTGGAGTATTGCGTACAATTCTGGTCGCCATATTATAAAAAGGATATAGAGGCACTGGAGAGGGTGCAGAGAAGATTTACAAGGATGATACCAGAAATGCGAGGGTACGCCTATCAGGAAAGAATGGACAGGCTGGGTCTCTTTTTGCTTGAAAAGAGAAGGTTGAGGGGTGACCTAATAGAGGTCTTTAAAATTATGAAGGGTTTTGACAGAGTGGATACAGAGAGAGTGTTTCCACTTGTGGGGAAGAGCTTAACCAGAGGCCATCAATATAAGATAGTCACCAAGAAATCCAATAGGGAATTCGGAAGAAATGTCTTTACCCAGAGAGTGCTGAGAATGTGGAACTCGCTACCACAGGGAGTGGTTGAAGCAAATAGTATAGATGCATTTAAGGGGAGGCTGGACAAGCATATGAGGGAGAAGGGAATAGAGGGTTATGCTGATAGATTTAGATGGGGAAAGACGGGAGGAGGCTCGAGTGGAGCATAAACGCCGGCATGGACTGGTTTGGCTGAATGGCCTGTTTCTGTGCCGTATATCCCATGCTGTGGCCTCCTCTCTTTCCGTTTCCCCCTCCACCCCCTAACAGTAACCCGTTGAAGGTCCCAGACTGAACCAAGGCTTGGCGTGGCACTGCTGGGACCGGGGATTGAACCCTAGGGACATCCACGGCCTGTATAGCTCAGTACCACCGCCCCCCACCCCTCCCCCTCAAATGCCAATTTCATCCTTCAAGCCATGGCGAAGCTCCTGCCTCTGAGACTAGGCACTTCTTCCCGGCTGCATGCCCACCTCAGAGCAACCGATACCCAGATTTACCCTCCCCAAGTCTCAGGAGACAGCACACCCGGGCTGGAGGAATGTGAATGGCTGGCGAAACATCCAGCAGTTGTGCCGCCAGTCAATCACAATTCCAGAAGGAAGCTGATTAGAAGGCCCCGGCTAATACGCTTTGAAGAAAACATTTATTAACTCAATACAAATCTCATTCTTTCCTCCCCCAGTGGAAATGGTAATGTCTCGCATGTAATAGTGCAGCAAGGACTGTGGATTTGAATTATTTTTTTGCAAAGTAAGATGTTGTCAAAGACCTGAAATGTGCGGCCGGTGCCTTGAAGTGACATTGTGATTTATAACTCGCTAAAGATGCTACTTTCAATAGAAATTCTAATCTCCAATTCCTCTTCTTTCTTTTTTTTTATCTTTCAGATGAATCGGCCCATTCAGGTGAAGCCTGCTGACAGTGAGAGCCGTGGAGGTAGTTGTAACCGATATTTTATCGAGGGGAAGATATCAGTCACTGGGACTTCCTCAATAACCTAATTAGACCGTGACTGAAGTAAATGTGATGCGTTGGGTTGAGTGTGGATTTAAATGCTCGCACTATCAGCAGCTCTTTTCTTCCAGATCTCTTCACCCTCCCCACCACCCCCCTCCCTTTCTCTGGAGGTGCAGTTGCGGGGTACGAGACTGCAGAGGCACCATCAGTGCTTCACCCGATTACTCGCTCGCCATGGCCTTATTTTTTATCCGTGGGAGGGTATCACAGGTGAATACCGCCGCTCTCCCCACCCCCGCCCCCTTCACCCCTTGTCCTAGCTGATGTCCACCGCCTTGCCACGTAAATCGCCGGACAGCAATCAGGAACGGTGATTCTCTCGCCCAAAACCAAAGGGGCGTTGAAGTGAGACCAACTGTAGCACCCGAGACATTGCCCTCATTGAGGTCAGCTAGCTCAGCACTGATTGGAGATCAATCATGGGCCCTTCCCGTCGTGCATGGTTCATGGTGCAAGTGCATTTACCCACTGAACTACGGGAGAAAAAAAAAAAAAATTTTGTGAAGCGAATACCTGACTGAGGTGCATTATTGTTGGCACTGAGAGATTGAGTAGACTAGGCCTATATTCCCTAGAGTTTAGAAGAATAAGAGGTGATCTCATTGAAACATAAAATTCTTAAGGGGCTTGACAGGGTAGATGCAGGGAGGATGTTCCCCCTGGCTGGGGAGTCTAGAACCAGGGGTCACAGTCTCAGAATAAGGGGTCGGCCATTTAGGACTGAGATGAGGAGAAATGTCTTCACTCAGAGGGTGGTGAATCTTTGGAATTCTCTACCCCAGTGGGCTGTGGAGGCTCAGTCGTTGAGTGTATTCAGGACAGAGATCGATAGATTTTTGGATACTAAGGGAATCAAGGGATATGGGGATAGTGTGGGAAGGTGGAGTTGAGGTAGAAGATCAGCCATGATCTCATTGAATGGCGGAGCAGGCTCGAGGGGCCGAATGGTCGACTCCTGCTCCTATTTCTTATGTTCTTATGTTCTTAAAGTGAGTTTGTGGTGCAGCACCCATGGTAGCTGTATCTGTTGGAGCTTAACTGTTGTGATCTGATACTCATATTTAATAATCAATTTTAATTAAACTTAATATAAAGTTTCAAACTATGGCTCTCCCAGCAGTTCTGTGGAGTGTTTTGGGATGTATTTCTATGCTGAAAGAACAATGTCAACGCACAATGTTGTTGTTGGTTCAGTCCGCGAAAGCTATCATAGAATCTTACAGCACAGAAGGAGGCCATTCGGCCCATCGTGCCTGTGCCGGCTCTTTGAAAGAGCTCTCCAATTAGTCACCCCGCCCAACCCCCTGGCTCTTTCCCCATTAGCCCTGCAAATTTTTCTTTTTCAAGTACATCTCCACTTCCCTTTTGAAAGTGTAGATCCAAGGAATTACAGGAACACTGCAGTTTTAATCCCAGGTCCGCACTGAGGTAGCTGGCCTCACTTGGGTTGGCGGTAGGGATGCTACAACTGAACCCGCTGCTCGGGAAGGGGAAATGGTTCGGAGTCCTGATTGCTACGTAGTGACCCCTGCTGTAAAAGTGCTCGAGTATGGAGGTGGGGTGGGTGGGGGGGGGGGGGCGCGAGCATAGAATTGTGCTTGGCCCCCCCCCTGATAGTTCCCCCCATGGTCAAATAGCCTGTCCGCACTCACTGTGCAGGCTCACGCAAGAGGGTGAGGGAGGAACTGGACCCCAGCAAAAAATCAAGGGTGGAAAAGGCTGACATTTTAAAAGAACTCTAAGGATCGACATCATCACTGGTGTGGTGATGGAATTGCATAGCTAGTTACATCATTCGTATGTTTGTGATATAATGTCTTGCAGGAGGCTTTACCAGATGGCAATGCCCCTTTAACAACATATTTTTTCCAACATTCAGATAATGGATTCCTTAAGGGGGCTTTGTCTTCTGGGGGGTGGGTGTCTTGTGGGAGACATTACAATGTTTATTCATATTGTGGATGTGATGACCTCATTAAATGCACAGTAACATCGTTAAGACACCTTGAGCAGTGTGGGTGTTTTGTTTTGAAATGATAAATTGATCTGAAAATCAACAAGGGAAATGTATGAACTGCTATGGACTACAATGCAAAGTTTGTCAACACAGATTATTATGGCAGCTTTTGCGGATTTTAGGCTCTTCCTGGCTATTCCAGAAACTGCAAAGTCCCGCAAGAAACAAACACAGTGGTTCGTTGCTAAGGTTACACTCTCAAAACTCCAGATTCCTGAGTGTATGCTGTTGATAATCTAATGTTAACCTTGTGGCTGTGCTTTGAGATATCCATTGGGCTTTGCGTTAGGCAGAGCATTGTGGTGTGAGGAACATGGTTGACATTGAGAGAGAGAGAGGGCGTTGAGAACATGAGATCCAAGCATCTTGTTCATGCCACTAGTATCTACTCCAAGCTGGATACAGTTCCTTCACAAACAGTAAGTGGGTAGTAAGAGGCGGGGTGGGGCCTATTCGTGACAAAGAAGGTTTTATATGCTTAGAGACGCAGGGCAAGGCTAGAATACTCAATGAGTACTTTGTATCGGTGTTTACTAAGAAGGTGGATGCTGACAAAATATCGGTAGCAATGGAAGGGGTGAACATTGTTAGACAGGTAGTACGAGAAAGGCTGGGTATGCTTGGAGTGGATAAGTCGCCTGGTCCAGATGACTTGCATCCCAGGTTGCTAAGGGAATTGGGGGAGGAGATAGCGGAAGGGCTTGCCATAATTTTCCAATCTGCCCTAGTTGCAGGGGAGGTGCCTGTAGATTGGAAAGTGGCAAATGTGACACCATTGTTTAAGAAAGCGTGTAAGGACAATTCTAGTAACTACAGGCCGGTCAGTTTAACATCAGTGGTGGGTAAAGTTTTAGAAACAATAATCAAGGAAAAATTAACGGGCACTTGGAGAGGTTTAAGCTAATTAAGGAGAGCCAACACAGGTTTTTAAAAGGCAGATCATGTTTGACTAATCTAATTGAATTTTTTGATGAAGTAACAGGGAGGATCGATGAAGGGAATGCAATGGATGTTGTCTACATGGATTTTAGACAGGCGTTTGACAAAGTGCCACATAGAAGGCTGGTTAACAAAATTGAGGCTCACGGAATAGGTGCATCAGTGGCAGCTTGGATAAGGAATTGGCTTAAGGACAGAAAACAGCGAGTTTTGGTAAATGGCTGTTTTTAAGACTGGAGGATGGTAGACAGTGGTGTTCCCCAAGGGTCAATGATGGGGCCACTGCTTTTTTTGGTATATATAAATGACCTAGATATTGGAATACAAAGTAGAATTTCTAAATTTGCCGATGACATCAAACTTGGGGGTGTGGCAAACAGTGAGGATAATACCAATTGACTACAACAGGACATAGAAAGGCTAGCAGAATGGGCAGACAAGTGGCAGATGGAATTTAATACAGAGAAGTGTGAAATGATGCATTTTGGCAGAAGGAACAGGGAAAGGCAATATACACTTAATGGCATAGTTTTAAAGAGTGTGCAGGGACAGAGAGATCTGGGAGTTAATGTGCATAGGTCCCTGAAGGTGGCAGGACATATTGAGAGAGTGGTTAGCAAAGCATATGGGATCTTGGGCTTCATAAATAGAGGTATTGAGTACAAAAGTAGAGAAGTTATGCTGCACCTTTATAAAGCGCTGGTTAGGCCACAGCTGGAGTATTGCGTCCAGTTCTGGTCACCACACTTTAGGAAGGATGTGAAGGCCCTTGAGAGGGTGCAGAGGAGATTTACCAGAATGGTTCCAGGGATGGGGAACCTTAGCTACAAGGACAGGTTGGAGAAGCTGGATTTGTTTTCATTAGAGGAAAGGAGGTTGAGGGGTGATTTGATAGAGGTGTACAAGATTATGAGGGGTTTGGATAGGCTAGACGGGGAAAGGCTGTTCCCACTAGTTGATGGTACAAGGACTAGCGGACACAGATTTTAAGGTTTTGGGCAAGAGATATAGGGGGGACGTGAGGGAAAACTTTTTTATGCAGCGAGTGGTGAGGACCTGGAACTCGCTGCTGACGGAAGTGGTGGAAGCGGAGACACTCAATGTTTTCAAGGGGAGACTGGATAGGCACTTGAGGGAAATAAACTTGAAGGGCTACGGGGATAGAGCGGGGGAATGGGACTGACAGCATTGCTCTACAGAGAGCCGGCATGGACTCGATGGGCCGAATGGCCTCCTTCTGTGCCGTTATGACTCTATGACTATGACTCTATGGCCTAGAAATTCGGTATGGCTGCGTTTGGGGCGCTAGTCCTGGCGATGCGCAAAGTTTAGCGCCAGGCGCAATTTAGCGCCACCTAGCGCGATATTGGGTTGCAGCGCCCCTAAAGGTGATTGCGGTGCTAAATCAGGCACTGCACGCTACTCTTAAGGCGCTAACCAGGCGGCGTAACCCAATTTCGCCGCGGCGGGGCGCAGCGAGGGTGCTGTCAATAATCACTTTCCCTGAGACACACTGGTGCCGGCCAGCTCTTAAAGGGGCAGGTCAATTGGCATCACCAGACACACTCACTGCCTTGTAGGCCTTCAAAGCGGTGGGAGCCTACCTGTGGCGCACCAGCCTAGCAAGACATGGAAAGGGTGAGGCAGAGGGCGGAACGCCTCACTGATGGGGCATTGGATGCTTTGGTTGGCGCAGTGCAATCAAGGCCGAGGAAGATGTTCGGAATGTGATTTATGTTTTGGACAGTCTCCCGGGTGTGAGAGGCAGTTATGTGTCAGTGTATTAGTTTTGCTTTCTGTTGCCATAGCTTTCTCATGTTTGAAGGAACCACATTTTGTGTAATGAAACACTTTCTTCATTTACAATGGCCATGCCTGCTATTTACATGCATCTTGCCCTTCACAGGCTTGTGGGTATCAGACCGCTTCCATTCCTGTTCTTGGAATGGCAGCAAGCATTCCGTGAGAGGGGCCTAGAAGCTACTTCTGATCAGCCTCTGACGCGCAGCCTGAGAAGAGCCGCTCGCGTAGAAGTTCAGGCCAGCAGGCATCTTCTTTCTAAATTGCAGCCTTCTGACACACTGCTCCTCCGGCATGTTCATGTAGGATAACCCTGCCAGCGTAAGGTCTGCTGTGGCGACGTCTGTTGGCCCTCCTCCGTCTGGCCATGCCCGCCCCCCTCTCCCAGCATCTCAGTGCCCTTTCCAGATGATTCAACAGCAGGACGTTCCCCTCCAATGCAGCCCCCATAATAAGGTTCCCCGTTGTCAAGGCTCACCAACAGCAAGGTGATGGTCAGAAGGCTGAAGATCGTCTGCCTGCGCTGGCTCAGTGGTGAAATGGCTCTCAGTGTGTAGCTCAGCAACTCTTTGTAGCTCTCGAGGAAGTTGTGCTCCAAAAATGGCTGCCGCTTTTAAACCACACCAGTCCCCTTTAAATAATGCTCCTCCATCCCGAGAGCGACTTGGTAAGGTCCAGGTAAGCTGTCACTATTAGCGCCAGGCGCTATGGAGGGGGGCGCCACTGAATTTCCGGTCCGGGGCACCCAAAAGGTGTTGCACACTCAAATCACGTCATAATCAGCCTGCGCCCATGAGCGGGCGCTAAGATTTAGCGTCGGCACTAAATGCATGCTCAATATGGGGCGAGGCGCTAGGCGCCTTGTGCCCACCCGGAAATTGGCTAGCACCCCACTTCTCGGCCTCTTTAGGCGTTAATCGGTGGCGCTAACAACCGAATTTCTCCCCCTATGACTAAAGTGAGATGGGTTCTTACGGTTACCTGTCCCGAGAGAGGAATGAAACAGTTTTTTTTAATATTCTGTCATGGGATGTGGGCGTCGCTGGCAAGGCCAGCATTTATTGCCCTCGAGAAGGTGGTGGTGAGCTGCCTTCTTGAACCGCTGCAGTCTGTGTGGTGAAGGTGCTCCCACAGCGCTGTTCAGGAGGGAGTTCCAGGATTTTGACCCAGCGACGATGAAGGAACGGCTGATATACTTCTAAGTCAGGATGGTGTGTGACTTGGAGGGGAACTTGGAGGTGGTGGTGTTCCCATGCGCCTGCTGCCCTTGTCACGGGTTTGGGAAGTGCTGCCGAAGAAGCCTTGGCGTGTGTATGCATGTGTACGATTGGCCCAGGAGGTGAAATATCCCGGGCCTCAACTCTGAGGCAGCGGGTGAGTTTTCAACTCTCCTCGCCACCCATCTGCCCAAAACGCGCCTGGAGTTAAAATCGGGGCCTGTGTGATCCACCGGGCTTTCAGTCACCATTTTCACCACTAATGCTCGGTGTAGATTTACCCCCCCCCCACTATTATTACGATCCTTGGGACACTAAAGGAACAAGTTGTTGATATAAATTCTCGTCATTAGATGACTGATTCGTCACTTGTGATTTGTTGGTTGCTGATTCCATTTTGGATGGCGTTGTGAGTGTTCTTTTCGCCCCCTGCACAATTTCTAACCGGCGGATGTGGAGCAGTTTAGGCAGCGACCTGGGAGGGAGCCTCAAGCCTGTTTTGAGCCAGGGATGGAGAGTGGTGTTCAGAAGGGAACAGTCTGCAGAGGGGAAGAGAGCGGAGTTGTCCAAGGAGAATCCCAACAGAGCATCCGGATGCCAAATCAGCCATCCCTGACTTCTTCAGCTCAACCTCGCTGCTGCCTTGTGATTCCCGCTTGGATTATCCTTCAGGATTCCCTTCGAGAACCGGGAGAGCTGGTGACGCCACAGGAGAAAATATAAAGTTACGGAAAAATTAGTGAACATTAAAGTATATCAAGGAGCTGCATGGTATCATTACAGAAGTTCCAGGGATGAGGGACTTCAGTTACGTGGAGAGACTGGAGAAGCTAAGGTTGTTCTCCCAGAGAAGGTGAAGAGGAGAATTGATAGAAAATCATGAACGATTTTGGTAGAGTAAATGAGGAGAAACTGTTCCCAGTGGCGGAAAGGTCGGTAACCAGAGGACACAGATTTAAGATAATTGTCAAAAGAACCAGAGGGGAAATGAGGAAGCATGTTTTTTTACGCAGCGAGTTGTGGTGATCTGGAATGCACTGCCTGAAAGAGTGGTGGAAGCAGATTCAGTAGTAACATTCAAAAGAGAATCGGATAATAGAGTCATAGGGGGAGAAATTCGGTTGGTTGCGCCACCGATTAACGCCTAAAGAGGCCGAAAAGTGGGGCGCTAGCCAATTTCCGGGCGGGCGCAGGGCGGGCGCCTAGCGCCTTGCCCCATATTGAGCATGCATTTAGCGCCGGCGCTAAATCTTAGCGCCTGCTCACGGGCGCAGGCTGATTATGATGTCATTTGAGTGTGCAACGCCTTTTGGGCGCCCCGGACCGGAAATTCAGTGGCGCCCCCCTCCGTAGCGCCTGGCGCTAATAGTGACAGCTTACCTGGAACCTTACCAAGTCGCTCTCGGGCTGGAGGAGCGTTATTTAAAGGGGACTGGTGTGGTTTAAAAGTGGCAGCCATTTTTGGAGCACAACTTCCTCGAGAGCTACAAAGAGTTGCTGAGCTGCACACTGAGAGCCATTTGACCACTGAGCCAGCGCAGGCAGACGATCTTCAGCCTTCTGACCATCACCTTGCAGTTGGTGAGCCTTGACAACGGGGAACCTTCCTGTGGGCACTTATTATGGGGGCTGCATTGGAGGGGAACGTCCTGCTGCTGAATCATCTGGAAAGGGCACTGAGACGCTGGGAGAGGGGGGCGGGCATGGCCAGACGGAGGAGGGCCAACAGACATCGCCACAGCAGACCTTACGCTGGCAGGGTTTTCTGACAGCAGTTTTCCTACATGAACATGCTGGAGGAGCAGTGTGCCAGAAGGCAGCGATTTAGAAAGGAGGTGGTGACTGAGCTGTGCCAGCTGCTTCAGCCAGATCTGCAGCCTCAGATAAGGTGCAGGACATCTCTGTCGGTGGCTGAGAAGATGCCTGCTGGCCTGAACTTCTACGCGAGCGGCTCTTCTCAGGCTGCGCGTCAGAGGCTGATCAGAAGTAGCTTCTAGGCCCCTCTCACGGAATGCTTGCTGCCATTCCAAGAACAGGAATGGAACCGGTCTGATACCCACAAGCCTGTGAAGGGCAAGATGCATGTAAATAGCAGGCATGGCCATTATAAATGAAGAAAGTGTTTCATTACACAAAATGTGGTTCCTTCAAACATGAGAAAGATATGGCAACAGAAAGCAAAACTAATACACTGACACATAACTGCCTCTCACACCCGGGAGACTGTCCAAAACATAAATCACATTCCGACCATCTTCCTTGGCCTTGATTCCACTGCGCCAATCAAAGCATCCAATGCCCCATCAGTGAGGCATTCCGCCCTCTGCCTCACCCTTTCCATGTCTTGCTAGGCTGGTGCGCCACAGGTAGGCTCCCACCGCTTTGAAGGCTTACAAGGCAGTGAGTGTGTCTGGTGATGCCAATTGACCTGCCCCTTTAAGAGCTGGCCGGCGCCAGTGTGTCTCAGGGAAAGTGATTATTGACAGCACCTTCGCTGCGCACTGCCGCCGCAAAATTGGGTTCCGCTGCCGGGTTAGCGCCTTAAGAGTAGCGTGCAGCGCCTGATTTAGCGCCGCAATCACCTTTAGGGGCGCTGCAACCCACTATCGCGCTAGGTGGCGCTCAATTGCGCCTGGCGCTAAACTTTGCGCATCGCCAGGACCAGCGCCCCAAACGCGGCTATACCAAATTTCTAGGCCATAGAGTTATACAGCACAGAACGAGGCCCTTCGGCCCATCATGTCCATGCCGGCCATCAAGCCCTGTCTATTCTAATCCCATTTTCCAGCACTTGGTCCGTAGCCTTGTATGCTATGGCGTTTCAAGTGCTCATCTAAATGCTTCTTGAATGTTGTGAGGGTTCCTGCCTCTACCACCCTTTCAGGCAGTGAGTTCCAGATTCCAACCACCCTCTGGGTTAAAAAGTTTTTGCTCAAATCCCCTCTAAACCTCCTGCTCTTTACCTTGAAACTATGCCCCCTGGTTATTGACCACTCTTGAAGGAAAAAAAATTGCAGGGCTATGGGGAAAGGGCAGGGGGGGGGGAGTGGGACTAATTGGGTAGCTCGACCAAAGAGCCGGCACAGGCACGATGGGCCGAATGGCCATCACCTGTGCTGTACCATTCTAGGATTCTGCGATTCTACACGTATAGAAATAATAAAAACAAAAATAGTAAATACTAGAAATACACAATACCATCAGCACTTGGAAAGAGAAAAGGCAGGTTAGTGTCTTAGGTGTCCCCCCAAAAACGTTAAGCTGTTTTTTCTCTGTTCAAGTTCTTATGTTCATTAATAAATAGACATTCTTATTATGAACACAGCTAGCTTTTGCTAGACACTTTATTGAGCACATGTGGACTAGGTACAGTATCTGTAGAGGCATCCATCTTGACTGCTGCCTTGTGGGTAGCTTAGTGCCTCATGGGTAATGTAGTCTTAATATACATACAGCTGGGTAGTGTAGTCTTATATACATACAGCTATATACAGCTCTACACAGCTCTACAGCTCCACCTAGTGTCCACTATAGAATGACATGTTATTGATCAGGACTCGCTCTGTATTTCCAGCATTTTCTGTTTTTTATGTAGATATCCAGCATTGGCAGCTTTTATCTATATACGGGGAAATTAATCTGCTTTTAATCGCTTCAAATAAAACATTTTAACAACATTTTATTTGTGAAAGCTTTTACTGATGGGGCAGAAGTAACAATGAAACCAAAAGACGGTGATTTAGGAACAGGGAGGCGTTCAAGGAATGCGGCCAATTTAACAGCAAGGCCACAACCCCTTCAAACATTGAATTTACTGAATTGTATTTTTTTTTAAACGTATTCTTATTTTATTGTTACTTTACTTTCAACGCAGGTCTCTTTGTGTAGTGCTGGGTTGCGAAAGAAACGGAAATGCTCTTATCTTTATCGCTTCAGTAGTGCATGTTCTCATTGGCTGACTACATAGGCCTCAGCCAGGAGCTTGCCAAGACAAAGGCAGCATAACGTCCATGACTACCTCCCTCTGCTGGAAACATGTGCAATTACATAATAGAAGGCGGTATTGGCCCAGAAATTTGGGTCGGGGGCTTCGCGCGGGTGTAAGCCCCTGACCTGCACTTACCTTGCGCGCCGGCCATTGTGCTGTGGGCCCCCGTGGGATTCCGATCCTGGGCCTCCTCCAACTGCTGGCGCGCAGTGCTTGCGTATCCCAGCGGCGCAGTTAGTTCAGAGCGTCCCCTGGGATCACGTGGGCCATGGAGAGCCAATGGTAGCAGGGAATGCTTCATTCATAAGTTTGACAGGAAGAGCTGTCAAACCTATAAATACTATAAGCCCCAAAACATCACTAAATCTTCAAATACATTTTTTAAAAATCACATTTTTAAAATAAACTATAAATTACATGAAATAACTATTTTAAACAATAATTTAAATTTTTGAAACAAATAATTTTATTTTCTAACGGGGCTAAAAATAAACTTACCTTTCTTTAAAGTATTTAAAAATAATAAACCTGTGGAAAAAATGTTTTAATTTTAATTAATTCACCACTTACCTTGTAAAAAGCAGGCCTTGTTCGATGTGCACGCGCTACCTCTCCTGCGCACGCGTTCCACCTCTCAACCCCTTCTTTCAGGGGAACGGAAGTGCCGGTTTCCCGCGCATGCGCAGTGCATGCAGGAAACCGGCACTTTCGTTGGGCTTACGGCTGAGTACCCCATGCGTACTCACCCGTGGAGACCCGAATTTCTGGGACAATTATATTTATCAGGGGTTCGGGGAGAGTAATGGCCCATAAGAACCATTATTGTGTGGTGGCTGTTTGAAACTGAGGAAGTTCATGCATTTTAAGGCGTGTTAATTCAGTGAAACAGTATGCATTTAGAAGGACCCGGGTCAGAAAGTACAAACAGGCTTGAGGAGAAATGAAGTGTTTACAATAATTCACAAAATGGGTCGCTTTGATCTTAAGTTATAGCTTTCCTTACAACATGAACACAGCTTGCTAACTCACTGTTTACCATCTCCTCCCCCACTTCCCACAATGACTGTTGTTAAAAACGTATATACATCAATATTATACAGTTAAGTATCCAGCCTGTGCTCCAGATGGCTCCAAACTTTGAATCAAGAAGTCTGCTGCTTAAGCCTAACAGTTCACCTCATTTCAATCATGTTACCAGTGCCATGGACAAGGCCACTGGCTCAATGGCACAGTGCTTCTCTGCAGAAAATAAAGGAGGTGGGGCTTAGTAACATCTTCAATGGGACCATATCAACCTCTTTAGTTCTAGCCTTTGATTGGCCAAAATAAATAGCCTTGGGAGTTCTTTTCAATCAATCAGATGCCAACTCGCCAAGGCTTCTTCGACAACACCTCTCAAAGCTGCGAACTCTACCACCTAGAAGGACAAGGGCAGCAGGCGCATGAGAACACCACCACCTCCAAGTTCCCCTCCAAGTCAGACACCATCCTGACTAGGAAATATTTCGCCGTTCCTTCATCGACGCTGGGTCAAAATCCTGGAACTCCCTCCCATATAGCACTGTGTGAGCACCTTCACCACACGGACTGCAGCGGTTCAAGAAGGGGGCTCACCACCACCACCTTCTGGAGGGCAACTAGGGATGGGCAATAAATGCTGGCCTTGCCAGCGACGCCCACATCCCATGAATGAATAAGAAAAATACTCACTGTTGCTGCCCCAACCTCCAAAAGGGACGATGGGATTGGTGGAAGGAAAGAAAAACAAGTGAGTAAAATGTTACCAAGTTTTTTCGAAAAGGAAATAAGCAGTACAATGGATAGAATGGTTATATTGCACAGAAATAAAATCAGAGTAAATACAATAAAAAGAGAGCGTGAGTGAGGAAGAAAAGAGATTTCAGAAAGATGGACAGAAATGGAGGCCTCATAAAGCTTGGGCCTACTGCACTGGTGCAGACCATTGCTCCTGACTCCATTGGCGTATCTGGGGTCAGTGCAGGGTCATCTTATTTAAATATATTTTGCAGGAGCCCGAGCCAGTATGGGTGTATCTGCGGTGCTCACTGTGGTTGCGGGGGGGGGGGGAGGGGGGGTGAAAGAAGTGACGCTGGATGACAACATGGGAGGGGGGAGCCGCTGTCCCCAAAATTTGCAGCTTTGAAAGGGTTTTCTCCCCCTTATAAGTGGATCGATCAGGCAATTCCTGGATCTCCCAGGCCAAAGGATCCACCCTGGAGACCATGTCGGCCCCAGTTCCACGCCAACAATGAGCTGGAGGCTGGATTCCTTCCGTCAACCAGATAGCTGGGCAGTAAGGATGGTAGGGAGCCATAGGAATTCCAGTGGTTGGGATGGCCCTTCCCACCAGTCCCGCAACCCCCCCCCCCGCAACCCCCGGTATCATGAGCCATGATTGGGGTGGACAGAAGTTCCATCTGCCTCGGGCGCCATTGGCTTCTGGGCACAGACCAAACGCTTCTGGCTTCCACCCGATTTTCTTCTGCCTCTGCTGAGCTCTTGGCCGATTTGCGGAGAGACTTCGCCTCAGGCCCCAAAGAAACTCCAGTGGAAAGCGCTTAACCATTTTTTTTTAGTTAGAATTTTACGCATTTACTTGTATATAAAAAAATAATTATACAGTATTTATACAGCACCTTATCCCATCTCAGAAACATCCCACATACTATGAATTACTTCTGAGTGTAAAAACTGTTGTATGTAAGCAAACCTAAGAGGCTAAGGGTTAATATTATAGAAACATAGAAACATAGAAGATAGGAGCAGGAGCAGGCCATTCGGCCCCTCGAGCCTGCTCCGCCATTCAATGAGATCATGGCTGATCATCCAAATTCAGTACCCTGTCCCTGCCTTCTCCCCATATCCCTTGATCCCTTTAGCCTTAAGAAATATATCCAACTCCTTCTTGAATGTATTTAACGAACTGGCCTCAACTGTCTTGTGTGGTAGAGAATTCCACAGGTTCACCACTCTCTGGGTGAAGAAATTCCTCCTCATCTCAGTCCTAAATGGCTTACCCCTTATCCTTAGACTGTGACCCCTGGTTCTGGACTCCCCCGCCATCGCAAACTGCTCCTGATTTTGGAGTAGTTAGATTACTGCAATATAAGGGTTCGTTTCAACATCAGCACATATATATAGAGCACCTTTAATGTAGTAAAACATCCCAAGGCGTTTCACAGGAGCGATTATCAAACAAAATTTGACACCGAGCCACATAAGGAGATATTAGGACAGGTGACCGAATCACGGTGTATGAGGTGAAAAATTAAAAATATAGCTAACCCAGATAGATCGGAATTTCCATGGACCTCCGACCCCACCCCAGGAAAGGAGTTGGTTTTCCTTAACAACAACAACTTGTACTTATATAGCATCTTTGACATAGTAAAATGTCCCAAGGCACTGCACAGGAGTGTTATAAGACAAAGAATTTGACACCGAGCCACAAACTTGGTCAAAGAAGTAGGTTTTAAGGAGCGTCTTAAAGGAGGAAAGAGAGGTAGCGAGGCGGAGTGGTTTAAACAGGGAGGGAATTCCAGAGCTTAGGGCCCAGGCAACAGAAGGCACGGCCGCCAAAGGATGAGCGATTATAATCAGGGATGCTCAAGAGGGCAGAATTAGAGGAGCGCAGATATCTCGGGGGGTTGTGGGGCTGGAGGAGATTACAGAGATAGGGAGGGAGTTGAAAACAAGGATGAGAATTTTAAAATCGAGGTGTTGCTTAACCGGGAGCCAATGTAGGTCAGTGAGCAACAGAGGTGATGGGTGACCGGGACTTAGTGCGAGTTAGGACATGGACAGCAGAATTTTGGATGACCTCAAGTTTACGTAGGGTAGAATGTGGTCGGCCAGCCAGGAGTGTGTTGGAATAGTCAAGTCTAGAGGTAACAAAGGCATGGATGAGGGTTTCAGCAGCGGATGAGCTGAGGCAAGGGTGGAGACGGGCCATGTTATGGAGGTGGAAATAGGCGGCCTTAGTTATGCTGCGGATATGTGGTCGGAAGCTCATTTCAGGGTCAAATATGACACCAAGGTTGCGAACAGTGTGGTTCAGCCTCAGACAGATGTTAGGGAGAGGAATGGAGTCAGTGGCTAGGGAACGGAGATTGTGGCGGTGACCGAAAACAATGGCTTCTGTCTTCCTGCATTCAAAGTGTGCCTCTCAATGAATTCAGAAAATAATGAATAGAGGCCCATATTTTCTGTATTATAAAATGTCAGTCTTGTCCAGATTCACATTGTTGAGGCTGGGGTAGGTTCGACGGTACATTGTGTTTCAGGAGCCCTGTGCCAGTAGACTACAAAGCAAATTCATTGATGGGTACAGAAAAGTACCTGAGGAGACCAGCAGGGATACGACAAAGATTTTCTTTTTTTTTTAAATGAGATTACAATTTGTACTTATCTCCACGAGCAGCAACGCACTTGGTTATGCAGCCGTGCTGTGTGTTGTGTGGTGATGGTTACCAGCTGTAAATTAAGGAGGGAAAGAAAAACCCAGATAGCTGTATTCAGTCACGGGAGGTGACAGGATGGAAAGAATGAGGCCTGACCTTTTCAAACTGACCTTCCAGATTCAGTAAGAAGTCCTTATCACTGCGCTCGCTTCTTTGGCCATCATTTGGAGTCAACCAGAGCTGCTTTGTTCAGGATGTGGTTCTGTGGGGTGCTATTCCCCACCTTTATCTTTTTTTCTCCTCCTGTAGCCTTTGTGCAGTGAGATGATTTATTGTTGTTGAAAGCCCGAGAGGACAAAGTAAATTAGTTTTTTTTTCTTTGCGAGGTAGAGGCAGGCAAACACAGCATGAGCTGAGACAGCTTGGGGTCTACAGCAAAGCCTTTATATATCTTAAAACTGATAGAGATTTCCTCGTGCCTTGTCCCAAAGAGGCTTCTTCTGCGCTAGACTGCTTGCTACATACCAGCCGGAAGCCAGTGCTGTCTCTTCATACATACAAAGAGAGATTGTAGAAACATAGAAACATAGAAGATAGGAGCAGGAGTAGGCCATTCGGCCCCTCGAGCCTGTTCCGCCATTCAATGAGATCATGGCTGATCATCCAAATTCAGTACCCTGTCCCTGCCTTCTCCCCATATCCCTTGATCCCCTTAGCCTTAAGAAATATATCGAACTCCTTCTTGAATATATTTAATGACGTGGCCTCAACTGCCTTCTGTTCCACAGAGAATTCCACAGGTTCACCACTCTCTGGGTGAAGAAATTCCTCCTCACCCCTGTCCTAAATGGCTTACCCCTTATCTTTAGTGTTGAGATGCCGGTGTTGGACTGGGGTGGACAAATGTAAGAAGTCACACAACACCAGGTTATAGTCCAACAGCTTTATTTGAAATCACAAGCTTTCGGAGCGCTGCTCCTTCGTCAGGTGAAGTGGAGAGATGCATAAAAACACAGCTTATATAGTCAGAGAATAATGCCAGATGATTACAGGTAATCTTTCTAACTGCCATTTATCACACCTCGGCAGAGAGATAATCACAGCAATCAAAGGTGTAAATGGTGTCCAAACAGGTCAGTCAGGAAAACATTACATCAAAGAGCAATGAGGTGGGGTCACAAGGGGTCAAATGTTGCAGATGCTGGGGTCTGTATGAAAAACAAAAAAACAGACAAAAAACATTTTTTTTGCTGGAAATCACAGCAGGTCCGGCCGCATCTGTGTGGAGAGAACAAGCCAACGACGACTCGAGTCTGGATGACCCTACATCAGGTGCGGTTACATGTAGCGTGACATGAACCCAAGATCCCGGTTCAGGCCATCCTCATGGGTGCGGAACTTGGCTATCAGTTTCTGCTCGATGATTTTGCGTTGTCGTGTGTCTCAAAGGCTGCCTTGGAGAATGCTTACCCGAAGATCGGAGGCTGAATGTCCTTGACTGCTGAAGTGTTCCCCGACTGGGAGGGAACGCTCCTGCCTGGCGATTGTTGCGTGGTGTCCGTTCATCCGTTGTCGCAGCGTCTGCATGGTCTCACCGATGTACCATGCTCCGGGGCATCCTTTCCTGCAACGTATGAGGTAGACAACGTTGGCCGAGTCACATGAGTATGTACCATGTACCTGGTGGGTGGTGTCCTCACGTGTGATGATGATATCTGTGTTGATGATCTGGCATGTCTTGCAGAGGTTGCTGTGGCAGGGTTGTGTGGTGTCGTGGTCGCTGTTCTCCTGAAAGCTGGGTAATTTGCTGCAAACGATGGTCTGTTTGAGGTTAGGCGGCTGTTTGAAGGCGAGTAGTGGAGGCGTGGGGATGGCCTTAGCGAGGTGTTCGTCGTCATCGATGACATGTTGAAGGCTGCGAAGAACATGGCGTAGTTTCTCCGCTCCGGGGAAGTACTGGACGACGAAGGGTACTCTGTTGGTTGTGTCCCGTGTTTGTCTTCTGAGGAGGTCTATGCGATTTTTCGCTGTGGCCCGTCGGAACTGTCAATCAACAAGTCGAGCGTCATATCCCGTTCTTACGAGGGCGTCTTTCAGCGTCTGTAGGTGTCCATCGCGTTCCTCCTCGTCTGAGCAGATCCTGTGTATTCGCAGGGCTTGTCCATAGGGGATGACTTCTTTAACGTGGTTAGGGTGGAAGCTGGAGAAGTGGATCTGCTCAGACGAGGAGGAACGCGATGGACACCTACAGACGCTGAAAGACGCCCTCGTAAGAACGGGATATGGCGCTCGACTCGTCGATCAACAGTTCCGACGGGCCACAGCGAAAAATCGCATAGACCTCCTCAGAAGACAAACACGGGACACAACCAACAGAGTACCCTTCGTCGTCCAGTACTTCCTCGGAGCGGAGAAACTACGCCATGTTCTTCGCAGCCTTCAACATGTCATCGATGACGACGAACACCTCACTAAGGCCATCCCCACATCTCCACTACTCGTCTTCAAACAGCCGCCTAACCTCAAACAGACCATCGTTTGCAGCAAATTACCCAGCTTTCAGGAGAACAGCGACCACGACACCACACAACCCTGCCACAGCAACCTCTGCAAGACATGCCAGATCATCAACACAGATACCATCATCACACGTGAGGACACCACCCATCAGGTACATGGTACATACTCATGTGACTCGGCCAACGTTGTCTACCTCATACGTTGCAGGAAAGGATGCCCCGGAGCATGGTACATCGGCGAGACCATGCAGACACTGCGATAACGGATGAACGGACACCACGCAACAATCGCCAGGCAGGAGTGTTCCCTCCCAGTCGGGGAACACTTCAGCAGCCAAGGACATTCAGCCTCCGATCTTCGGGTAAGCATTCTCCAAGGCGGCCTTCGAGACACACGACAACGCAAAATCATCGAGCAGAAACTGATAGCCAAGTTCCGCACCCATGAGGATGGCCTGAACCGGGATCTTGGGTTCATGTCACGCTACATGTAACCGCACCTGACATAGGGTCATCCAGACTCGAGTCGTCGTTGGCTTGTTCTCTCCACACAGATGCGGCCGGACCTGCTGTGATTTCCAGCAAAAAAAATGTTTTTTGTCTGTTTTTTTGTTTTTCATACAGACCCCAGCATCTGCAATATTTGACCCCTTGTGACCCCACCTCATTGCTCTTTGATGTAATGTTTTCCTGACTGACCTGTTTGGACACCATTTACACCTTTGATTGCTGTGATTATCTCTCTGCCGAGGTGTGATAAATGGCAGTTAGAAAGATTACCTGTAATCATCTGGCATTATTCTCTGACTATATAAACTGTGTTTTTATGCATCTCTCCACTTCACCTGACGAAGGAGCAGCGCTCCGAAAGCTTGTGATTTCAAATAAAGCTGTTGGACTATAACCTGGTGTTGTGTGATTTCTTACCCTTAGCCTTAGACTGTGACCCCTGGTTCTGGACTCCCCGGCCATCGGGAACATCCTTCCTGCATCTAGTCTGTCTAGTCCTGTTAGAATTTTATAAGTTTCAATGAGATCTCCTCTCATTCTTCTAAACTCCAGCGAGTATAAGCCCAATCGACCCAATCTCTCTTCATACGTCATTCCTGCCACCCCAGGTATCAGTCTGGTGAATCTGGTAAAGTTGGAAAGTGTTCTGGGCTGCGTTGTGTCATCACATTCTTTTGTTTCTTACTTTTATTTTTTGGTGAGTGTTCGTACTTGTTGATTTATGGTTTTGTGAATGCCAGCACAAGGTAAATCTTTTTCCATTTTGAACTCAGTGGCGGCTTTAGGCACTGTGAGTCAGCATTGGGATAAGGCCAAGTGTGGTAGAGAGAGAGAGAGAGAGAGAGAGATGGACGGCTGATCCCATATCGCCCCTTCGACACTATCGACCAAAGTCAAAATTACCACCAGTGAAGCCCCTAAATTTCACCCAGCCTGCAAACCCACACACATTGACCTATCAACGGAAGAATTGCTTCGCTACCAAATCAACTTGACCTAATTTGTTTCTGGCGACAGGTAGTGAATAGCAACCAAGGAAGCCAGCCAACTCTCCTGGAAAATATCGAGGCATCTTGGCACTTTCCCTGACAGGGAGCCTAAGGGAGAACATTGACCGACCTGGGAATTCAGTGCTGTTCCCTCTTCTTTCCTTGCTCTCCAGTAAGAGTAGGCAGCTGGGATAGTATTAGACGGCAGGGTCATCCCAGCGAGCGAAAGGGCCCTACCTATTAGAATTGAAATATTTCACAGGATTATATTTCCCATAGATTTAATGACCTGGGAAATGATCAGCAGCAATTTTCACCCGGCTCCGATTTGTGCTTTTCTGGCAATGGGAAATGATGCCACTTTGCTTTCAAAAATACCCACTGTGCTGTACTTTACACTGTTCGGACAGCCGCTAGCTGAGCAACATTGCACTGAGCTCATTGCCTGGTTAGCGTGTCATTCGGCATGCTAATCTGCATCTGGCATTTCATGGGGTAAACTAGGGGCCATCAATACCAGATAGTTACTAATAATTCCCAACAGGGAAATAAGGAGAAAGTTCTTTACTCAGAGGGTGGTTAGAATGTGGAACTCGCTACCACAGGAAGTGGTTGAGGCAAATAGCATAGATGCTTTCAAAAAGGAAACTAGACGAGTACACGAGAGAAAACGGAACGGAAAGATATGCTGAAAGGCTGAGATGCGGTAGATGGAATGGGAGGAGACTCGTGTGGAGCATAAACACCAGCACAGACTGGTTGGGTGGAATGGCCTGTTTCTGTGCGGTCTAGTCTATGTCATTCTATGTTAAGCCGTGCTGGAGCCATTTACTCAATGGCAAAAGTTATGCTTCTGCAATAGAACACGATCTGGATCAAATGCGTGCTGAGGTCATTCCAGTTGCAAAGGTGGCTAGATATTAAAATGGCGCCTCAGAACATATTCTGCGACCTTCTGTCTACATTGAGCGGATTATGAGGGATGAGCAGATCTCCTGGGAGCTGCTGATTCTGAGGAAACATATAAAAGTATTGTGTTAATATATAAAGATGCACTGGGAGCATCTGGGCACCACTCGTTAGGAAGGATGTCAAGGCCTTGGAGAGGGTGCGGAGGAGATTAACTAGAATGGTCCCAGGGATGTGGGACTTTAGTTATGTGGAGAGACTTAGAGAAGCTGGATTTGTTCTCCTTAGAGCAGAGAAGGCTAAGGGGAGATTTAATGGAGCTGTTCAAAATTACGTGGGGTTTTGATCGAGTGAATAGGGAGAAATTGTTTCCACTGGCAGAAGGGTCGGTAACCAGAGGAAACAGATTTAAGGTAATTGGCAAAAGAGCCAGCGAGGGAGGTGAGGCGAATTTTTTTCAAATGCAGCAAGTTGTTGTGATCTTAAATGCATTGCCTGAAATGGCGGTGGAAGCAGATTCAACAGTAACTTTCAAAAGGAAATTGATAAATGTTTGAAGGGGGTAAATGTGCAGGGCTACAGGGAAAGAGCAGGGGATGTGTGATTAATTCGTAGCTCTTTCACAGGCACGACGGGCCAAATGGCCTCCTGCAGTGCTGTATCATTCTAGGAAAGGGGGAATTTTAACTCCCAGGTGGGAAGCCCGCAAGTGAGGGCCACCTGCCTGGGGGTCTTCGTGGGATGTGACATAAGAAAACTACTGGGCACTTGGTTAGAGTATTAAACAAGGCTTTAATCGACTGTTTCACTACATGGAGATCTAGTTATCCTTCACTAGTTCCTGTTTACAAAATGTCCCTGAGCAAGCTGGGCCCATGCCCGAGTATTTATACTCTCCATGGACAGCGCCACCAGCAGGCCGCCCAGTATATTTCATAAGCCTTTTCTACATGAATGGCACGATTTATGACATTATGTCTGGCCGATATTGGCTGGGCATTTACAGCCGACTGGCCCGCCCGAAACACAGGCATAAAGTGGCAACTGGCCACCTGCCGTCGGCCGAAGGTTACGGCACAGGGGTAAGTCACGCGGGGCCGATCGGCAGGCTCTCATGGGTGGGCAGCGGGGGATCCCCGGGTCAGTAGGGGCCCAGACTTTCCTCATGGGCGGGGGGGGGGGGGGTTTCACCCCTGCTCCTCTTAGCCCCACCAAAGGTAAATTTAAAACATACCTTTTAGGGCCTCCGCTTCTTTACCGACGGGTTTTAGCGAGTGGGTCGTCTGCCGCCGGCACACCTCGCCCAGCACGCAGTTAAATACCAACGCTCTCCCGGCCGGCCTCCCACCTTCTAGAGACCAAGGCTCCGACCTGGGACCTTGGTGGTCATTCCCACCTTCCACCCTCCATAAACCTGAGCTCCCTCAAAACTCTTACCCCCCCTAACTCGCACCAAGTCCCGTTCACCCATCACCCCTTGAGCACATAAAGCTAGGCTGACACTGCTGTGCAGTGCTGAGGGAGTGCTGCACTGTCAGAGGTGCCCTCTTTTGGATGAGACATTAAACCGAGACCCCGTCTGCTCTCTCAGGTGGACATAAAAGATCCCGTGGCACTATTTCGAAGTAGAGCAGAGGAGTTCTCCCCGGTGTCCTGGGGCCAATATTTATCCCTCAACCAACATAACAAAAAACAGATGATCTGGTCATTATCACATTGCTGTCTGTGGGAGCTTGCTGCGCGCAAATTGGCTGCTGCGTTTCCCACATTACAACAGTGACTGCACTTCAAAAGTACTTCATTGGCTGTAAAGCGCTTTGAGATGTCCAGTGGTCGTGAAAGGCGCTGTAGAAATGCAAGTCTGTCCTTTCTTTCTTTCTTTCTGCCTTTCTTTCTTTCTCTCTTTCTGTCTTTCTTTCGTTCTGTCTTTCTTTTTCTCTCTCCTCAAGGGAACATGGGCACATCCTTCCCACTATCCAAAACCCCCGTACGATAGAACTTGGACAACCAGTTCAATTCAGGTCACCTAGCTCCGAATTCAGCAGCGCTTCCCTCATGTAAAAATGACATTGCTCTAAATATACGACACTGTGCACAGTTGCTAAACACGTTAGGAAATCAGAAGTGGCTTTAATTACAGTAATCTGTATGATCTGCAGGTTTTAGTTGTTTATGTATAAGACGAGGGTAGATAGCTACAGCGGATCCCGGGAGCCAGTGTTAGAAAAGTCTCTCTCACAGACTCCGACTGATAATGTCACGTGCTATCTGGCCTAAGATGCAAACCAAAGGAACCCGTGAGTTAATCTGTGTGTACAGAGAGTTGGAATAAACGGGTCTTTTCGGGGTGGCAGGCGGTGACTAGTGGGGTACCGCAGGGATCAGTGCTTGGGCCCCAGCTATTCACAATATATATCAATGATTTGGATGAGGGAACCAAATGTAATATTTCCAAGTTTGATGACGACACAAAACTAGGTGGGATTGTGAGTTGTGAGGAGGATGCAAAGAGGCTTCAAGGCGATTTAGACAAGTTGAGTGAGTGGGCAAATACATGGCAGATGCAGAATAACGTGGATAAATGTGAAGTTGTCCATTTTGGTAGGAAATACAGAAAGGCAGAGTATTATTTAAATGGTGATAGATTGGGAAATGTTGATGTACAAAGGGACCTGGGTGTCCTTGCACACCAGTCACTGAAAGCAAACATGCAGGTGCAGCAAGCAGTTAGGAAGGCAAATGGTATGTTGGCCTTCATTGCGAGAGGATTTGAGTACAGGAGCAAGGATGTCTTACTACAGTTGTACAGGGCCTTGGTGAGACCACACCTGGAGTACTGTGTGCAGTTTTGGTCTCCTTACCTAAGAAAGGATATACTTGCCATAGAGGGAGTGCAGCAAAGGTTCACCAGACTTATTCCTGGGATGGCAGGACTGTCGTATGAGGAGAAATTGGGTTGGTTAGGCCTGTATTCACTAGAGTTTAGAAGAATGAGAGGGGATCTCATTGAAACGTATAAAATTCTGACAGGGCTAGACAGACTGGATGCAGGGAGGATGTTTCCCCTGGCTGGGGGGTCAAGAACAAGGGGTCACAGTCTCAGGATACGGGGTAGGACATTTAGGACTGAGATGAGGAGAAACTTCTTCACTCGGAGGGTGGTGAACCTGTGGAATTCTCTACCACAGAAGGCTGTGGAGGCCAAGTCACTGAATATATTTAAGAAGGAGATAGATAGATTTCTAGACACAAAAGGCATCAAGGGGTATGGGGAGAGAGCGGGAATATGGTATTGAGATAGAGGATCAGCCATGATCATAATGAATGGCGGAGCAGGCTCGAAGGGCCGAATGGCCTACTCCTGCTCCTATTGTTCTATGTTTCTATGTTTCACACACCAAGAAATGACGCCCTGCACTGCGAGGGAAAACCTTGCCTTTAGTTAAAGAAAGGATAGCAGAGTACTACAGAAATGTAGTTTTTCCTTGCATTCGTAAACACCATTACTATACCCCACCCCCACCCCAAACAAAGAAGATTAACTATAAGATAGTCAGTAATAAATCCAATAGGGAATTCAGGAGAATGGTGAGAATGTGGAACTCGCTACCACACAGCATAGTTGAGGCAAATAGTATTGATGCATTCAAGGGGAAGCCAGATAAACACATGAAAGAGAAAGGGACAGTAGGAAGGATATGTTGATGGGGTGAGATGAAGAAGGGTGGGAGGAGGCTCGTGTGAAGCATAAACACTGGACTAGTTGGGCCGAATGGCCTGTTTCTGTGCTGTAAATAATATGCAACTATGTAAATCCGTATTTTGTGCTAATCACGGGAGGGTAGTACCGAATGGAACAATCACCCAGCATCACTATTGGGTGATCCCAGGTTAGCTGCAGATCAAACTTTGTTCTATTTTTGCCCCAATAATTTTCTTTCACCTCAAGCTCAGAAAAGAGCCAACAATCTTGACAGTTAGCGCCACCCCCCCCAGTTCCCTCGCCTTAGTGGCCTTCCTGAGCAAGATTGCCAATTTAACTTTCAAGCTGTTGTCAGTGTCACCATTGCACAGGCACCGGACGCGCGGCGGACTCCTCCCTCTGCTCTCCTTAATGCATGGGGGTCGACCTGTTTTAAAATATAATTTTATGTTGGGCAGCAGTGGCTGCTACCCTTTGGTGTCAGCTTGTTCTGAATCATGTCGCCTCCAGGAACTGGTTGAAACTGCCCCAAACTCGCTTCAGATAACAGCTGGCACAGAGAGAAGGCTATCAAACTGTCAGGCTGAGCTGGACTCAAGCCCAGATGCCAGTGACTAAAGGGCAGTACGCTAACCCACTGCAGTGCTACTCGGTCCCTTCATATTTTACATTACTATTAAATAGCTGTCCCCAATTTGCTGTGCAGCACAGTTTAATAAAGAAAGAACTTGCATTTCTATAGCGCCTTTCACAACCACCGGACGTCCCAAAGCTCTTTACATCCAATGAAGTACTTTTTTGAAGTGCAGTCACTGTTGTAATGTGGGAAACGCGGCAGCCAATTTGTGCACAGCAAGCTCCCACAAACAGCAATGAGATAATGACCAGATAATTTGTTTTTTATTGATGTTGATTGAGGGATAAATATTGGCCAGGACACTGGGGAGAACGCCCCTGCTCTTCTTCGAAATAGTGCCACGGGATCTTTTACATCCACCCGAGAGAGCAGACGGGGCCTCGGTTTAACGTCTCATCCGAAGGACGGCACCTCCGACAGTGCAGCACTCCCTCGGTACTGCACTGGGAGTGTCAGCCTAGATTCTTTTTTCGCGCTCGAGTCTCTGGAGCAGGATTTAGAACCCACAACCTACTGACTCAGAGGCGAGAGTGCTACCCACTGAGCCACGGCTGACACTGCAATGTCCCGTGGCATTTTCTAGTTCACTCCTTGCCCCCCCACCCCCACCCCCACCCCTGGTTCTTGAGCATCCCCGATTTCCATCACTCCACCACTGGCGGCCGTGCCTTCAGCTGCTTGGGCCCTAAGCTCTGGAATTCCCTCCCTAAACCTCTCCGCCTCTCCCCCTCTCTTTCCTCCTTTAAGACGCTTCTTAAAACCCACCTCTTTGTGCAAGCTGTTGGTCACCTGCCCTAATATCTCCTCATGTGGCTCAGCGTCAAAGTTTTGCTTGATAATCGCTCCAGTGAAGTGTTATACTACGTTAAAGGCGCTATATAAATGCCAGTTGTTGTTATAAGGAGATGGAGGATGGTGGTCTGGGTCATGGTCCGTCTGATTTCCCTCCCTTCTTGTAGGCCTATGCCCCGCCTCTGCCCAGTGCTACCCGAGAGGTTGTGACTGAGATCAGAAGTGGAGGATTGTGGGTTAAAACCCTTGCCTGGCCACTCTGTGCTGCTGAAGGCTGTGCAACATTTGTTGAAGGCGGCGGGCTCACCACCACCACCACCACCTTCCTCAAGAGCAATTAGGGATGGACAATAAATGCTGGCATTGCCAGTGACGCCCACATCTCGTGAATGAATTTAAAAAAAAAATGTTTCCCCAAAGTTCCTCTCCATTTCTTCCGGACATCACTCCATTATTTCAACTGCGTGGACAGGGCCTCCCGGATGACAAATTTAATCGGAACCTGGCAACTCTGCAACCAGCTAACCAGAGACACGCCCTTTTATGCTACATTTCGGGTCCTGGGAGAACGATTCCGATACAGTCTCCCAGTGCTGTTGTCCTGTTGTTAGGCCCTCTTCTGTCGGGTAGATTGGGTACAGGGAGACTGTCTCTCTTGCACGTCTGTACAGTGTCCATGCATGTCCTCATACTAGGGTTGCCAACCCTCCAGGATTGCCCTGGAGTTTCCAAGAATTCAACATTAAATCTCCAGGATACTGTTGCAAGCAACCTAGGAGAAAAATCATCAGGGCATTAAAAAAAAAAAGGTGTTCTTTGTAATAAAAATTCTCTTTGAATGCTTTTGTTTACGCGTTACAAAAAATGAAGATGGAAAATAAGGCTATTTGACCGCGTGGGGCGGTTGAAGGTCATGTGATAAAACCTCCGGGAATACGTCCAATCAAAATTGCCATGATGCAATTTTGAGTCCAAATGTAAAGTTACGTTAAACTTATACAGAACCTTGGTTAGAACACACTTGGAGTACTTGGTGCACAGTTCTGGTCTCCATGTTATGGAAAGGATATAGAGGCACTGGAGAAGGCGCAAAAAAGATTCACAAGGATGATACCAGTACTGGGAGGTTGTACCTATCAGGAAAGGCTGAACAGGCTGGGGCTCTTTCCTCTAGCAAAGAGAAGGCTGAGAGATGACCTGATAGAGGCCTTTAAGATAATGAAAGGGTTTGATAGGGTAGATGTAGAGAAAATGTGGAGGAGTCCAAAACTAGAGGTCATAAATATAAGATAGTCACTAATAAATCTAATGGGGAATTCAGAAGAAACTTCTTTACCCAAAGAGTGGTGAGAATGTGGAACTCGCTACCACAGGGAGTGGTTGAGGCGAATAGTATGGATGGATTTAAGGGGAAGCTAGATAAGCACATGAGGGAGAAAGGAATAGAAGGATATGTTGATGGGGTGAGATGAAGAGGGGTGGGAGGAGGTTCGTGTGGAGCATAAACACTGGCATGGACCAGTTGGGCCGAATGTCCTGTAGACTCGATGTAACTCGATATAAGAATGGAAGCAGTAAGCTTGGTAATTAGCGCTGAGCTGATGTGCAAGGATGTCAGATGCAGATGAACAGAACTGGTGCAGTGTGTTTATCTGGCTGTTGTCAGAGGCTGTTGATTAAATGATGAGGACCTTGTAAAAGTGGGTCTCTGCTATCCTTGGCTGTACTGCGCTTGTTTACATTTTAAGAATACCATGGGTAGCACAAAAAATATGTGGCTGCTGCTAATGGCACTCCATAAAAGGCAAAAGTGCTTTCAAAGGGCAGAACAATATTTGGCAGTGCCATTTTGCTTTCCTCCTGATAGAGTGGCCTATAATACCTAGGGCTCCACCATGTGGCCTGGAGGAGCAATTACAGACTCTATTCCCACTGAAGGTGGTGGATTCAGGTCTGTCATGTAGTTCTGTGTCTCTGGCCTGATTACTCTGCATTGCGAAGGAGTGCTGCTATGCCATCAGACTCCCTCAAAAGTACCAGCAGCTTCAACACAAACCGACCACTAATGCACAGTTTTTATGCAACCGCAGCATTCTGTTCAACTGAGCTCCAATCCTAGCCATCGCCAGGACAGTAGACTTCCGCCCCCCTCAACATTGCTTGCCTCTGCCCCTGCTGCCAGTGAAACACTTATCTGTACCTTCATCACCTTCAGTGTTGACCTGTCCTGTACCCTCCAGAAACTCCAATGGGCCACCACTCACAGCTCGTCCTGTACTAAACCCCGCTCGCTCATCACCCGCTGTCCTCTCTGACTTGCAGTGGCTCCATGTCTCCCAGTGGATTGAATTTAAAATCCTAGTGCTCATTGACAAATCCCTACCCATGCCCCTTCCACCCACCCCCATCCCCGTCACCTCCACCCTGCCTCTGCAATC
This sequence comes from Somniosus microcephalus, assembly GCF_052327205.1. Classification (NCBI taxonomy): domain Eukaryota; kingdom Metazoa; phylum Chordata; class Chondrichthyes; order Squaliformes; family Somniosidae; genus Somniosus; species Somniosus microcephalus. Next base: position 11,128,575 of record NC_140999.1, read on the forward strand.
CTCTCCTGTCTTACATGTCTTACTGAACGGCAATAGATTGGGAAAAGGGGAAGTGCAACGAGACCTGGGTGTCCTTGTGCACCAGTCGCTGAAGGTAAGCATGCAGATGCAGCAGGCGGTTAAGAAGGCAAATGGTATGTTGGCCTTCATAGCGAGAGGATTCGAGTACAGGAGCAAGGATGTCTTGCTGCAGTTGTACAGGGCCTTGGTGAGATCACATCTTGAGTATTGTGTGCAGTTTTGGTCGCCTTATCTGAGGAAGGATGTTCTTGCCATGGAGGGAGTGCAGCGAAGATTCACCAGACTGATACCTGGGATGGCAGGAATGACATATGAAGAGAGAGTGGGTCGATTAGGCTTATATTCACTAGAGTTTAGAAGAATGAGAAGGGATCTCATTGAAACTTATAAAATTCTAACAGGACTAGACAGACTAGATGCAGGAAGGATGTTCCCAATGGTGGGGAGTCCAGAACCAGGGGTTACAGTCTAAGGATAAGGGGTAAGCCATTTAGGACAGAGATGAGGAGGAATTTCTTCAACCAGAGAGTGGTGAACCTGTGGAATTCTCTGCCACAGAAGGCAGTTGAGGCCAACTTATTAAATATATTCAAGAAGGAGTTAGATATATTTCTTAAGGCTAAAGGGATCAAGGGATATGGGGAGAAAGCAGGGACAGGGTACTGAATTTGGATGATCAGCCATGATCTCATTAAATGGTGGAACAGGCTCGAGGGGCCGAATGGCCTACTCCTGCTCCATGTTTCTATGCCCTTTGCTCCTCTGCTTCTGGCATCCTGTGTATCCCACCATCTCTCTACTCCACCTTTGGTGGCAGTGCCTTGAGCTAACTCGACCCTACTCTTCGTGACTCCCACCCAAAACCCTTCCACTCAACTATCAGTCTTCAAGAACCTTCTCAAACCTCATTGACCAGGCTGCTGCCCACCTTATTCATTCACAGGATGTGGGCATTGCTGGCAAGGCCAGCATTTATTGTCCATCCCTAATATCCCTAGAGAAGGTGGTGGTGAGCTGCCTTCTTGAACCGCTGCAGTCCGCGTGGTGAAGGTACTCCCACAGTGCTGTTAGGGAGGGAGTTCCAGGATTTTGACCCAGCAACGATGAAGGAACGGTCGATATACTTCTAAGTCAGGATGGTGTGTGACTTGGAGGGGAACTTGTGGTGTTCCCATGCATCTGCTGCCCTTGTCCTTCTAGGTGGAAGAGGTCGTGGGTTTGGGAGGTGCTGCCGAAGAAGCCTGAGCGAGTGGCTGCAGTGCATCTTGTAGATGGTACCTCTGCTAGTCCTCCCACGAAGGCTAGGTGCCTGCTCCATTTCTCCTGTGTGAAATGGCTGGCTACACTTTTTCTATGTTTAAAGCCCTATATAAATGCCAAGTTGTTGTGATTACACAGAAGACTGCCGCTGTACCTAATTCTTCGCACAAATTCACTTTTATTGTCTCATCTACTCAGTGAAAAACAAGTTTTAAACTTGCTGTTTTTCTTGTATGTGACATTAATGCTCTGGAGAGATCACTAACGGGTTTTTCTTGCCAGAATATATTGTTGGGCGATTATCTACTGCTGATAGACAAAAAAGAAGCTGGTTACGCACATTTTCTTTTATGAAAGGAAACAAGCAGATCCTATTAACACAATACGCTCCTCTGTATTTTCAGTTTCCTTCCCAATTCTCCCCTCCTCTCCTGAAGGTGCCACCACACGCTGAATTATGGTTACACTGATGCCACCTGCCTTCTGGTACCTTGTCCATGTGGCCATTATTCACAGGAAAGCCTCGGCAGCTGAAGGCACGGCCGCCAATGGTGGAGCGATTAAGATCGGGGATGCGGAAGAGGCCAGAACTGGAGGAGCGCAGAGATCTCACGGGTTGTGGGGCTGGAGGAGGTTACAGAGATAGGGAGGGGGCGAGGCCATGGAGGGATTTGGAAACAAGGCTGAGAATTTTCAAATTGAGGCGTTGCCGGACTGGGAGCCAGTGTAGGTCAGTGAGCACAGCGGGGTGATGGGTGAGCGGGACATGGGGCAGCCTTCCCACAGCCTAACCCTTTCAGGGTCTTTACCCAGGGTTAGATGCCACACTAGTCACCCTGTGAACTCTCTGGTTGAGATCGCTAGTCAATGCTGTGGGTTCACGATCACCGGGAGCTGGATTGAGACTGCCCAAACCTATCTCACAAACGACTCTTACAGTCTTCATCTAAAGGCGACTTTCATTTCATCTCTGGAGGTGAAAGGTCATTGTCAAATCCCTTGAACTACTCAGTCCTCTTTAACCATTTTTAATTACATTTCGCAATCATTTTTAAAAAAAAATCCCTTACACTGTTGACAGTTCTAGTTGTTAATGTAGTTCAACAACAACTTGTATTTATATAGTGCCTGTAAAATAGTAAAACATCCCAAGACGCTTCACAGGAACGTAATCGGACAGAAATGACACCGAGCCAAAGAAAGAGACATTTGGGCAGGTGACCAAAAGCTTGGTCAAAGAGGTAGGTTATAAGGAACGTCTTAAAGGGCAAAAGAGAGGTGCCGAGGCGGAGAGGTTTAGGGAGGGAATTCCAGAGCTTAGGACCTAGACGGCTGAAGGCGCGGCCGCCATTGGCGGAGCGATGAAGATCGGGGATGCGCAAGAAACATAGAAACATAGAAGATAGGAGCAGGAGTAGGCCATTTGGCCCCTCGAGCCTGCTCCGCCATTCAATGCAATCATGGCTGATCATCCAAATTCAGTACCCTGTCCCTGCTTTCTCCCCATATCCCTTGAACCCTTTAGCCTTAAGAAATATATCCAACTCCTTCTTGAATATATTTAATGAATTGGCCTCAACTGCCTTCTGTGGTAGAGAATTCCACAGGTTCACCACTCTCTGGTGAAGAAATTCCTCCTCATCCCTGTCCTAAATGGCTTACCCCTTATCCTTAGACTGTGACCCCTGGTTCTGGACTCCCCCTGCCATTGAGTTATTTTACAACTTCCAAAAAATATATATTCCACTGAGAAGAAAAGGGTGTAAAAGAAAAGACAGCCATCCGTGGCTAAGTAAAGAAATTAATGATAGTATTCGACTAAAAACAAGGGCATATAAGGTAGCCAAATCTAGTGGGAGGATAGAGGATTGGGAAAACCTTAAAAGACAGCAAAAAATAACAAAAAGATTGATTAAGAAAGGGAAGATAGATTATGAAAGTAAATTAGCAAAAAATATAAAAACAGATAGTAAGGGTTTTTATAGTTATATAAAAAGAAAAAGGGCGGCTAAAGTAAATGTTGGTCCCTTAGAGGATGAGACCGGGAAATTAATGGTGGGAAATATGGAGATGGCAAAAACACTGAATGAATATTTTGTATCAATCTTTACAGTAGAGGACACTAAGAATATCCCAACACTGGACAAACAGGGGGCTATAGGGGGGGAGGAGCTAAACACGATCAAAATCACTAAGGAAGTGGTACTCGGTAAAATAATGGGACTCAAGGCGGATAAATCACCTGGACCTGATGGCTTACATCCTAGGGTCTTGAGGGAAGTGGCGGTAGGGATTGTGGATGCATTGGTAATAATTTTCCAAAACTCCCTGGACTCGGCAAAGGTCCCGGCAGACTGGAAAACTGCTAATGTAACACCCTTATTTAAAAAGGGCAGTAGACAGAAGGCTGGAAACTATAGACCGGTTAGCCTAACATCTGTGGTAGGTAAAATTTTGGAGTCCATTATTAAGGAGACAGTAACAGGACATTTGGATAATCATAATTTAATAGGACAAAGTCAGCATGGTTTTATGAAGGGGAAGTCATGTTTGACAAATTTGCTGGAGTTCTTTGAGGAAGTAACATATAGGGTGGATAAAGGGGAACCAGTGGACGTAGTGTATTTAGACTTCCAAAAGGCATTTGACAAGGTGCCACACAAAAGATTATTGCTTAAGATAAAAAAAATCACGGGATTGGGGGTAATATTTTGGCATGGATAGAGGATTGGCTATCTAACAGAAGGCAGAGAGTTGGGATAAATGGTTCATTCTCAGACTGGCAATCAGTAACTACTAGTGTTCCGCAGGGGTCAGTGCTGGGTCCCCAACTCTTTACAATCTATATTAACGATTTGGAGGAGGGGACCGAGTGTAACATATCAAAGTTTGCAGATGATACTAAGATGGGAGGGAAAGTAGTGAGTGAGGAGGACATAAAAAACCTGCAAGGGGACATAGACAGGCTAAGTAAGTGGGCAGAGATTTGGCAGATGGAATACAATACTGGAAAGTGTGAGGTTATGCACGTTGGCAGGAAAAATCATAGAGCAAGTTATTATCTTAATGGCAAGAAACTTGAAAGTACTGAAGTACAAAGGGATCTGGGGGTCCTGGTGCACGAAACTCAAAAGGTTAGTATGCAGGTGCAGCAAGTGATTAAGAAGGCCAATGGAATGTTGGCTTTCATTGCTAGGGGGATAGAATATAAAAATAGGGAGGTATTGCTTCAGTTGTACAAGGTATTGGTGAGACCGCACCTGGAATACTGCGTACAGTTTTGGTGTCCATACTTAAGAAAGGACATACTTGCTCTCGAGTCAGTACAAAGAAGGTTCACTCGGTTAATCCCGGGGATGAGGGGATGGACATATGAGGAGAGGTTGAGTAGATTGGGACTCTACTCATTGGAGTTCAGAAGAATGAGAGGCGATCTTATTGAAACATATAAGATTGTGAAGGGGTTGGATCGGGTGGATGTGGAGAGGATGTTCCCGATGATGGGTGAAACTAGAACTAGGGGGCATAGTCTTAGAATAAGGGGCTGCTCTTTCAAAACTGAGATGAGGAGGAACTACTTCACTCAGAGGGTGGTAGGTCCATGGAATATGCTGCCCCAAAAAGCTGTAGAAGCTACATCATTACATAAATTTAAAACAGAAATAGACAGTGATGTGCCTTCAATAACCACAAAACTAGAAGTTATAGACTTTAACAAGTTGGCTTTTAATCACTAAGATCAGAGCTAACATCTCAACACACTGACTGGCTCACAGGAATGAGTCATACAGATCCTGGGATCTTTAAGTAAGAGAAGTCAGGGGCGGAGCCAAGAGCCAAGACCTGGAACCTTCCAGGTTAGTCAGGGAAGAGGAAGTGAAACTATACACCGTGTGGGGGAGGGTAATATACATGAGTGCAAAACGAATACAGGCACGACAAACAGGTTTCATTACAGACAGTTTCCTAGAAGTAAAGGGAATTAAGGGTTACGGGGAGCGGGCAGAAATTTGGACATGAGTCTAGGTTCGGATCGGTCATGGCCCTGTGGGTAGCGGAGCGGGCCCAGGGGCCGTGTAGCCTGATCCTGCTCCTATTTCATGTGTCTAATTCTGTTAGATTCAGGAGATGGTTCTGTGATAGTGGATTGGCGGTTAGGATCAGATCAGCCATGATCTTATTGAATGGCGGAGCGGGCTCGAGGGGCCGATTGGCCTACTCCTGCTCCTATTTCTTATGTTCTTATGTTCTTATGTTCATTGGGAACATCCTTCCTGCATCTAGTCTGTCTAGTCCTGTTAGAATTTTATAAGTTTCAATGAGATCCCCTCTCATTCTTCTAAACTCCAGCGAGTACAAGCCCAATCGACCCAATCTCTCTGTCATTCCTGCCATCCCAGGTATCAGCCAGAATTAGAGGAGCGCAGAGATCTTGGAGAGTGGTAGGGCTCGAAGAGATTATAAAGATAGGGAGGGGCGAGGCCAGGGAGAATAAACACGGGGCATTTGCGGTGTTTCTGCGAGGTTTCCAGGGATCTTCCGTCGATGTTATGGCTGACGATCGGCAGGGACCGACAGAAACTCAGCCCTTTAGACTTCAACGTAATTTTTTTTTAAATCCTAAATTTGATGAGATTCATCCAGACTCGAGCAAACTGAATAACAAAATAAACACTGGAGTACGGCTGGAGAATCATATTAAAGGGCAACTACAGACGACTAATTGCAAAACGATTTTTTTAAATGCAATTAATGGAAATCAATACGATGTCCAAATTGATCGGCACAGTGCTAATTTTAACATTACAGCACCCAAAAGATCTGTCATACTTGCTTATCAGTAACTAGAATACAGGCGCCGGCACTTGGGAATGTTCACATCTTCCTCCCTCCCGCTGAAGGAGCAGAATCAATGGCGGTAATCAATGACTGCCAGCTGCTTTAAGAAAGTCATGCGGCGTGGAAGAAAGTGTTGCAAGCCTGCGAGAGACTGTATCCAGTAACCCCCCCAGGAACTCTGCACAAGATGCAGAGTCGGTTCTGATCGTCCTTTCTCCAGACAGGGCTGAGTAAGCGCGGCAGATGGCTTGAGACACGAGGGCATGTCACTGGGACTGAAAAGTCATTTCCAGAGCGCCGTGCCTTTGCTGCCTTCGAGATATTCTGTGCAGTCGTTGGAAACCCAGACTGTCCTGCAGTCAGGTCATTGCAAAAACTGGCAAGGTTGTTAAAAGACTCTGATGGTTGTTTAAGAACTTTTTGGTTGTTCTAATTTGATTATTTTTTTGCAGGGCGGTGGGGGGGGGGATGCTAATTCTCCTCAATTCCTTTCCGCTCCTCAAGGTGCTAACTCAACAACAACAACTTGCATTTATGTAATGACGTAAGAAAACTACTAGGCACTTGGTCAAAGCGTTAAACAAAGCTTTAATCAACTGTTTTACAACATGGAGGTCTAGTTGTGTCCTTCATTAGTTCCTATTAAGAATGTCCTGCGCAAGCTGGGCCCATGCCCGAGTATTTATACTCTCCCTGGACAGCGCCACCCGTAGGCCGCTCAGTATTATTTCATAGGTCTTTCTTTCATGAATGATTGATTCATGTCATGTAGCACCTTCAGAGTTGTGCTCAGCTATGCCCACACAAGCGCTACCACAGCTGCACTTCCCTCTCCACTGGACGACCCTAGGTGATCAAGCAGTTATAATATGATAGCAAAATACTGTGGATGCTGGAAATCCGAAATAACAACAGAAAACGCTGGAAAAACTCAGCAGGCCAGGGCAGCATCCGTGGAGAGAGAAACAGAGGGGTAGATTTTTCCGAACCTGTCGGGAAGAAGGCGGGACTTCCCCTTTCGGGTTTTTGACCCGCCTACTTCGACGTCCGGCCAATCCGCGCGATTTTCCCTTGATTGACCTTGTTGAGCCCGCCCAGCTGGCTCAGCAGGCCAATTAAGGGCCACCCGGCAACAGGTGACGTCACAGACAGCAATTTCATCTGTCAAGAGTTCTTGATAGATGAAATATCAGTGTCTCACAGCTGTTTAAAGCTGTGAAACACTGACAGTCTGAGTTCTGACATGAGTCCTTCTGCACAGACTCAGTTAGAACTCTCACCGGCACTCAAAGCTGAAGGCTGTCACTTTTGACAGATCGCAGCCGTTCAGCTTTAAGTTCCGGCTGAGTGATGGACTCCCGACGGCTACAGGAAGAAAGGCTGTGACGGTAAGTACAGGTAAGTAAAAGTTCTTTACACACTTTAGACACACCAAACACTTTAGACACACCAAACACACTTACCTTTGCACTCATGCACCCATCACTCACCTGAGCGCCGACATCGCGACCCCTCCAAGTCCTTCAACCCGACGGCCCGCCTGCTCTAACCTGGCGTGGTTTGGAGCCGTCGGGAAACCCACACGAAACCCCTCAAAATAGGGATTAGGCTAAAAACTGCCTGTTAACTACCTGTTTGCACATTCTCCCTGTGTCTGCGTGGGTTTCCTCCGGGTGCTCCGGTTTCCTCCCACAGTCCAAAGATGTGCAGGTTAGGTTGATTTGGCTATGATAAATTGACCCTTAGTGTTAGGGGATTAAATACGTGGGGTTACAGGGATAGGGTGGGATATGTGTCGGTGCAGGCTCGATGGGCCGAAATGGCCTCTATCTGCACTGTAGATTCTGTGATTCTGTGATTCTGTGTGATAATCCCTTCCCGCCTGGTTTCGGCGGGTCCCAGTGTGGGGCGGGTACCCGCCGCCCCTGAAACTTACGTGGGGCGGGGTTTTGGGCGGGATGGTGTCGGGACCCCCAAATTCGGAATTTCCCCCCCCCCCCACACGCCTGAAACCCCGCCTGATGGCTCCCCGAAAATCTAGCCCAGAGTTAACGTTTCAGATCAATGACCTTTCGTCAGAACTGGAAAAAAAGCAGGAAATGGAAAGCAGGTTTAGGGGCTGGGGAAAGGGGGAGAGGATGAAAGAACTAAAGGGAAGGTCAGTGATAGGATAGAAAGCAGGAGAGATTAAGAAACATTGAGAGACATTAAGAGATATTCAAGGCGAGAGGAGGTGGTAACGGGACAGGTTAAGGAACAAAGGATGGCTCTAGATGGGGTGTGATTTGCGCTGGCAGAATGAAGGACAGTTGTCCTGTGGGAGGGAAGAAAAAAAACCAAAAGGGGCCAAACAAAAATTGTGGATAAAAAAAAGAAGAAAATATATATATGTGATAGGGGCCGAGGTTATAATCTGAAATTGCAGTTATAATAGGCTGTATGGGTCATAAAGACCATCAAGATCCCAGGCCTCAGCCTTGATCTCTAGTGGATTTGGCTAACTTATGGCTTGGGAACAGCAGTGGGGGTGTTAAAAGTGGCCCAGGTTTCCCCAGGCTAGGGAGGGTAGAGTGGTCTCGAGTTTACATTCCTGTTTGCTATCCAATAAACTCCCCGCTCTTGCTGAGGAGTGCCATTTGTGTTGAAGCTGGGTGAATGTGAGATTGAGCTTGGCTATGGTGTTCCCTCCCCAGCCCTGCCACAGTCAAATAAACCGCTGACACTCACCACCTACATTCACAAAGAATGACCATTTGGATGACGTACTAGACGTCTGCTGGTTGCAAGTGGAACTGTACACCAACATGCGTCATTGTGACAGGAAGAGGAAAGAAAGAAAGACTTGCATTTATACAACGCCTTTCACGACCTCGGGACGTCCCAAAGTGCTTTACAGCCAATTAAGTACTTTTGAAGTGCAGTCACTGTTGTAATGTAGTAAACACGGCAGCAAGCTCCCACAAACAGCAGTGTGATAATGACCAGATAATCTGTTTTTTAGTGATGTTGATTGAGGGATAAATATTGGCCAGGGACACCGGGGAGAACTCCCCTGCTCTTCTTCGAAATAGTGGCCTTGGGATCTTTTACGCCCACCTGAGAGAGCAGATGGGGGCCTCGGTTTAACATCTCATCCGAAAGACGGCATCTCCGACAGTGCAGCACTCCCTCAGCACTGCACTGGGAGTGTCAGCTCAGATTTTTGTGCTCATGTCTCTGGAGTGGGACTTGAACCCACAACCTTCTGACCCACTGAGCCACTGCTGAGGAGGGATGATGGAAAGGCAGGGGGGGAAAATGAGGGCCAAAGTATAGTCCCTTTTCATAGGAATCAAGTTGAAATAAGAAAATTATGAAGAACAATTGGGGGAGGATTTTTTTGTTGCTGCTTAGCTTCAACCTTAGAGTTTATAAGATCACAAGACAAGGACGACCACTCAATCCATCTCAGGGCTCATCCATTGGGACGCCAGTGACCATAATGGATAAAGAAGACGTCATTGTATATGCGCACTTCATCGTGCCCATGCTGCTCCTGTTTTTTTTTTACATGGATGGTTGAAGGTCAGCCCAAATTCAAAATGGCCACATTGGGCCCAAGCCAGGTGTTCAAATTCATCGCAAAGCAAAAATTCAACTTCACCCGTTGTTCGGCCCTGTTCTCCCCAGGCAGTCAGTCAGGTATAATCTGCAGGCTCCTCCTCAAACTTACGGTGCGAACTTACTTAGAAAAGTACCGTCTGAGAGAATGACACATGGGTTTGATTCTTAATAGCTTAAACTCCAACCACTGAAGGCTTGAAAGAGTAATGTCTCTTTACGATAAATTTGATCACAGAAAATGTCAATAAAACTATAGGATTTGAGGCTGCCGAGGGGACTGTAAAATCACTATTGTGACATTTAGAATAAATCTTTTCGAAGAAAGTATTCCATACGGACCGGTCCCTTGAAAAATGTTTCCCTGGAGGTCCCTTCAGGGAAGAATAATTACGGTGTGTAGTGTCAGCGTGCTTGCGACTCCGTGGAACGATGGAACCCATCATCTTCGCAGCCTGAACAAGCTACTGCGGAATAGGTTCGCTTAACGATTATAATATCAGACAAGAAGTGTAAGTTCTGGGCAAATTATTTAAACCTTTGCATTCTGGTCACATATTTCCAAAAATTTGTGTATAGAAGTTTTAGGATCCAAATTTTTTGATGTCTTTTTCATTTTTAATGCTCGTCAAGGTGAGGGTTGTCAGTTCTGGAAACTAGAATCCTTTACCACTTTTGTCTTTCGGATGAGACCTTAAACCCAGGCCCCGTCTGCTCTCTCAGGTAGAGGTAAAAGATCCCATGGGCCACTATTTTGAAGAAGAGCAGGGGAGTTCTCCCCAGTGTTCGAATCCGGCCTCGGGTGACTGTCTGTGTGGAGTTTGCACATTCTCCCCGTGTTTGCGTGGGTTTCCTCCGGGTGCTCCGGTTTCCTCCCACAGTCCAAAGATGTGCGGGTTAGGTTGATTGGCCATGAAAAAAAAAATTGGCCCTTAGTGTTAGGGGGGATTAAATACGTGGGGTTACGGGGTTACGGGGATAGGGCTTGGGTGGGATGGCTGTCGGTGTAGGGACCGGGTGCTAGGGTTTGGATGATCAGCCATGATCTCGTTGAATGGCGGAGCAGGCTCGAAGGGCCGAATGGCCTACTCCTGTTCCTATCTTCTATGTTTCTATGTCCTGGGGTCAATATTTATCCTTCAGTCAACATCACCAAAACAGATTATCTGTTCATTATCACATTGCTGCTTGTGGGAGCTTGCTGTGCGCAAATTGGCTGCCACGTTTCCCTACATTACAACAGCGGCTACACTTCAAAAAGTGCTTCATTGGCTGTAAAGCGCTTTGGGACGCCCGGTGTTTGTGTAAGGCGCTATATAAATGCAGGTCTTGCTTTCGTGTCAGCATCCAGCAACCTCAGGTAATATCGACGTACAATCTCTATCCAACTCCAGCAACAAGCTTTAAACCCAACTTCGGAACTGCACCCCGTGTGGCAAAAGTGTGAATTTCTTCATTTACCGCCCCGAGTGCCCCTACAGCCGCTCAGATAGAGATTGGCAACTTGGTCCCAAATCTTGGGCCAGTTGGTAAGGTTAGCGTTAGTTGCATTTGGTAGCAGTCTTGCTCTCTCAGTCTGCAGGTTGCGGGTTCAAGTGCCGCTTCAGGGGGAATCAAAAATGACAATGTAGCACTTCTTCAGTCGCCTATCGGAGGAGTTGGCCTTCAAATGAGGTGTTAAACTGAGTCCCCGCCTTCCGCTGAATGTTCCACTGGCTCAATCAGCGATAAATATGCCGAGGCACTATTTTGAAGAAGAGCGGATGTTCTTCCGGTGTTCCGGGCAGCATTCTACCAACTCCTGTAAACTGGTCATTATTCTCACTACTGCTTATGGGATCTTGCTGTGTGCAAATTGACTGCTGCCGATGCCTATTTAATTAGGGTCACTGCACTTCAAAGGAGTTCATTGTATGTGAAGTGCTTTGGCAATGTTGCCGAGAGGTATGCTAAGCTACCACATATATGCAAATCTTTACTTTAATCTCAGGGCTCAGAAATTGTAGGAAATGGGTTGAAACGGTTAAGAGCCTTAAAGCTGTGAGAGAAAGACTTCCTTCCAGCAGCCTGGGCTGGATATAAATCCAGGTCTCTGGGTGCTAACCTACTGTATCACAGGGTCATGGAATCACACAGCACAGCAGGAGGCCATTCGGCCCATCGTGCCTGTGCCGGCTCTTTGAAAGAGCTGTCCCGTTAGTCCCGCTCCCCCGCTCTTTCCCCCATAGCCCTGCAAATTCCTCCTTGCAAAGTCTTCGGAAAACTCTTCATGCTCCCACTTTCTTCCACTCTCTCTCTCTCTCTCTCATTTTCTTTCTGGAGCCACACTGATATTTAGTTAGCAATAAGCAAGTTTGTAGTGTCAATATCTAAAGGAAAGTCGAGAAGAAAATGTTCTATTATCTGCAGGACTGTATCCTGTTCTCTCCTTACCCATTTTAATTTCTCTGTCTCACAGTGGCTATGTTTTGCTTTAGTCGACCCTAGTTCCTGTCCTTTATCAACCTTCCTCCATTTGCACTTAAACCTCTTTATCATGTTTGCTGTTTACCATTGTACTTATCTCCGTGGTGCTACCTGTGATTGGGCCTGTGCTCTCGACCAGCTTCAGATTGTTTGATGGACTCATTTGATGCATGGCTGAAAATTAATTCCAAGTTCTCACTTCCTCTCTTTATTAAATTCAATTCCTTTCTTGCTATCCTTCCTTTCAACACTCTTTTCTCCCCCTCCCCTCCTATCCCTTTAACGAATCACCCGCCCCATATCTGTATAAATGGTTGCTGCCTCTGATCAAGGCGAGCGGCGCTGCTTCAATAACCTTCGGCTGAAAGAAAGGGGCTTGCTGAGATGTGGCAGGGGGCGGGGACCATCAGAATGACCCTGGGTGGTTTATAATAATAAAATAAATACTAGCACCTTATCACATGCTGCACACGTTAATTCTTTTTGAGTGCAGCGACTGTCCACAAACCTATTCTGAACTAGCAATGCCCCACCGGCAGCAATGGGATGAAGGACCAGTTCATTTGGGATGGTTGTATTACTTGATTGACGAATATTGGCCAGGGCACCTGATTAACTTCCTGCCATGAGATCTGTAGCAACCTCCTAAACCACTTAGATAGGAAATCAGTACCTTGGTTTAATGTCTCATCCAAAAGATGGCACCTCAGACAACAACATCAATTTGCATTTATATAGCGCCTTTAATGTAGTAAAACGCCCCAAGGCGCTTCACAGGAGCGTCATCAGACAAAATTTGACACCGAGTCACCTAAGGAGGCATTAGGACAGGTGACCAAAAGCTTGGTCGAAGGTTTAGGTTTTATGGCGGATCTTAAAGGTAGAGTCTCGCAGAGGTTTAGGGAGGGAATTCCAGGGCTTGGGGTCTAGGCAGCCAAGCCACAGCCGCCAATGGTGGAGTGATGAAAATCCGGGATGCGCTAGAAGCCAGAATTAGAGGAGTGCAGAGATCTCGGAGGGTTGTAGAGCTGGAGGAGGTTTCAGAGATAGGGAGGGGGGGCGAGGCCCTGGAGGGATTTGAAAACAAGGCTGAGAATTTTGAAATCGAGGCGTTGCTTAACCGAGAGCCAATGTAGGTCAGCGAGCACAGGGGGTGATGGGCGAACGGGACTCGGTTCTGAGTTAGGATACGGGCAGCAGCATTCCATCAGCCATCAGTGCCGCACTGGAGTAATGACCTAAGTTATACGGCCAAGTCCTAGAGTGGGGATTGAACTTCGAATTATCCAATTCAGGAGCAAAAGTGCTACCAACAGAAAGCAGGGCTTGTTCATATTGCATGTTTAGATCCTGTGCCTGGGTCTATGGAGCTGGGACTGCCAATGATAACTTGAAAGTCTTACAGATTTGATCAGGAGCTCAAGATTGCAAAGGTGAAATACTGAAATCCCAGCAAATCTGAAAAGTCCTAAATCATGCAATTCCTAGGAAGATTGACAGCTGAGGATTTTGTCTGAGGTTGATGTACAGTGTATGTGTTGTGGATAAACTAGCCGGCCTGGGAGTTCAGTTCAGGCAACCAAATCCTCTCAAACTCAATATGAGAACTGACCTCTTTCAATCTAATCCTTAAAAAAAAGCTAAAGTCCTGACTATCCATTACGCGTCGTATACTGAAGCATCCAACCATACAGTACACAAGGCTTGGTTAGTAACAGTCTAATCTATCTCCACTATATAGGCAAGCCTTCTTCTTAATTCCAGTCTGTCGCTGGCTTGGTTAAGGTTGGGGCTGGTGTCTATGGCCACTATTTTAGCACTGGAAACAGTCCTAACAGTCCGGTTAAGAAGGCAAATGGCATGTTGGCCTTCGTAACGAGAGGGTTTGAGTACAGGAACAAGGATGTCTTGCTGCAGTTGTACAGGGCCTTGGTGAGACCATATCTTGAGTATTGTGTGCAGTTTTGGTCGCCTTATCTGAGGAAGGATGTTCTTGCCATGGAAGGAGTTCAGCGAAGATTCACCAGGCTGATACCTGGGATGGCAGGAATGACGTATGAGGAGAGATTGGGTCGATTGGGCTTGCACTCGCTGGAGTTTAGAAGAATGAGAGGGGATCTCATTGAAACTTATAAAATTCTGACAGGACTGGACAGACTAGATGCAGGAAGGATGTTCCCGATGGTCGGGGAGTCCAGAACCAGGGGTCACAGTCTAAGGATAAGGGGTAGGTCATTTAGGACAGAAATGAGGAGGAATTTCTTCACCCAGAGAGTGGTGAACCTGTGGAATTTTCTACCACAGAAGGCAGTAGAGGCCAATACATTAAATATATTCAAGAAGGAGTTGGATATATTTCTTAAGGCTAAAGGGATCAAGGGGTATGGGGAGAAAGCAGGGACCGTGTACTGAATTTGGATGATCAGCCATGATCGCATTGAATGGCGGAGCAGGCTCGAATGGCCTACTCCTGCTCCTATCTTCTATGTTTCTATGTTTCTATGTAACATCAGTTAGTAACAAGTTAAAGCCCAAAGTTGTTTCCTGTCTTTGGCCCATATGATCAGTTATCCCTGCTATATGTAACTTTATATTTTGACTGGCATGCTTTTATCAAAGGATTGTGGGCTCAGGTTCAATCCCCATACTAGGACTTGGTCTGAGATACTGAGAAAGGGCAGTTTGCTTCATCTTTCTATTACATGGGGTACGGTAGCAGAGTGGTTATGCTACTGGAATAAAAAGCTAGTATCAGTAATGGTGATCATGAAACTACCGGATTGTGGTTAAAAACCCACCTGGTTCACTATATGTGACTCCAGAACCACAATGTGGTTGACTCTTAACTGCCCTCTGAAATGGCCCAGCAAGCCATTCAGCTGTATTCAAGAAGGCGGCTCACCACCACCTTCTCGAGGGCAATTAGGAATGGGCAATAAATGCTGCCCTTGCCGGCGATGCCCACATCCCATGAATGAATTTTTAAAAATTACACAGAATTTACAGCCCAGAAACAGGCCATTCGGCCCAACTGGTCTATGCCGGTGTTTATGCTCCACATGAGCCTCCTCCCGCCCTATCAGCATATCCTTCCATTCGTTTCTCCCTCATGTGCTTATCTAGCTTCCCCCTTGTCATTCAGTCACTGATTCCTCAATTTCTTTCCAAACTCTAAATCAAGAACAGAAATTGGACAAAAGTTTTAACATTAATAGTTCAGAATGTGTTGTGAGGCCACCCCTGCTCCAGCAATCAGAGCAGGTCAGATTGGCGGCCATCTTGCTATCTCTGAGGAATCGCAGCATGACCTCTGACCTCATCTAGTTTAGCAACGGGGGAAGCGTCAGTTCACGGAAGCTGCAAAAGTCACCCAGTGAACGTCAGCTTTCCTGGCATCAAGCAAGGGTGTTCTGAACTCTGATACCTGGTGCAAGACATAAGAAGCTGTGCTTATGTGGCACCTTTTGTTCTGAGAGTTAAAATGATGGAAGTGCGCTGAGCAATGAGTATCAGCCTTGGCTCAGTAGCAGCACATCTCGCCTCTGAATCAGCATGGTTTTGAGCTCAAGTCCCCACTCCAGAGACTTGAGCCCACAATCTCGCGCTGCGCTGTGCGAGGTGTCGTCTTTCGGATGAGACGTTTAAACCGAGGCCCCGTCTGTCCTCTCAGGTGGACGGAAAAGATCCCGCGGCATTATTTGAAGAAAAGCAGGGGTGTTCTCCCCGGTGTCCTGGCCAACATTTATCCCTCAACCCACACCTGAAAAGGTGATCCGGTCATTATCACATTGCTGTTTGTGGGAGCTTGCTGTGCGCAAATTGGGCTGCCGCGTTCCCTACATTACAACAGTGACTGCACTTCAAAAGTACTTCATTGGCTGTACAGCACTTTGGGACATCCTGAGGTCATGGGAGTCTTGATTTCAACAGAGTGAAGATACAGAGTATATAAACAAGTATATATCTGTGTACGTAAGAGAAAGCGAAGACTGAGGGCAATGAGGAGTTCAACAGTTTTTGAGGTTGTATCACATCAACGGTAGCCAAAGCTTGGAGCCGCGGGGCTAAGTTTTTCATGAGCATCCTCCCGATCGTCCGCCATAGCTTCAGCAGAAGAGCGTGAAACCGCGTTGTAAACACTGTTTATGCCATTTTTCCTGGGTTTCCATAGAAACATAGAAGCTAGGAGCAGGAGTAGGCCATTCGGCCCCTCGGGCCTGCTCCGCCATTCAATGCAATCATGGCTGATCATCCAAATTCCGTACCCGGTCCCTGCTTTCTCCCCATATCCCTTGATCCCTTTAGCCTCAAGAAATATATCCAACTCTTTCTTGAATATATTTAATGGATTGGACTCAACTGCCCTGTGTGGCAGAAAATTCCACAGGTTCACCACTCTCTGGGTGAAGAAATTCCTCCTCATCTCAGTCCTAAATGGCTTACCCCTTATCCTTAGACTGTGACCCCTGGTTCTGGACTCCCCCGCCATCGGGAACATCCTTCCTGCATCTAGTCTGTCTATGGGTCTTCCACCCAAGTTATGGCGGACAAGCAGGAGCGTCCCCGCGGAAAGTCACCCTTTGGTTCTACGACAGAGGCCTTTGATAATATTAGAGAAAGATTAAGTCAACAAGATCATTTTTTAAAGATACCATACTGTAAGTAAAAACATCATGAAATGGTTTTAACCCAGGTATATCACATCAAATTGTGTTGGGATTATAATTGTGGTGCATAGCTCCTTTAAGGTGTAGGTTAGAGAGGATGCAGATAAACTGCAATTTTAATACTAACACTTTTTGCTCTTAACATTGACACTTTTGTAAATGTGCCAGGTCTGTGCCTTGCAAAGTACAACCTCCCCCTATCTCCAGCTCACTCATGAGAGCTCATCAATATGTACTTGTAACTTAGCCAGACTCGTATTCATTCGACAGAATATTTCCCAAGGGGAACTTCCTTGCAAAACGAAAACATTAAAAAAGCACGATATGAGAGACGAGCACACCTCATACAATCGCCCCAATTATCGCCCCTACCCCAATTGCAGCTCTTATTCTTCTGGGATGGAATGTTACCTCTTGTGTTCCCATCATTGCCTTTTCTGTTAAGAATTCCAGAGAAATTTTGAGCAGGGGTAACAGTTTTCGTGCTGATAACCTCCAATAGCCTAGGAGATATCAACTCCCGAGTCTGTCAAGGTCCTATCCTTGGTCCCTTTCTCTTCATCATTTAGATGCTGCTCCTTGGTGACATTATCTACAGTTGCAGCGTTATCTTTCAAGTGTATGATAATGATACCAGCTGTACTCCTTCATCATCTCTTGTCAACCTCAAGGCCAAGTCCGGTGCTGCCAAACTTCCCGTCCAGCATCAAGTCGTGGATGAACGACAACTTCATCCAACCTCACATTAGGAGGACTGAAGCCATTGTTTTCAGCCTCTGACATAAACTCCGCGCTCTTGCTATTTGTTCCATGCCACTCCCCAGCCACTTGCTCAGACTGGACCAGATCATGTGAAACTTATCTTGTTTGACCATGAGTTTGCCTTTAAACCCCACACCCTATCTATCGCTAAGACTACCGTTTCCCACCTACTGAATTTTGCCCATCTCTGCCCCACCTCAGCCCTTCAACTCTGAAACACTTATCCATGTCATCCCAAAACTTGATTATTCTAATGCCCTCTTCTCTTGAATGCTCCACCCTGCCCAAACTCCAACTTGTCCTAAATCCAGCCACCTGTACTGTGTCCTGCATTAAATCATTCTTGACCATCACCCATGATAGGGCGGTGGATGCAGATTCAACAGTAACCTTCAAAAAGGAATTGGATAAAAACTTAAAAGGAGAAAAAATTGCTGGGATATGGGGAAGGAGCGGGATGAGTGGGAATGTCTGGAATACTCCTTGAAAGAGCCAGCGCAGACTCGATGGGCCAAATGGCCTCCTTCTGTGCAGTACCATTCTGTGATTGTAGGTAGGGGAAGATCTGTATAAGTACTCCCTGACCCCGCAGGCTATCAAGTACAGGAAACTCTCGTTTAAATGGGACCTAAATATCCAGAATTCTCTATTAACCAGCAAAATTCTCACTCCGAAAACAACACCTCAATAACCGGAAATGTTGCCGAGTCTGAGTCCGAGTCTCCCGCGGTGGCCGAGTTAGTCAGTGGGAGTAGTTCTCCAAACTGCCACTACTCGGCTTCTTGGCGCTGTCGGAGTTCCGAACACCTCAATAACAGGAGTCTGACTCTCCCGCGCTGCCGGTAGTCTCTTCCAATCCACCAATTACTGTATACTGCACATTTCTTGATTTTTAAAATTTGTGTTTGTTAAAAATAGCCTCAGTAGATAACCCTCTCCGTCATCCGGAATTTTTAACCAACCGACACCATCCCGGTCCCGTCGGTGCCGGATACCAAAGAGTTTCCTGTACATCTCAGAATATTCATCAAAATAATGACACCTAAATCCATTTCCTTTGCTAATGGGTACCCTTGCGCTATGTACACACATTTTCTGTTTCCTGTTCCAACATGTATTACTTTGTATTTATTTAGCCACATTGATACCATGCATTAGCCCATCTGCTTAATCAGGAAACAATCATGGCATGTTGTCACTACCTCGCCTATCACATTACTTGTCCTACAGTTTGCAGATCTGGTCAAAGTTCTTTGCAAGGCACTTCAGCAGATGGCAGTGAGGTGGGATTGTGTTAGCTGTGGCTCAGTGAGTAGCACCCTCGCCTCTAAGCCAGAAGGTTGTGGGTTTGAGTCCCACTCCAGAGCGCAAAAATCCAGGCTGACACTCCCAGTGCAGTGCTGAGGGAAGTGCTGCACTGTCGGAGGTGCATTCTTTTGGATGAGACATTAAACCGAGGCCCCGTCTACACTCTCAGGTGGACGTATAAGATCCCATGGCACTATTTCAAAGGGTTATCCCCGGTGTCCTGACCAATATTTATCCCTCAATCAACGTCCCTAAAACAGATTATCTGGTCATTATCACATTGCTGTTTGTGGAAGCTATATAAATGCAAGTTTTTCTTTCTATGTTGCTCCAAATTCTAAAAAACTGCTACTATCACTGTCAGCAGTGACATTGAAGGACTGGGTGACCCAATTGGTTGGACACTAGCCTCTCACATTCTTTTTTATTCATTCACTGGATGTGGGCGTTGCTGGCAAGCCCAGCATTTATTGCCCATCCCTAATTGCCTTTGAGAAAGTGGTGGTGAGCCGCCTTCTTGAAACGCTGCAGTCCGTGAGGTGAAGGTGCTCCCACAGTGCAGTTCCAGGATTTTGGTGTCATACTTCAGACAGACGCAGCGTCAGACTGACTCCTGTAGGGGGCATCACAGAGTTTTAGGGGCTCAGTTTAACTTAACTCACCGGCGGGAAACCCACAGGATCAGATGGAACGCCGGCCTTACACCCCGCCCAATATTGCTCTCGGTCGACTTCAATAGAGAGAAAAATCGGGCGGGGTTGTAAGATCCTCGAGGGACCCTGGTTCTGAATGATTGGAGGTTGACCCGTATTGGTGGACAGTGATTTAACTTTATTCAGCACAAGCAAGAATGGTGGCTAACGCCACCATTAGCGCCCCTGCTGAATATCGCGGGAGGCGCAGCCAGTGGCGCTACAGCCACTGACTGCCTCTTTAGGCGCTAACAGGTGGCGCTACTCACCCAATTTTTCCCCCTGTGTCTCTTGTCTCTCTCTCCCTCTCCGTCTCCCGGGTGTCTCCTTGATTCGTCCTGAAATCTTCTACTCCTGAAATATTCTACAATTTGTGGCTGTTAAGACCCCCTTCTTATACCCATACTCTCATTCGAAACCTATGGCGTCCTCCTGAACCAATCACTGGCTGACGGCCAAAATACAAAAATCCAATGATAATGATGCCACGTTCGTAGCACCCTGGCTCACGCAAGTTTTTTTGGTCTGATGACGCTCTCGCATCATCCGTTTCTGACAATCAAGACTCATATCTGGGGTAGTTATGGCAATACGGAAGGAACATGTCTCCATAGGTTGAGACACGGGCCCTGATGTTGGCCTCTGTTTTTCTAATTCACTGCGGATGTTGTAACATTCCAGCACAATGGTAACTGCAGCTAACCTTGGTTCCCAGGCGAGCTGTACTCTCAGCCTTACTGTCGGCTAATAGCCAACTTTCACCCACAGCCTCACTATTCGACTAGAGCAATCCTCTTTCTCACCCCACGTTGTCTGGTGGTTACAGCTTACTCACAGACTTTTAATTATAAGCAAAAGGGCTACATCTCATATATACAGTAGTTCAGGTTGTCATTGCTATCAGTCAATGATTACAGACATAGAAACATAGAAGAAACATAGAAGATAGGAGCAGGAGTAGGCCATTCGGCCCCTCGAGCCTGCTCCGCCATTCAATGCGATCATGGCTGATCATCCAAATTCAGTACCCTGTCCCTGCTTTCTCCCCATATCCCTTGATCCCTTTAGCCTTAAGAAATATATCTAACTCCTTCTTGAATACATTTAATGAATTGGCCTCAGCTGCCTTCTGTGGTAGAGAATTCCACAGGTTCACCACTCTCTGGGTGAAGAAATTCCTCCTCATCTCAGTCCTAAATGGCTTACCCCTTATCCTTAGACTGTGACCCCTGGTTCTGGACTCCCCCACCATCGGGAACATCCTTCCTGCATCTAGTCTGTCCAGTCCTGTTAGAATTTTATAAGTTTCAATGAGACTTTTATATTTAATCCTTACACACGTTTATAGATCTATTACTGATGATTATAAGATGTTAATGGTTATAAGATAGTAAAGCAAGTATTCTAAAAGCCAGCTACTCCATGATAATCTTACAGGGTGTAAAACGAGTGTTGCACCCGATCCTGTCAGTTTTCCGATGGGGCGGGCTTTGTTCAAATTGCCCCCGGTACTGTCGCTTTGCCGCCCTGCAGTAGCGGTTACATAGACGCGCCGGTAAACAAGCTTTATTTTTGCGTTATACTTCCATATACCTCCTACACGTTGTTGCTGTGTGTTTATAACCAGCCAGCCTGCTGGAATTTTTGATTGACGGCCTTGTAGTATTAAACCTTCTGAAGGACGAGCAGATTTAAAAAAAAACACCCCACAATCCTTCAATTATCTGCTGTGAAACAGGCCTGGGGTTTTTTTTTTAACGAAATCCAATTTTGTTTGGATTTCTACCTAAATCCTCAGCTGTAGTTTGAGCTGGTGGCTGATGGGAAATCAGCCTGTCTGCTCCAAGAGCTGATCTGTGAAGGGTCCATTAATCTTGGCCGAGACAGTTCTGGCACACGCTGTAAATTCACCAGCAGTTGCTGATCTTAAACTTTGCACAGTGTTTAAGGAAGTTGAGGGGACAATCAATTCCCTCTCAGATGTGCTTACAGAAATTTGCACAGTGACGTAAAAGGGCAGGATGTCTCCACCAAGCCAAAGAAAACTATAGATCTCCGCTGAATATCATGGGATATATTAGCTCATTAATTCCATCTTGCTGACTGACTGAGAGACACTAATAACTACAGATACTAAAGCCCACTGTGAATCCTCTCTCCCCGCTACCTTCATCAGGCACAGGCCCACTGTGAATCCCCTCTCCCTCTCCCTTCACCAGACACGGGCCCACTGTGAATCCCCTCTCCCTTCACCAGACACGGGCCCACTGTGAATCCCCTATCCCTTCACCAGACACGGGCCCACTGTGAATCCCCTATCCCTTCACCAGACACGGGTCCACTGTGAATCCCCTCTCCCTTCACCAGACACGGGCCCACTGTGAATCCCCTCTCCCCGCTCCCTTCACCAGGTACGGGCCCACTGTGAATCCCCTCTCCCTCTCCCTTCACCAGACACGGGCCCACTGTGAATCCCCTCTCCCCGCTCCCTTCACCAGACACGGGCCCACTGTGAATCCTCTCTCCCTCTCCCTTCATCAGGCACAGGCCCACTGTGAATCCCCTCTCCCTCTCCCTTCACCAGACACGGGCCCACTGTGAATCCCCTCTCCCTCTCCCTTCACCAGACACAGGCCCACTGTGAATCCCCTCTCCCTCTCCCTTCACCAGACACGGGCCTACTGTGAATCCCCTCTCCCTCTCCCTTCACCAGACACAGGCCCACTGTGAATCCCCTCTCCCTCCCTTCACCAGACACGGGCCCACTGTGAATCCCCTATCCAACTCCCTTCACCAGGCACAGGCCCACTGTGAATCCTCTCTCCCTTCACCAGACACGGGCCCACTGTGAATCCCCTATCCCTTCACCAGACACGGGCCCACTGTGAATCCCCTCTCCCTTCACCAGACACGGGCCCACTGTGAATCCCCTCTCCCTCTCCCTTCACCAGACACGGGCCCACTGTGAATCCCCTCTCCCCGCTCCCTTCACCAGGTACGGGCCCACTGTGAATCCCCTCTCCCCCTCCGTTCACCAGACACGGGCCCACTGTGAATCCCCTATCCCGCTCCCTTCACCAGGCACAGGCCCACTGTGAATCCTCTCTCCCTTCACCAGACACAGGCCCACTGTGAATCCCCTCTCCCTCTCCCTTCACCAGACACAGGCCCACTGTGAATCCCCTCTCCCTCCCTTCACCAGACACAGGCCCACTGTGAATCCCCTCTCCCCGCTCCCTTCACCAGACACAGGCCCACTGTGAATCCTCTCTCCCTCTCCCTTCACCAGACACGGGCCCACTGTGAATCCCCTCTCCCCCTCCCTTCACCAGACACGGGCCCACTGTGAATCCCCTCTCCCCCTCCGTTCACCAGACACGGGCCCACTGTGAATCCTCTCTCCCCCCCCTCCCTTCACCAGACACGGGCCCACTGTGAATCCTCTCTCCCCCCCTCCCTTCACCAGGCACAGGCCCACAGTGAATCCCCTCTCCCCGCTCCCTTCACCAGACACAGGCCCACTGTGAATCCCCTCTGCCCGCTCCCTTCACCAGACACAGGCCCACTGTGAATCCTCTATCCCTCTCCCTTCACCAGACACGGGCCCACTGTGAATCCCCTCTCCCCCTCCCTTCACCAGACACGGGCCCACTGTGAATCCCCTCTCCCCCTCCCTTCACCAGACATGGGCCCACAGTGAATCCTCTCTCCCCCTCCCTTCACCAGACACGGGCCCACTGTGAATCCTCTCTCCCCCCCTCCCTTCACCAGACACAGGCCCACAGTGAATCCCCTCTCCCTCTCCCTTCACCAGACACAGGCCCACTGTGAATCCTCTCTCCCCCCCCTCCCTTCACCAGGCACAGGCCCACTGTGAATCCCCTCTCCCTCTCCCTTCACCAGACACAGGCCCACTGTGAATCCCCTCTCCCCGCTCCCTTCACCAGACACGGGCCCACTGTGAATCCCCTCTCCCCCTCCCTTCACTAGCTACTAAAGCTGACTGTGACACCCTTCACTATATACGCCCTGTAAGTGCTATCTCATGATTGTTATGGGCTGTCTTCTCCTACAAGCAGGTTAAAGAAGTGAGAAATTCCAAATGTTAAGATGACATGCAGTAACATCCAAGTGTCAGCAGGCAGCCCCAACTGGGTGTGATAACATGTACGTGCACAATTCAGTTAATTAGATGGGAGAATTCTTTTGGACTGAATGCATGGAAGGATGCGAGTGAAGGAACACCTCCAGGGGAAGGCAACTCATTGCATCATGGAGTTCCATGCCAAGGTTCGAAAGTGCCTCTAGACAGTGTGAGGGGAGAAGTGATGGTTACTGCTGTACATGCTTAGGACACCGTAGGAAGGGAAGGTTACGATGTGTTGTCCTACCTTGGCTGACCTAGTCAGGTTGTTCAACTTTTCCTGCCACTGCTTTCAGCTCCACTGCCCTACTTGGGGGACCTGCAACACTCACCGCTGGAGAGGCGGCCTCCGCACCCTGCTCTTCCCCACTTCCTCTGTAGTCAGAAGGTTGTGGGTTCAAAGTCCCACTCCAGGGACTTGTGCACATAAAGCTAGACTGATACTCCGGTGCAGTGCTGAGGGAGTGCTGCACTGTTGGAGGTGCCGTCTTTCGGATGAGACGTTAAACCCATCTGCTCTCTCAGGTGGACGTAAAAGATCCCACAGGCCACTATTTTGAAGAAGAGCAGGGGAGTTATCCCCGGTGTCCTGGCCAATATTTATCCCTCAACCAACATCACTAAAACAGATTATCTGGCCATTATCACTTTGCTGTTTGTGGGAGCTTGCTGTGCGCAAATTGGCTGCCGCATTTCCCACATTACAACAGTGACTCCACTTCAAAAAGTACTTCATTGGCTGTAAAGCGCTTTGAGACGTCCAGTGGTCGTGAAAGGCGCTATACAAATGCAAGTCTTTCTTTCATTCTTTAGAATCTCTGCGGCTGCATTGGAGCAACAGGCTGTGCTCGGGTTTAATTCACTCCTTCCTGACATCGTGTTTGCACAGCAGCTTTCTTGACTATAAAATGGGGGGTGGGGTGGGGGTGGGGGGGAAATCAACCTTTAAATTCTGCAGCATCGGGTGGTTTCCCGCCCACTACCTTGGTGAGCTCCCTCTCGCAGATATCTCCCAAGTCCGGAGCGCACCCACACTGATAAGTTAGATTGGCCCCGAAACATGCACAGGGTCAGTAAGCTAAGGATCCGATGAGCGTGATTTTCCCACAGTCCCAGCTCTAGTTCAGCTTACTCCCAGTCGGAAAATCTATGAGTTTTGTTTTCAAAGTGGCGATCCATTTGTTCCACTTCTTTATCTTATAATTGGGAGGCATAATTAGTTATTACTTGTTATTCCTCTCATTAGAGGGACTGAACCTGCCTGCACCTTCCCAGCCCCGACTGACTTTGGATTCGGCAACCCTAGTCACATGACATGCCAATGGTTTTGCTGTCCACACTTTAGGAAGGATGGTAAGGCCTTCCCCATATCCCTGCAATATTTTCTCCTTCAAGTATTTATCCAATTCCCTTTTGAAGGCTACTATTGAATCTGTATCCCCCACCCTATCAGGCAGCGCATTCCAAATCCTGACCACTCGTTGCGTAAAAGAATTTTTCCTCGTGTCACCTCTGGTTCTTTTGCCAATCGCCTTAAATCTGTGCCCTCTGGTTATCGACCCTTCAGCCATTGGAAACTGTAATATACGTGGGTAGAACATATGAAGGACAGAGTCACAATGAGCTGCTCGTCAATGTGCTTGTTTATTAGGCCAGAGCGAACTCAGCATGCTCATACTAAACCATGTGACAAACCATGTGCACCTGTGCGAATCAACGCCGCTGTTGCTGTTTATACATACACGCGAAGGCGAAGCATGGTCAAGTCTGCATGAGCATTAAAGGTAAAACATCGCAAAAGTTCAGTTTAGGTGTCACAAATTCACCTTAATCTTGTCCACTCGAAGGTTGAGTATGATCCCTAAAAATGGCTTTGGGATCCCATCCTTGTCGCCAAAATGTAATATATGTTGATAGAACAAATGAAGGACAGAGACACGTTGGGTAGGATTTTCATTGGGCCGTGGAGGCGGGATTGGAGGCGTGTGGGGGGTTAAAATCTCGAAATCGGGGGGCACAAACCCATCCCACCCCCAACCCGCCTCCATGCCAGTTTCAAAGTAGGCGGATACCCGACCTGTGCTGGGACCCACCTCTCCGAGGCGGGAAGGGGATTAGTGCCAATTAACTGCCTGTTAACAGGCAGTTTTTAGCCTAATCCCTATTTTTATTGCTGAAGTGTGGGATTCCCGACGGCTCCAAACCACGCCAAGTTAGCGAGGCGGGCCGTCGGGCTGAAGGACTTGGAGTGTTTGAGATGTCCGGTGTTCAGGTGCATGATGGGTGCATGAGTGAAGAGGTAAGTGTGTTTGGCGTGTGTAAAGTGTTTAAAGAAGTTTTTACTTACCTTTACTTACCTTTACAGCCTTCCTTCCTTCAGGTCTCGGGAGTCCCTCATCTCACCGGCACAGAAAGCAGAATGGCCGCGAGCTGTCAAAAGTTGCAGCATTCAGCTTTCTGTTCTGGAGAGATCTCTAAATCAGCCTGAGAGAAAGGAATTAACTTGGAGTTGAGATTGTCAGTGTTTGACAGCTTCACAGAGCTGTCAAACGCTGATATTTCATCTGTCAAAAGTTTTTGACAGATGAAATGTCAACCTGCGACATCACCTGTTGCCGGGTGGCCCTTAATTGGCCTGCTGAGCTCGCTGGGCGAGCTCAGCAAGGTCAATCAAGTGAAAATCGCGTGGGTTGGCCACAGCTCGATGGAGCGGGACTACAACCCCAAAAGTTGTAGTCCCGCCTCCTACACACCTCCTCAATGAAAACCCAGGCCGATGAGTTGCTAGTCCGTGTATTTGTTTATTATATAGAGCCCTAGTGAGACCACACCTGGAGTATCAGCCCCTAAACTTGCTTTAAAATCTGTTCCTTTTCCTGTTTTGTTCCAGTTCTGATGAAGGGTCTTCAACCTGAAACGTTAACTCTGTTTCTCTCTCCACGGATGCTGCCTGACCTGCTGAGTGTTTCCAGCGTTTTTTGTTGTTATTCCTGGAGTATTGTGTACAGTTTTGGTCTGCTTACCTAAGGAAGGATATACTTGTCATAGAGGGAGTGCAATGAAAATTCACCAGACTGATTCCTGGGATGGGGGGATTGTCCTATGAGGAGAGATTGAGTAGACTAGGCCTATATCCTCTAGAGTTTAGAAGGATGAGAGGTGATCTCATCGAAACATACACAATTCTTACAGGGCTTGACAGGGTAGATGCAGGGAGGATGTTTCCCTGGCTGGAGAGTCTAGAACCAGGGGTCACAGTCTCAGAATAAGGGGTCGGCCATTCAGGACTGAGATGAGGAGAATTTTCTTCAGACTCAGAGGGTGGTGAATCTTTGGAATTCTCTACCCCAGAGGGCTGTGGACGCTCAGTCGTTGAGTATATTCAAGACAGAGAGCGATAGATTTTTGGATATTAAGGGAATCAAGGGATATGGGGATAGTGCAGGAAAGTGGAGTTGAGGTCGAAGATCAGCCATGATCTTATTGGATGGCGGAGCAGGCTCGAGGGGCCGAATGGCCGACTCCTGCTCCTAATTCTTATGTTCTCATCTTTATTAGGCCAGAGTGAACTGAACATGCTCATACTAAACCAATGACAAACCATGTGATAATACATTATAGAAATAATTTCTCTTTGTTTACTCTATCTAAATCCTTCATGATTTTAAACACCTCTATCAAATCTGATAAAAGAAGTAGGGGCCTGTGCTCACCCGCAACCGAGTGAATGAATCCAAACTCATTTCATGTTAAACTCTTACAGCTAACTGACAGAAAGAGTTTTTAATGTAATCAACCAGAGTTTTTTTTTTATATACTGTGTTTGACACTAAATTGATATTCATAAACAGTTTGCAAAGGTTGCCTCTTATCCACGGGTTTGCTGAGTGTGTGAAAACACATGCCAAGTAAATCAGCAAAAAAATGCCCCATTTCCATGCTGCTCAGTTCAAACTAACTTTTCTGTTTTCCCTCGCACTCCTCTGCACAGCACTGTCGGAGACATGTGACAGGTTAAACCTGTAATAGGCCGCTGATGCTCTGACTTTTACCACTCTTGCTAATTTCCAAACATGCCACCTTAAAAACTCTTCTTTCTCCCTCCCACCTCTCTGTGTTGAAACTGTGACTGTTCGATTCCTCTCCTGCTCAAACTCATACCTTTCCAACACCCCCAAACTGTGCAACTCTTTACCTCCCTCCTTCTTCCCTGCCCCTGCAATCTTCAGCCTTTTGAAACCCAAACTGGGTGTCACCAAGCCCCTACTTATTGATTTACAGTATTCTGTCCTCCCTCGCCCCTCTACCTTTTATTTCCCCCCTGGGCTGCCTTCGTCTTCTCCTTGTTTCATTTTTTGGATTTTAAAAATTGAGCATTTTTGAAGCGTTAGATATATATTAATTATTTATATTCTGTCTCAGTATTCATTTCCTCAGCTACTTTCTCCCTCTTTTCTCCTCTGTATCAGTTTTCTTTGTCTTTCATGACCATCGTCTCTTGGTTTGACTGAGCCGTTTGTGATGTAAACATTGCTCTTTTACACGGGCAACTTCCTCATTTTCCCTTTATTGCCCTGAATCTTTATTTTATCTTTCTTTGTTCCTGTCAGATTTTCTTTCTTTCTTTCTTTCTTTCTTTTCTTCTTCCTTTATTTCTTAATTCTTTCTTTCCTTCTTTCAGTTTTCTTTCTTTTGTTCTTTCTTTCAGCCTTTCTGTCTCCCTCTTGCACCCTCTCTGACATGCGTACACTCTCTGGGGGTAATTCTAACTATGGGCGATGCTGTAAAATGGCCGATATTGAATTGGTCGGCAGTTATGCACCTCGGCTGATTTTCACTTCCGTTGACTCCAATAGAACGGAGGATCGGGCGAGGTGGCGGGCTGTATAACAGGCGGCTAATTCCATACCACCCATTTTTACACCATCGCCCATAGTTAAAAATACCCCCTCTCTCTTGCATGTTGTCGCACTCTCTTTGCATGTTCTTACTCTCTTTTCTGCTGTCCTGTTTCTGTTACTCTCAATATCCATCTATCTCTCTTTCCTCCCTCTCTCTGTCTCACTTTCTTGCATGCTCTTACTTTCTATCCGTTCTGCTATCCTATTTCACTTTCTTTCCCACCTTCTTTATCTCTGATTGTGGGGATAATTTTCACCTTCACTGCTTAAACTGGTAGAGTGGATCACCATCCCAGTATAGAGCCTGATATGTACTGCACTTGCATATTGTTAATTGAACATTAGAGGGCCTGCTGATGGGCGCAAGCATATTGTAGCAATTACTCTGCGGGGTTTCCACTTATAGTGAATGCTGTGGGTTCAAGTCCCACTCCAGAGACTTGACCACAAAATCCAGGCTGATGCTCCCAGTGCAGTACCGAGGGAGGTACTGTTTTTTTGGAATAGACGGTAAACCGAGGCCCCGTCTGCCGCCTCAGGTGGACATAAAAGATCCTACGGCACTATTTCGAAGAAGAGCAGGGGGAGTTCTGTTCCTCCGACTCTGGCCTGTTGTACAACCCTCCCTCCCTTTATGCCACCATTGGCGGCTGTGTCTTCAGCCGTCTGGGCCCTAAGCTTTGAAATTCACTCCCTATACCCTTGCACCTCTTGACGTAGCTCTCCTCCTAAACCCATGTCCATGTAGCTCTTCTCTTATAAGACCCTTCTTAAAACCCACCTCTTCTCTTCTTCTTAGGCAGTCCCTCAGAACCGAGGATGACTTGCTTCCACATTAAAAATGAGTTCTCAGGTGACTGATGAGTCCAATGCGGGACCTACAGTCTCTGTCACAGGTGGGGCAGACGGTGGTTGAAGGGGCGGGTGGGTGGGGTGTTTGGGTTGACGTGCGCTCCTTGCGCTGCCTGCACTTGGCTTCCGCTTGTTCCCGGCGAAGAGACTCGAGGTGTTTGGCGCCTTCCCGGATGCTTCTCCTCCACTTTGTGCAGTCTTGGGCCAGGGATTCCCAGGTGTCGGTGGGGATGTTACACTTTTTCAAGGAGGCTTTGAGGGTGTCCTTGAAACGTTTCCTCTGCCCACCTGGGGCTCTCTTGCCCTGTCAGAGCTCCGAGTAGAGCGCTTGTTTTGGGAGTCTCGTATTGGGCATGCGGACGATCGGCTCCGATGGACGGGTCACATTGTCTGCATGCCCGATACAAGACTCCCACCTCTTCTAACAAGCTTGTAGTCACCCTATCTAATTTCTTCTTTGGCTTGGCATTCCTTGTTGCCTGATTACGCCTCTGTGAAGTGCCTTAGTTGAGATATTTTTCTACGTTAACGAGCCTATCTAAATGTGAGTTGTTGGTGTTACCGCTTCACTCGAGGCTGGAGGAACTCATTCACTGTGTTACTAGTAAGCTGGACATTTATATCTCTCAGCTCAGTCGATGTGGCAAAGTAATTTTTACTGGGCCTAGTTGGCAAGCCGGATTTTTTTTTGTGTCTTACTCTAATTTAGCAGCAAACTTCTTGTTCACAAAGTTCACCATCAGTGTGTCCACAAGCCAACGAATCGTTCACTGTTTCATCAATACCACCATTGGCCTTGATTTTGATCTTTGTCTTTGCTGGAAGGAAAGGAAAATCTGCTGGCGGCCTCTCAGTCCCCAGCTGTCAAGAAGCAGAGTCAGACTGCTTATGTGAATCACTTCACCTAACTTATGTAGCTATTTAGCGATTCCATCTGTCTTGGCCGTGATTGGGAACAAACTGATTGGACCTCTCCTAGAAAGACTTTTATCTAGGTCAGGAGCAGGAGTACTGTGTCTTTAAGTTAAATCTTCCTCCCCCGTGCCCAGTGCTAATGACATTGGTTGAAATCAGAAGGCAATGAATGGGAAGTTGTTGCTGCAAATTCTCTTGTCTCCATCTGTCATGTCAGTCTCATTTCCATCTCCGAGCTTGCAGGAGGTAATTGTCTTCTCCCCAGGTCCTGTGTGCGAGAGGTTCATTAGCTAGATTAGTGCAAATGTAAAGGATTCTTGTCTGCTCTAGCTTAATGGTGGATCTGAAATCAAGCGCTGTACTACTTCTGTCTCCTTTTTCTTTCTTTTTGATCCACTGGGACAGTGATGACAATAGTGCTAATGACTGGTGAAGAAAAATAGAGCCTTGACAGAATGAAAGGGGGCAGAGCTAATTCTGCACAGTGCGAAGAGCTGGATTCAACCCAAGAATGAACAAACCCAATCCGAAAGTTAGAAGCAACATTTATTTTTTTCTTTTGTGATTGCTGTGCAATGGAACACGCTGTGATTCCAGGAATGAGGGACTTCAGTTACGTGGATAGACTGGAGAAGCTGGGGTTGTTCTCCTTGGAGCAGAGAAGATTGAGAGGAGATCTGACAGGGCTAGACAGACTGGATGCAGGGAGGATGTTTCCCCTGGCTGGGGGGTCTAGAACGAGGGGTCACAGTCTCAGGATACAGGGTAGGACATTTAGGACTGAAGTGAGGAGAAATGTCTTCACTCAGAGGGTGGTGAACCTATGGAATTCTCTACCACAGAAGGCTGTGGAGGCCAAGTCACTGAATATATTTAAGAAGGAGGTAGATAGATTTCTAGATGCAAAAGGCGTCAAGGGGTATGGGGAGAGAGTGGGAATATGGTATTGAGATAGAGGATCAGCCATGATCATATTGAATGGCGGAGCAGGCTCAAAGGGCCGAATGGCCTACTCCTGCTCCTATTTTTCTATGTTTCTATAGAGGTGTTCAAAACCATGAGGGGTCTGGACAGAGTAGATAGAGGGAAACTGTTCCCATTGCCGGAAGGGTCGAGAACCAGAGGACACAGTTTTAAGGTGATTGGCAAAAGAACCAAAGGCGGCGTAAGAAAAACCTTTTTTATGCAGCGAGTGTTTAAGATCTGGAATGCACTGCCTGAAAGGGTGGTGGAGGCAGATTCAATCACGGCTTTCAAAAGGGAGTTGGATAAGTATCTGAAGGAAAGAAATTTGCAGGGCTACGGGGAAAGGGCGGGGGAGTGGGACTAACTGAAGTGCTCTTGCAGAGAGCCAGCATGGGCTCGATGGGCTGAATGGCCTTCCGTGCTGTAACCATTCAATGATTCTATGCACAGTGCCAGCATCCAGCGATCCCATAGTCAGGTACAACACATTTAGATGCAGCTCTCTCTCTTCTGTCCCTACGGGCCTCAGAAGAGCACCCCGTACTGCACTAGTGTGTCATTTTCTTTTATTTGTTCCTGGGATGTGGGCGTCGCTGGCAAGGCCCAGCATTTATTGCCCATCCTTAGTTGCTCTTGAGAAGGTGGTG
This sequence comes from Somniosus microcephalus, assembly GCF_052327205.1. Classification (NCBI taxonomy): domain Eukaryota; kingdom Metazoa; phylum Chordata; class Chondrichthyes; order Squaliformes; family Somniosidae; genus Somniosus; species Somniosus microcephalus. The sequence goes on from NC_140999.1 coordinate 11,160,615, forward strand.
GTGAGCCGCCTTCTTGAACCGCTGCAGTCTATGTGGTGAAGGTGCTCCCACAGTGCTGTTAGGGAGGGAGTTTCAGGAATTTGACCCAGCGACAATTAAGGAACGGCGATATATTTCCAAGTCAGGATGGTGTGTGACTTGGAGGGGAATTTGGAAGTGATGGTGTTCCCATGCGCCTGCTGCCCTTGTCCTTCTAGGTGGTAGAGGTCGGCATTTATCCATGTATTCCACCAGCCATCCTGTGGCTTCTTCGAGTCAGATTGCCAATTCAGTATTAATTAATGGTGGGTCCAAATAGACCAAACCAGTCAAGTGTAAAATGCACAATGGATGCCCATAAAAGGACAACCCTTAGGGATGTGAACATCTAATTTTGTTGGAACTCAATCCTCAACCGCTGGAGCAAAAATATTTTGCACACAACTTGCTCCCTGTGATGTCCATCCTTGAGAATAAATGATCAACAGCACTTACTATTCGGCCCCGTGTGTATCTTTAGTTCTTTCACTCACTGGGGGTCATTTTAACTGGGCGATGGCATAAAATGGGCGATACAGAATTAGCCATCCTCATGTGTTTATCTAGCTTCCGCTTAAATGTATCAATGATATTTACCTCAACCACTCCCTGTGGTAGCGACTTCCACATTCTAACCACTCTCTGGGTAAAGAAGTTTCTCCTGAATTCCCTATTCGATTTATTAGTGACTGAGATCAAACAGAATTGGTCCAGAAATATCCCGGGAACTGTTGGCTTTCCAACTGTTGAAGCCTAAAAAACAAATTGGTTCAAAAATCAATGGTTGGCGTCCCACTTATTAATAATTAAGAAATCTGAAATAAGATATGTCCTTGGACAGCCAACAGTTCTAGCGGAATATCTGTTTCCGTGGGTCAGTCGATTTTGGTTCTTTTGCGAAGAGTCAGAAGGTTGCGGGTCTCTGGGACTTGAGCCCAGAGCCAGGCTGACACTCCAATACAGCACTCGGGGAATTGGAAGGTGCCATCCTTAATATGAGATGTTAACTGGAGGTCCTGGCAGCCCATTCGAGTGGATGGCAAAGGTCTCCTGCCCCTATTTGATGAAGAGCAGTCAGTTCTCCTGGTGTCATGGCCAAGGTTTCTCCCTGAAACAACACCATCCAAACACAGAAAACCTTATCGCTGTTTGTGGGATCTTGCTGTGCACATAACCACCACTGCAGTTGTCTGCATAACAATTACTGCACTTCAAGCTAATTAATTGCGTGTGAGGAGCTTTGAGATGTTTCCGAGAGATCGGTTAAGACATGTCATAAATGCAAGTCTTTAACTATGCCTGTAAAATGCAGATTTTCTTTAAAATGGTTATTACGACAAAATGATGGCTTGGGGCATATATCTGCTATGGCCTAAATGCTAAGGAGGTACTAATATTACCAGGGTGACACTCTCGCCTCTCAGTCAGAATGTTGTAGGTTCAAGCCCCACTCCAGAGACTCGAGAACATAACCTAGGATGACGCCTCAGAGCAGTGCCGAGGGTGTGCTGCACTGTCAGAGGTGCCGTCTTTCGGATGAGTTAAACCGAGGCCCCATCTTCCCTCTCAGGTGGACGTAAAAGATCCCATGGCACTATTTTGAAGAAGAGCAGGGGAATTCTCCCCGGTTACCTGGTCAATACTTACACGGTAATCAACATTAAAAAAAACCCCAGATGATCTGGTCATTATCACATTGCTGTTTGCGGGAGCTTGCTTTGTGCAGATTGGCTGCTGCGTTTCCTACATTACAACAGTGTCGACAGTTCAAAAAGTACTTCATTGGCTGTAAAGCATTTTGGGACATCCGGAGTTTATGAAAGACGTTCTAGAAATGCAAGTCTTGCTTTGTCAAAATTCTCACCCTTGTTTTCAAATCCCTCCATGGCCTCGCCCCTCCCTATCTCTGTAATCTCCTCCAGCCCCATAAACCCCCGAGATATCTGCGCTCCTCTAATTCTGCCCTCTTGAGGATCCCTGATTATAATCACTCTACCTTTGGTAGCCATGCCTTCTGTTGCCTAGGCCCTAAGCTCTGGAATTCCCTGCCTAAACCTCTCTGCCTCACCACCTCTCTTTCCTCCTTTAAGACGCTCCTTAAAACCTACCTCTGACCAAGCGGCCCAGAAATTTGGGTCGGGGGCTTCCCGCAGGTGTAAGCCCCCGACCTGCACTTACCTTGCGCGCCGGCCATTGAGCTGTGGGCCCCCGTGGAATTCTGATCCTGGGCCTCCTCCAACTGCCGGCGCGCAGTGCTTGCGTATCCCAGGGGCGCAGTTAGTTCGATGCGTCCCCTGGGATCACATGGGTCATGGAGAGCCAATTGGAGCAGGGAATGCTCCATTCATAAGTTTGACAGGAAGAGCTGTCAAAACTTATAAATACTACGGACCCCAAAACATCATTAAATCTTCAAATAATTTTTTTTTTAAATCACATTTTTTAAATAAATTATAAATGACACGAAATAACTATTTTAAACAATAATTTAAATTTTTGAAAAAAATAATTTTATTTTCTAATGGAGCTAAAAATAAACTTACCTTGCTTTAAAGTATTTAAAAATAATAAACCTGTGGAAAAAATGTTTTAATTTTAATTAATTCACCACTTACCTTGTAAGAAGCAGGCCTTACGCCTGCTTTTTAAATGTGTAACTTCTGCAGACTTACCTTCCCGGAAAAACCTGCAAAAAAAACGTAAGTTCGATGCGCACGCGCTGCCTCTCCTGTGCACGCGTTCGACCTCTGAACCCCTTCTTTCAGGGGAACGGAAGTGCCGGTTTCCCACGCATGCGCAGTGCATGCACGAAACCAGCACTTCCATTGGGCCTACGGGTGAGTACCCCGTGCGTACTTACCCGTGGAGACCCGAATTTCTGGGCCAAAGAATGAACGGCTGTCCAGATCAATGCTAACAATAAGTACCAAGACAATGCCAGCTGAAAGCAGCTGTTTGGTCCACTTGCTGTCTATTAAAGAAATCATTGTGGACTTCAGGAAGTCTAAAGGCGGAAGTCACACCCCCATTCACATCAATGGGGCTGTGGTGGAAAGGGTGGACGGCTTTAAGTTCCTCGGAGTCCACATCACGGAAGACCTCTCCTGGTTCCTCAATACCTCCTCTCTGGTGAAGAAGGCCCAGCAGTGCCTATATTTCCTAAGGAGGCTGAAGGGATGTAACCTGTCACCCCTGATCCTCTCTAACTTTTACCGCTGCACAATAGAGAGCATCCTGACGAACTGTATCACAGTATGGTATGGCAGCTGTAGCTACTATGACCGGAAAGCCCTGCAGCGGGTAGTCAAAACTGCCCAACGCATTACCAGCACCCGGCTACAGACCATAGAGCACATATACCAGACACGCTGTTTACGGAGGTCACGGACCATCATCAAAGACCCTACCCACCCCAGCCACAGTCTGTTCGCCCTCCTGCCATCTGGGAGACGCTACAGATGCATTCGCACCCGTACGACCAGATTTAGGAACAGCTTCTTTCCCAGGGCTGTCATCCTACTGAACTCCACAAATAAACTCTAAAGCCTGCACATCTGCCAATGCACTTTATTATGGTTATGTTTATGTTAATGTATTACAAGCCAAATGTATGTTAAATGTTTAAATGTCTTAATCTAAATGTACACTCTCGGGAGCCGCAAGCCTACATTTCGTTGTACTGCACTTGTGCACTAACAATGACAATAAAATTGATTATGATTATGATATGATGATTATGATTAGTGTGACCGTGGAGTTAGATCAAGAAGGAAAATAACTTGACTGAGGCTGAGTATTTTTTCATGGGCACCAAGCACATGGGCCTCGGTCTCGTGAGCTCAGGGAGCTGGTTTCTTTGTCCTTTTACGAGTGGGTGTCAGCTTAAGTCGATTTCTCTTTTTTTTCTCCTAGCTTTATCCCATTTTTTTTTTGTCTGTCTGACCTGAAGAGAGTGGTGGTAACTTGTTGCCTCCACGTCACAGGACCTGAACAGAGGGTCGCCAACTCTGGCTGGACATATTCCTGGAGGTGTCGTCACATGACCTCCTGCCACCCAACTGGCCCGCCCCCACACTCCTGCCATTGGTCGCCCCGCCTTCCTACACCAATTGGATGATTCTTCACTGTCAGCCAAACAGCCTTTTCCCCCTTGTCCTATATATTTTATATATAAGTAGTATAAACAAAAGTGGTCGAAGAATATTTGTTTTAACTTTTTTTTCATGCCCCTATGATTTTTCTCCCGGGTGTTGCTCGCAGCCAGTATCCTGGAGATTAGTTTTGAATTGCTGGAGACTCCAGGGCAACCCTGGAGGGTTGGCAACCCCCTACCCTGAACACCAAAACACCTCTGGCCCTTCACCTGTTCCTGTAGCAGTCCTCGCAATACACCATACAAAGTGAGGATGCGCCCTTCAGTACTGAGGGAGTGCCGCATCGTCAGAGGTGCCATCTTTCAGATGTGTTGTTAAACTGAGGTTCCTGTCTGCCTGCCTACCTTGAGTATTGTGTGCAGTTTTGGTTGCCCTATCTGAGGAAGGATGTTCTTGCCATGGAGGGAGTGCAGCGAAGATTCACCAGACTGATACCTGGGATGGCAGGAATGACGTATGAAGAGGGATTGGGTCGATTAGGCTTATATTCGCTAGAGTTTAGAAGAATGAGAGGGGATCTCATTGAAACTTATAAAATTCTGACAGGACTAGACAGACTAGATGCAGGAAGGATGTTCCCGATGGCGGGGGAGTCCAGAACCAGGGGTCACAGTCTAAGGATAAGGGGTAAGCCATTTAGGACAGAGATGAGGAGGAATTTCTTCACCCAGAGAGTGGTGAACCTGTGGAATTCTCTACCACAGAAGGCAGTTGAGGCCAACTTATTAAATATATTTAAGAAGGAGTTAGATATATTTCTTAAGGCTAAAGGGATCAAGGAATATGGGGAGAAAGCAGGGTCAGGGTACTGAGTTTGGACGATCAGCCATGATCTCATTAAATGGCCTCCAAAAGCTCCCCATTGACAAAATCGCCCCCAAAGTGGCAACAAAACTGAGAGCCTTAATCAAAGAGGTCACCAAGACGGCTGATGTGGGAAATGGAAAGTGCGTGCCACCACAGTCGGAATTGGGCTACTGAAACTGGCGTAGACTATGGGATGCTGCATCAACAAGGCTGCGACGTGGGGCTTTGCGGTCTTGATTCTGGCTTGGTGCCTGCAGGGTCAGGGGTTCAGGGGAAGCCACAATCTGATCAATAAGGCAAGGCAATCAATTAAATAACATAATGAATAAGCCCGACTGTTTCCTCAATCGACTTCGCTTTTTTTTCTTTGCAAAGAAATTGATCAATTTCAAGGGAGAGTGAAAGAAATCATTTCCTGCTCCATCTAAAAATGGATGGCGTAACCCAGCTTTGTGCTGGGAGGGCATTTAAAAAAAAGTTTTTAATACCAGGGATGCTGCAAGATCTTGGAGTGCAGCCTTTTAATGAGTCAATTTATAAAGAAAGAAAGACTTGCATTTATATACAGTAGCGCCTTTCACGACCACCGGACATCTCAAAGCGCTTTACAGCCAATGAAGTACTTTTGAAGTGGAGTCACTGTTGTAATGTGGGAAGAAAACCTATAGTGCACCAACGTGTCTCTTATTGCCAAACCTATTGGGGAAAAGATGGAGGGGCCAACCTCAGCGAGAGAGTTTCTCCGTAAGGTCTGTCTCTACATTACAAAAACATAGAAACATAGAAGATAGGAGCAGGAGTAGGCCATTCAGCCCCTCGAGCCTGCTCCGCCATTCAATGCGATAATGCCTGATCATCCAAATTCAGTACCCTGTCCCTGCTTTCTCCCCATATCCCTTGATCCCCTTAGCCTTAAGAAATATATCGAACTCCTTCTTGAATATATTTATTGAATTGGCCTCAACTGTCTTCTGTGGTAGAGAATTCCATAGGTTCACCACTCTCTGGGTGAAGAAATTCCTCCTCATCTCAGTCCTAAATGGCTTACCCCTTATCCTTAGACTGTGACCCCTGGTTCTGGACTCCCCCGCCATCGGGAACATCCTTCCTGCATCTAGTCTGCCTAGTCCTGTCAGAATTTTATAAGTTTCAATGAGATCCCCTCTCATTCTTCTAAACTCCAGTGAGTATAAGCCCAATCGACCCAATCTCTCCTCATACGTCATTCCTACCATCCCAGATATCAGTCTGGTGAATCTTCGCTGCACTCCCTCCATGGCAAGAACATCCTTCCTCAGATAAGGCGACCAAAACTGCAAACAATACTCAAGGTGTGGTCTCACCAAGGCCCTGTACAACTGCAGCAAGACATCCTTGCTCCTGTACTCGAATCCTCTCGTTATGAAGGCCAGCATCTAGGTCATTCTGTGTAGGTCATTGCAAAAGAGTTAGTCGACGAAAGCACGTCTGAAGCTCTAAAATGACTCTTCAAGAGTGCTACAACATAAGATTAATGGTGTGATAGAGCTGTATGCATCCCATTTTCTGCAGTGTGAGAAAAATTAATGTCATTCCACTGAAGTGAGATTGGAAAAATATTTCACTCCAGTGGGATAATACGTCTGGGAAGCGTATGGTCTTGTTCAAGGGGGGCAAGGTGAGGGAGCTAAAACCAGACATCTTAAAGGTGAAGTTGAAGCCGCAGAGGCAGCCCAGGGAGGATGGGAGTGACTACAGACTGGAAGCTAATCGATGGTTCAGATGACTTCTCCGCAGATGTAAAAGCTTTGAGTTGCTCGCACTCCAGACATCACACGTCAAAGTCTCAAAGCATCCAGAGAAACAGAAAGAAAGGAGGCCGTTTCCTGCCGGTACCTTCTGATCTGGAGCAGGGAAATTTTCAAAACATCTGCAAACTTCCCTCGGCGGCAGTGATTAGCCTCCAATGGACCTCAGGATTTCCTGTTTACTTAGCCATTAGACTATGTGGCCTCAAGGGGACTGGTTCGGCTAAACACAGCTGCACCTTGGTAGCAGAATGATGCTAGTTTCACACTCCTAATGTTATCAAACAATGTGACATTGGTGAGCAATGCCACAGTGTGTCCACTTGCAGACAGAATAATGAATACGAGGAGTTTAAAGTAATTGCTGGAAGGATTAGAGGGGAGTTGAGGAGAACTTTTTCCCCCCAGAGGGTGGTGGGGGTCTGGAACTCACTGCCTGAAAGGGTGGTAGAGGCAAAAACCCTCATCACATTTAAAAAGTACTTGGATATGCTCTTGAAGTGCCATAACCTACAGGGCTACGGACCAAGAGCTGGAAAGTGGGATTAGGCTGGAGAGCTCTTTATCGGCCGGCACGGACACAATGGGCCGAATGGCCTCCTTCTGTGCTGTAGATTTCTATGATCCTATGAGTAAGTTATAGGCTGAATGCTACCGGAGAGGGTTGGATGATTTATCTACAGCATATTGGATACTCGGGTGTGAATCACAGACTAGATTCTAATCCATGGGTTGTTAATGTGCAGAATAGTGGATTCTTTAGAATGAGTTACAGGCCAGAACCTAATCAAGGGGTTTAGATGATTTATATCTAAATATAATGGATCTCCAGAAGCGAGCTGCAAACTGAAATCCAACTGAGAGGTTCACATGGTTTATACATGGAATAATGGATACCCCAGGAGTGTTTACAGGCTGGAATCTAATGAAGGGGTTTGGATAGTTTCTATGTAGAATAATGGACATCTGGGAGTGATAACATGCTAGAATCTATCTGAGAGGTTAAGACAGTTTATACAGAGTGCAGTGGATATCTGCGAGTGTGTTACAGGCAGAAATCTAATTGAGGGGTTCAGATAATTTATATATAAAATAATAATGTATAGCTAGGAATGAGCTAAAGGCTGAAATCTAATGGAGGAGTTTGGATAGTCTATATGTAGAATAATGGATATTCAGGAGTGAGTTATAGGATGGAATCGAATTGAGGGATATATCAATATATATATATAGTAACTAGCTGGAGTGCCCGGCGGTGCCGAGGGTTTTTTGAGGGCATGTTGTTATGAAAAAAGTAGAAATAATTTTTATATATATAAATGAGTTTGTCTGTCTGTGTGGGAAGGAGAGAGAGGGAAAGAGAGATGGGGAAGGAGAGAGATGGGGAAGGAGAGAGAGAGAAAGGGGGAAGGAGAGAGAGAGAGGGGGAGAGAGAGAGAGAGAGAGGGGGAAGGAGAGAGAGAGAGAGAGACTGGGGGAGAAGAGAGAGACGGGGGGGAGAGAGAGACTGGGGGGAGAGAGAGACTGGGGGGAGAGAGAGACGGGGGGAGAGAGAGACGGGGGGAAAGAGAGAGAGAGAGAGAGAGACTGGGGGGGAGAGAGAGACTGGGGGGAAGAGAGAGAGAGAGAGAGAGAGAGGGAAGGAGAGAGAGGGGGAGAGAGAGGGAAGGAGCGAGAGAGGGAAGGAAAGAGAGAGAGAGAGAGGGAATGAGAGAGAGAGAGAAAAAAGAGAGAGAGAGGGGGAAGGAGAGAGAGAGAGGGAAGGAGAGAGAGAGAGAAGGAGAGAGAGACAGAGAGAGAGGGAAGGAGAGAGAGAGCGAAGTAGAGAGAGACAGAGAGAGAGAGGGAAGGGAAGAGAGAGAGAGAGAGAGAGAGGGAAGGAGAGAGAGACAGAGAGGCCTTGGTGACCTGGAGCCCCCGTGCGCCACTGCTCACCTGCTCGCTTCCCTCTCCCCCGGGCTCTTGGGCCGCGCGATTGATACCGCGGGGAAGGGGTAGGCAGTTTATCTTGCGCTCACCTGCTCGCTTCCCTCTCCCCCGGGATCTCGGGTGTTTGATGGGACAGTAGAGGGAGCTTTACTCGGTATCTAACCCGTGCTGTCGCTGCCCTGGGAGTGTTTGATGGGGCAATGCAGAGGGAGCTTTACTCTGTATCTAACCCAGGCCCCGCCCACACACGCCATGAAACGCCCCCCGTGACGCACCGCGCTTCCCCCGTAGGATTGGTCAACCATCACATCACTCAACGCTAATGAGCGGTAGGATTGGTCAACCGCTAATGAGCGGATTTAGTCCCTTTTTTGAACATTTTTTAAAAGTAAATACACCTATGACACTCCCCTGATTGGTCAACCGCTAATGAGGTTGGCAATTCACCTCACTGTTTCTCTCAACAACAACAAAACCCCCCCTACCACTCTTACCAGTTATCTGAAATGCCAATGTTTGTGTCAAAGGCTACCAGATTTGGAAATTGAACAAATGTGGATGAAACTTCAAATGAAAGGGGGGAAAAAAAATACTGTGGGCTTGTTTCAGACACGACTTCAGATTTTTGAAGGAGAAAGCCATTAAAAAAAAAGTGCATTATTATTGCTGGAGAAGAAAAGTGACAGTTAATTCCAAAAATAAAAATGCAAAGCGGAGAGAGCTTCAATGAGCTGCCACAGGAAAGATGGCGGCGGTTTGCCAACGGCCGGCCATTGGGGCAGGGAAGGCGGGAAAAAGCAAGAGCGCGAGTGGGCGGCGCGCGAGAAACAGGGAGCACGCCAGAGTTTGAAATCAAACAAAACCGTTGGAGAAAGCACGTGATCGCTTTCGCCCGCCCGCTCCCTCCCTCCCCGGGCTGGGACACTGAGAGCGGACCGAGTAGGGTGATACCCGGGCGGGGGTGTCACGTGGTTATCGGTGCTGGGACACTGAGCCAAGCCCCGGGACCGGGCCGAGGGGGGGAAAGGCCGAGTCCCCGGCCCGCGGCCGCAAACGGAGCTGAGCCCCGGGACCGGGCCGAGGGGGGGAAAGGCCGAGTCCCCGGCCGCAAACAGAGCCGAGCCCCGGGACCGGGCCGAGGGGGGGGAAAGGCCGAGTCCCCGGCCCGTGGCCGCAAACAGAGCCGAGCCCCGGGACCGGGCCGAGGGGGGGAAAGCCCGAGTCCCAGGCCGCAAACGGAGCCGAGCCCTGGGACCGAACCGAGGGGGGGAAAGCCCGAGTCCCCGGCCCGCGGCCGCAAACGGAGCCGAGGACCGGGCCGAGGGGGGGAAAGCCCGAGTCCCCGGCTGGGGCCTCCAGCTCCACAAGGTGGGGAGACCTTCCCTGGAAGACAACTGAGTTCCTTCATACTTGAAATGGATCACTTCATTTCTAACTGTTCCTAAATACTATTTAAAACTGAATTAATTTGTTCTTTTCCTTAGTTCCCTGTATTAAAGTTCAGGTTTTTAAGCACCCCATAGCTAAGAAGACAACTGCACTACATGATCTGGCATTAAGCCATATAGAACAGGAAGGTGGCAGCTGTTAAAATGTGAATAAAAGTAAAAGCTGAGGTAAAGATGGCCGAATTAACGGCAGTTTGAAAGATTAGGCCCCACCCACACACGCCATGAAAGGCCCCCCGTGATGCAGCGCGCTTCCCCCCGTAGGATTGGTCAACCTTCATGTCACTCAACGCTAATGAGCGGTAGGATTGGTCAACCGCTAATGAGCGGAATTTTGACGTTTTTTGAACGTTTTTTGTATACTGTCTGAACAATTTTTGTCTGACCGAAAAGTAAATACACCTATGATGCTCCCCTAATCATAAGCTTTCTTTTGATATAACATATGTGTAGGTACGCTCTATAACTTTTGAGTGATGCCCGGACATACACACAGGCAGACAGATCGATCCTTTTATATATATAGATGGATGCATAGTTATAAGTGAGTTACAGGCTTGAATCTAATCCAGGGTTTAGATACTTTACATATAGAATAATGGATATAAGAAAGAAAGACTTGCATTTATATAGCACCTTTCACGACCAGCAGACGTCCCAAAGTGCTTTACAGCCAGTGAAGTACTTTTTGAAGTGTAGTCACTGTTGTAATGTAGGAAACGCGGCAGCCAATTTGCGCACAGCAAGCTCCCACAAACAGCAATGTGATAATGACCATTTTAGTGATGTTGGTTGAGGGATAAATATTGGCCAATATCTGGAGTGAGTTACAGGTTGGAATCTAAGTCGGGGGTTCAGATCATTTATATATAGAGTAATGGATACCCAGGAATGAGTTACAGTCTGGGAGCTAATTGAGGACTTCAGAAAACTTGTGTTGTGTTGAACCTCAAATAAGATGACTGTATTGAAGTCACTCCGTGCTGTGTTTTTTTGGGGGGGACAATACTGTACATGCTTTTGTTTTTTTATGGCTTGTTTAGTTTTGTCTGTCTCTGTGCTTTTTGTCTTTTTCGCAATGATGAATCACGCTGAAGGATTAGCGATTGTGCGCTCTGTAATTTGCACTTAGCTAACGAGCAATTCTAAGGTCAGTACAAGTTTTGGCTGAAACATAGAATAATCCTTTTCATTATTCTAACATTAAACCGTCCCAGCTCCTCGATTAGACTCCAGCCTATATCTCACTCCTCGGTATTCTGTGTATGAACTACCCAAAGCTCTTGATTAGGTTCCAGCCAGCAATCACTTGTGGAATGGCCTCGATTTAAAAATTCTTATCCTTCTTTTCAAATCCCTTCATGGCTTCGCCCCTCCCTATCTCTGCAATCTCCTCCAGCCCCACAACCCCCCGAAATAGCTGCGCTCCTCTAATTCTGCCCTCTTGAGCATCCCTGATTATAATCGCTCCACCTTTGGTGGCCGTGCCTTCAGCTACCTAGGCCCTAAGCTCTGGAATTCCCTGCCTAAACCTCTCCGCCTCGCTACCTCTCCTTCCGCCTTTAAGATGCTCCTTAAAACCTACCTCTTTGACCAAGCTTTTGATCATCTACCCTAATTACTCCCTATGTGGCTCGGTGTCAAACTTTGTTTTATAACGCTCCTGTGAAGCGCCTTGGGACCTTTTACTACATTAAAGGCGCTATATAAATACAAGTTGTTGTTGTTGCTGTTGGATGTCTACTATTCTGTGCAGAATCCATCTGAAGCCCTCGATTAGGTTCCACTCTGTAACAAACTCCTGAGTATTGCCTTTGTCACTGGGCAGGCAGAATGGACAGGGCAGGGACACCTTGTTTAGAATTGCATGGCAGTAAGTAATATGTTTGATAAGCACTCCTTGAAAGAAACAAAGACTTACATTTCTATAGCGCCTTTCATGACCACCGGACATCTCAAAGCGCTTTACAGCCAATGAAGTACTTTTGAAGTGTAGTCACTGTTGTAATGTGGGAAACGCGGCAGCCAATATGTACACAGCAGGATCCCACAAACAGCAATGTGATAATGACCAGATAATCTGTTTTTGTTATGTTGATTGAGGGAAAAATATTGGCCAGGACACCAGGGATAACTGCCCTGCTCTTCTTCAAAATAGTGCCATGGGATCTTTTACGTCCACCTGAGAGAGCAGACGGGGCCTTGGTTTAACATCTCATTCGAAAGACGGCACCTCTGATAGTGCAGCGCTCCCTCAGCACTGCAGTGGAGTGTCAGCCTAGATTTTTGTGCTCAAGTCTCTGGAGTGGGACTTGAACCCACAACCCTTAAAGTATCTAATGACTTGGCCAATGAATGCACTACTGTGCAGCTGAGCCGTACGCAGCAGTAAGGTTCTAGGTTTGATACTTGGACTCCAGGGGTTAAATTACGAGGAGAGATTACACAAACTAGGGTTGTATTCCCTGGAAATAAGAAGGTTATGGGATGACTTGATTGAAGTTTTCAAGATATTAAGGGGAACAGAGAGGGTAGATAGAGAGAAACTATTTCCGCTGGTTGGGGATTCTAGGACTTGGGGACATAGTCTAAAGATTAGAGCCAGACCTTTCAGGAGTGAAATTAGGAAACACTTCTACACACACAGGGTGGTAGAAGTTTGGAACTCTCTTCCGCAAATGGCAATTGATGCTAGATCAATTGTATATTTAAATCTGAGATTGATAGATTTCTGTTAACCAAAGGTATTAAGGGGTATGGGGCAAAGGCAGGTATATGGAGTTAGGTCGCAGATCAGCCATGATCTCATTGAATGGCGGAACAGGCTCCAGGGGCTAAATGGCCTACTCCTGGTCCTATGATTCCTATGATGGCCAGGCTTGTGCTGTCAGGATGGTAGCAGGAGCTCTACAATCAGTCCTGGTTTAAGGAGAGGAAAATTCAGTCCTATGTTTGATCACTATCCAGCAACCTCTGCATGTTTAGGTGTGCACATCAGATGATGGGGCAGGATCAATGCCATCCATTCCCTGTCCAGACTCGTACATGAAGAAACTGTGTCCCACCAAGAGCCAGGGCTCTTCAGGAAAGAACTGAGAGAAAATAAAAAGGCAGGGCGATTCCAGAAGAGATTCAGGATTGACAGCATTAAAGCCTTATAGTGCCAGGTAACCCACGCATCACCAACTTTTGAACCATGATGAGCTTTTATTTATTTTGTAGACGCCCGGGGTCAGAATATGACAATGCTTAAATGTCAAAAGGCAACAGACAAGGAGTGTTTGGAATTTGGGATTCAGTGGAAATGGCAGAAAAAAAAATAACAGGAGCAGCAAATTCTTGCCAATAGCGGTTCGTCAGCACTCTGAGCACCTCAGCACGATCCAGGAACAGATGGAAGCGCTGGGAGCTTACGGACAAGTATCTTCAGCCCTTCGAGTGCCGAGGGAGAGTTGGGGGCACCAAGGAACAAAATGACTCCGTGGAGAATAACAGATGGTTAGGAGCTTGCTGCAGACTTCAACACCTTGCCCAGCCTATACTTCCTTTCCCTGATTTCTTGTGATAATCTTTCCCAGTCGGCCCATTCTGTACGTGTGACCTTTTCAGCTGTTGGAGTTTGTATTGTGTTTTTTGCCGTGCTGCCGCTGACCTCATTGCTGAGGGTTGGGCTTGATGATCCTGTGCCAGGGCTGTAGCAACAGCTGACAGAAAGCGTTCCAGAAAGAAAATAACTTCCTTTGCTCTCCCGAAGATGCTGCCTCACTCTCAGATGTGGTTCTACGGGCGCCCTCAACCACCTGGTATCTCATCCGAGAGGTTTCTTTCCATGCGCGGGCCAAGCCAGTGAGTGTCAGCAGGCTATTTGACTATGGAAGGGGGCTCAGCTGTGCACACCTGCTCACTCTTGCAACTGGCTTCACTGGATCAGAATCGGGGCAGGATCTGTGGTTGAATCTCCCCAGCATAGGGCTACATGTGAGAAGAGCAATTTGCGCCACATAAGTGCCAGGCAATGACTATCTCCAAAAGGTGAGCGTCTAACCACCGCCCCTTGACATTCAACGGCATTACCATCACCGAATCCCCCACCATCAATATCCTGTGGGTCACCATTGACCAGAAACTTAACTGGACCAGCCACATAAATACTGTGGCAACAAGAGCAGGTCAGAGGCTGGGTATTCTGTGGTGAGTGTCTCACCTCCTGACTCCCCAAAGCCTTTCCACCATCTACAAGGCACAAGTCAGGAGTGTGATGGAATACTCTCCATTTGCCTGGATGAGTGCAGCTCCAGCAACACTCAAGAAGCTCGACACCATCAAGGACAAAGCAGCCCGTTTGATTGTCACCCCATCCACCACCTTAAACATTCACTCCCTCCACCACCGGCGCACCGTGGCTGCAGTGTGCACCATCTACAAGATGCACTGCAGCAACTCACCAAGGCTTCTTCGACAGCACCTCCCAAACCCGCGACCTCTACCACCTAGAAGGACAAGGGCAGCAGGCGCATGGGAACACCACCACCTCCAAGTCACACACCATCCTGACTTGGAAGTATATCGGCCGATCCTTCATCGTCGCTGGGTCAAAATCCCGGAACTCCCTCCCTAACAGCGCTGTGGGAGCACCTTCACCACACGGACTGCAGCGGTTCAAGAAGGCGGCTCACCACCACCTTCTCAAGGGCAACTAGGGAATGGGCAATAAATACTGGCCTTGCCAGTGACGCCCACATCCCGTGAATGAATAAAAATGTTTTTACTGAAAAACAAGTGGAGCCTGTACTATAACAGCAACTTGAATTTATATAGCGCCTTTAGCGTAGTAAAATGTCCCAACGCACTTCACAGCAGCGTTATCAGACAAAATCTGAGCCACATGAGATGTTAGGTCAGGTGACCAAAAGCTTGGTCAAAGAGGTGGGTTTTAAGGACTTTAGGTAATATTTCGGCATTTGTTACATACAGGATATCAAACGGCCCTGGGGAGCGTTACAAGGCACAACATCGAGGAGTCGAAACCAACATTGCAAACTGTCAAAGCAACACTTGAGAGATTTATCAGTTAGAACAACATCCTGATCGCTTCCATTCATCAAATAAACACCAACCTTTGTTACTCTGTGTAATATGAACAGGTAGCGCGCGTGAGGGCAGTTTTACAATGCTTTCCCTTTGACCTTTTCCTCTCCTCACATTGGGATCAGGTTTCCTATCCGTGCCAGATTGCCTGAATATGTGGGATGCGCAGGATGATGGGTGCAAGTGAGAG
Source organism: Somniosus microcephalus (assembly GCF_052327205.1). Taxonomy (NCBI): domain Eukaryota; kingdom Metazoa; phylum Chordata; class Chondrichthyes; order Squaliformes; family Somniosidae; genus Somniosus; species Somniosus microcephalus. Next base: position 11,176,036 of record NC_140999.1, read on the forward strand.
GAATGTCGGATTCGTAGCTGGCGACAAGCCGGGCTGAAATTCCAATCCCGACATTCACATGAAATATTGGTAGGGGGGTATTCAGCTTATCTAGTGGTGGGGCGAGGGGGTGAGAGTATGAGTGAGAATGGCGGTGAAGAGATAAGGAGAAATACAGGGAAGAGGAGAGAAAGTGAAGAGACACAGAAAGAGAAAGGCAGGGTAAAGGGGATGAGAGAGGCCAGGTGAATATATGGATCCGAGATATCTGCGCTCCTCTAATTCTGCCCTCTTGAGCATCCCTGATTATAATCGCTCAACCTTTGGCGGCCGTGCCTTCTGTTGCCTGGGCCCTAAGCTCTGGAATTCCCTTCCTAAACCTCTCCACCTCGCTACCGCTCTCCTCTCCTTTAAGATGCTCCTTAAAACCTACCTCTTTGACCAAGCTTTTGGTCACCTGCCCTAATTTATCCTTATGTGGATCAGTGTCAAATTTGTTGTCTTAAAATACTCCTGTGCAGTGCCTTGGGACTTTTGACTACGTTAAAGGCGCTATATAAATACAAGTTGTTGTTGTTGTTGATTCAACTTGGCCATTCTCCCGTGACCCATGTCACAGCCAGATCGAGCTATGTCTCCTTTAACCGCTGGCAACTGAGAATCCCGTGCCTCAGATCTGTCCAGTGTTGAAGGCTACCAGTCGTAGCAAAAAACCCATGAGACACTTGCAAGGATAAGGGATGAAAGGATTGGCTTCAAAGAACAGGCCCCGGAGGTGGAAAGGCCACAGCTCGCTTGCTCTTAAAAAGGAGCGGCCAAGCCCAAAAAAAACACACGGAAGATTCCCCAAGGTTTAATTTTTACGCTCAAAGAGTTAAATAACGAGCGAGGAAACAAGCGAGGTGCTCGGTGGAGTTCACTCTGAAAGGTCTTATCCAAACATATCCTGCAGCTAATGTACTGGACCATTGGCAGATGGATGAACAGTGTGAGCTCTCATTAGCAGACCATGCAGCTCCACGTAATTGAGAAACCTTCATTAAAGCTTCATCTGCAGATACAGGGGAAGGGCCATTACAAGCTCAAAGTGCATTTTATAACACTCATATCATAATTAGCTTCAATTTGTATGACAAAATAGCACAGAGTGCAGACAGTGAAATAAATCTGCGATGTGACTCACCACTACCCTGATTCAGTCTCCACATTCACTATAAAATGGGCCTCGTGTTAGCGATTCTTAATAGAGGGGAGAAAATAAATGAGCCATTTACTATTTAACTAAACACTTAATTCTGTGGTATTCTTCTCAATTGCCCACATCCTTTGGCAGGAACCTTTTTACCCGAGGATCTTATCCTAATAAAACCGCCTCGGTGCGCCTAGTTGTAAAATGGTCCAGTAGAGGTGGGAAGTGTACAGCAGCCACCACCAAAAAGAGAGAGGGTGGGTTAATGACTTGTGGTGTAGATGCTCCGTCAGAAACTGTCTATTTCTGGACGCTTGCAAGCAAAAGGCTTGAAAGCGAAGAAAGAAAAAATGATCTCGCTTTGATGGGAGCTTACATGCTCGGAATGTCCTAAAGTGCTTCGCGCCAATTAATTGCTTTTGAAGTATCGTCGCTGCTGTTAAGTAAATGTGGCACCCAATTTGTGCACAGCAAGATCCCACCAACAGCCGTGCGGGTAGATGACCGGTTAATCTGGGTTTTTTTTTTTGCGTAGCGTTGGGCTGAGGGAAAAATATTGGCCCGAACACGAGGTTCTTCCACAAGTGGGGCCACGGCATCTTGAACCAAGTCATAAGTGCGCGCCCTCCCGGGCTTGCATCCGATGCCCATAGTCACCCTTGGGGAAATTTCCTGACTGCACATTGTGTAACAAAATGTTAAACCAGTTTTCAAGAAATGGTTTACAATGTCTTTACACCCTAGTGTGAGGACCTCCTTGTGGGCCTGCTCCTGGGCCTGGCTAAAAAAGCCATCAATTGGTCCAGGCAGCGGGCGGTCGAGGGGGTCGTTCAGCCGGATTGCCTGCCTCTCTTCCGCGGCCATGTTCGCGCCTGGGTGGCCCTGGAGATGGAGCACGCGGAGTCCGCCGGCACGCTTGAGTATTTCCGCGACCGGTGGGCGCCACAGGGACTGGAGTGTGTCGTCGACCCGGAAAACCAAATTTTAATTTGATTTGTTAAGTTTTAGTTGAACTTTTGTTAATTTACAGTCAAATTTGTTTTTGGTCCAAACTAGAAGAGTACACCCTAGTGTGCAGGGAAATCTCCCCCCACACGCCCCCCCCCCCCCCCACCCGCCCGCAAGGGTACACGGCCTGGGTTCTCTAGGGCGTGGCAGCGATGGTGGGTGCATGCATACCATCATTGTGAACACACATACCATAATTTTCCATCGATTAATGTGTCGGGGGGGGGGTGGTTGTGCATGAGCGGCAACAATAGGGACATGCAACGTGCAGCTGGATGCTATAATAGGAGAGTTAGGATCCCAAAAAGATGAGCTTCGATGGGGCGAATGGCCTTTTCTCGTCCTTGACCTTTTTAAAGTTATGTCTGCCGAGGAGAAGGGGAGAGGGCTGATATTCATCAGTCCAAATGACTTAATAGAAAACCTGAGAAATGAATCAGGGGCGTGGGCTTACACGTAATACGGAAGAGAAGAGGTGCTTGTTCTTGGTTCTTGCTGCAGTTGTACAGGGCCTTGGTGAGACCACACCTTGAGTATTGTGAGCAGTTTTGGTCGCCTTATCTGAAGAAGGATGTTCTTGCCATGGAGGGAGTGCAGCGAAGATTCACCAGACTGATACCTGGGATGGCAGGAATGACGTATGAGGAGAGATTCGGTCGATTAGGCTTATATTCGCTGGAGTTTAGAAGAATGAGAGGCGATCTCATTGAAACCTATAAAATTCTAACAGGACTGGACAGACTAAATGCAGGAAGGATGTTCCCGATGGCGGGGGAGTCCAGAACCAGGGGTCACAGTCTAAAGATAAGGGGTAAGCCATTTAGGACAGAGATGATGAGGAATTTCTTCACCCAGAGAGTGGTGAACCTGTGTAATTCTCTACCACAGAAGGCAGTTGAGGCCAATTCATTAAATATATTCAAGAAGGAGTTAGATATATTTCTTAAGGCTAAAGGGATCAAGGGATATGGGGAGAAAGCAGGGACAGGGTACTGAATTTGGATGATCAGCCATGATCTCATTAAATGGCGGAGCAGGCTTGAAGGGCTGAATGGCCTACTCGTGCTCCTATGTTTCTATGTTTCTATGGTTGGTTAATGATGCTGACGACGGGCTATAGTGGAAACATTTCCACTTCAACTGGTACAAGTTGAGTGGACTGGATGACCTTGTTTTGTCAACAGTGCCTTATCCTGTTACCTAGCCCTGTAACACTTCCTGTTTATGCGGTGTGTAGCTTTCATGCCAGGAGTGTGCTCCTTCTAAACTATAGGCTTTCAAACTAAAGCTCCCCCAGACCTCAGAAAATCGGTGAGGGAATCCCAGAGAAGATCTGGTTTCCGTCTGTCTGTCTGCCGTCAGGTTTAAATTTATTTTTTGTGTGTTTTGACTTACTAGCGTGTTATTTCTGTTGCTGTTTATTAATTAAAAATAAGCTGCAATGGTAGCTGCGGTCCATTGGATAGCTGACACTGTCTTTCAGAAATTAGGGCAGGGGTCCCTGGGACTGTCAGTTTTTGCAGGAGGTCCCTCGGAGAGTGTTAATATTTGCACAGAGTTCCATACATAGAAATGCTCTACATGTTCATGAAATGTTTTTTAAATAGCTGAGCACTGTCCTTTCTTAGCTCATCTGTCTTCAAGGAAATGGGTAAGTGTTCATTTAAAATATACCTTAATGTGCTGTCTTGATAGCTCAGTGAGTTAATTAGTGATGAGCTGGGCCATAGCGTTTCAGGGAATTCACAGGTTCACCTCTTTGTTTGTGTTGAGTTAACTAATTTCGCCCAGAGTGACAGTAGGGAGGCTACGCTCTTTACGCCCCTGGGTTGGGGAGGGAGTAATCAGCCAGATCCTGGTCAGTATCTAAGAGAAAGAAAGACTTGCCCTTCACGACCTCAGGACGTCCCAAAGCGCTTTACAGCCAATTTGTGCACAGCAAGGTCCCATAAACAGCAATGAGATAATGACCAGATAACCTGTTTTATTGATGTTGGTTCAGGGATATATATTGGCTAGCACACCGGGGAGAACTCCCCTGCTCTTATTTGAATAGTGCCACGGGATCTTACATCCACCTGAGAGAGCAGATGGGGCCTCGGTTTAACGTCTCATCTGAAAGACGGCACCTCCGACAGTGCAGCACTCCCTCAGCACTCCACTGGAAGGTCAGCTTAGATTTTGTGCTCAAAATGAAAGACTTGCATTTATATAGCACCTTTCATGGCCTCAGGACATCCCAACGCACTTTACGGCCAATTAAGTACATTTAAACTGTAATCACTGTTGCAATGTAGAAAACGCAACACCCCAAATCACACAGCAAGCTCCCACAAACAGCAATGAGATAATGACCAGATAATCTGTTTTAGTGATGTTGATTGAAGGATAAATATTGGCCCCAGGACACCGGGGAGAACTCCCCTGCTCTTCTTCGAAATAGTGCCATGGGATCTTTTACATCCACCTGAGAGAGCAGACGGGGCCTCGGTTTAATGTTACATCTGAAAGACGGCACCTCTGACAGTGCAGCACTCCCTCAGCACTGCACTGCAGTGTCATGCTAGATTTTTGTGCTCAAGTCTCTGGATTGAGCACTTGAACCCACAACCTTCTGACTCGGAGGCGAGAGTGCTGCCCACTGAACCACAGGTGGCACTGTGAACCCTCGAGTGATCGAGTGACCCTCTCCTGGATCTTGATGATAGGTGACGGTGGAATCGGGTTATCTGTTACTTTGCCCTCCTCCTTCAGGTGAATAGTCTACTGACGCTGTTTAGAGTCGCACATTAAAACTCGTCACTTGGGCAAGGTACCAGAGGACTCCAGTGCCATATCGAAGAGTCAACGCCTTCATGAGGGGAGGAGAGAAAATTGGCAGAAGAGGAAAATAATCGTTATTAAGGGCGGCCTTCCCATTGGTGCTGAGGATATATTGTGCTGTGCAGTGGTAGGTTACAGGGCAATACTTATTACGAGTTTCCCAATCGTGGCTGTGCTCTTATGATGTGGAGATGCCGGTGTTGGACTGGGGTGGACAAATGTAGGAAGTCACACAACACCAGGTTATAGTCCCAACAGCTTTATTTGAAATCACAAGCTTTTGGAGCGCTGCTCCTTCGTCAAGTGAAGTGGAGAGAAGCATACAGGCACAGCATATATAGTCAGAGAAAACTGCCAGATGATTACAGGTAATCTTTCTAACTCTTCTGAGCACAGGACATGAGGATCTGGAGGGTGAGCTATTCCAACTTTGTCTCTCCTCGTGGCAGCAGAGCTGGAAACAGGCTCCCTTGGGTAAAGAAATAAAAATAATCCGGAAAGCACCCCTCGTGATTCAGTGGGCAAATGGACCACCTATTTTGTAGCGAGCCAATCAGAGCCAGTAGATCCCAAGTTCAATTCCTGGAATAAGAAACCGAAAAATGCTGGAAATATTCAGCAGGTCAGGCAGCTTCATGATCTGTTTCAGGTCAATGACTTTTTGTCAATTGCTTGAGTTAGACGATCTCATTGCAGTTACTCGCTAAAACAGAGTATCTGGTCATTTAGCTCATTGCTGTTCGTGGGAGCTTGCTGTGCGCAAATTGGCTGCCGCATTTTCCACATTACAACAGTGACTACGCTTCAAAAGTACTTCATTGGCTGTAAAGCGCTTTGGGACGTCCTGAGGTTGTGAAAGTCGTTCGTTCTTCTTTCTTGGGAGCAATGTTTGGGGTCAGGGGATTAGCACTACATAAGTGCGAGTCTTTCTTTTTTCAACCTGGAATGTAATCAACTTTTACATGATCAAGTTAAATTTTATTTCGAGTGAGAAAATGTCAGTCAGATTCCTAATACCATACTTTTGACTGGAACAGCACCTACCAACATTGATATCAAAGAGCTATTGATGTACAACCAGGAATGAGCCTACTTTTGCCTTGCACCATCTCTTAAATCTCTCTCAATGTCTCTTAATCTCTCCTGCCTTCCATCCTATCACGGACTATAGTAATCTGGGATGTAATGCTTGTTATCCACCAGATGGAGACAAATATTAAGGAATGTCCTGGCACACCACTTATTAAGGTAGTGGCATTGCATTCTGGGTATGACTCAGAGGTTGATCCTCCATCTTTGTGATCGCACAGTAAGAAATAGAGTGTGTTTGCTGCAGCCTGTAAGAGCTATGTTCTCTGCTACATATGTATAATTAACCAGTTGAGTTTTGGTTCCTGAAATCTGGCTTATCTCAGTTTCTGACCTTACCACTCGGATATCACACGGACCTTCCTTTATGTTCTTTCCTCCCCTCCCCGCTTTCCCTGCACTCCCTCAGTACTGCACTGGAGTGTCATCGACCTGAAACGTTGACTCTGTTTCTCTCCACAGATGCTGCCTGACCTGCTGAGTATTTCCAGCATTTTCTGTTTTTATTTCAGATTTCCAGTATCCGCAGTATTTTGCCTTTGTATGAGTCTCTTTAGGTCTTGTGGAATGGTCACTCGGTGCCTCTGTAGTTAACTTCTGGTTTAATAGTTCTACATAAAAACTCTTGGCTCCTTTTTGCTAAACTTCCCTTCCCTTTTGTCAAGTCTTTAATGAATTCTTCCCGCAGTGCTGCACCAAAACTTCCGAGGCTGCCCATTCATTTAACTCTCCGCGGCGCATGCTTCATCTTTTGTGCTTCAGCTGGCCCCCGAGTAAACAGTGAGCTCGCTCTGCTTCCTGATGCCACATGACTTCACGTGCAGCTCAAGCTTGCGATCTAGTCGTGGCTAGCGAGATTTCATTATAACGGGGTCATGCTACACATGGAACGTTAGCCTTGCTCCGCATCCTTTTTCAATTGGAACTGGAGACAAATGGACTGCAGACTTATTTTTAAGTCGTCTTGTCCGCTCTTAGCAAGGCATCTAAGTGGAGACCAACAGGAAAGTCCAAATTTTCAGATCAAGTCTTTCAATATGTGGTTGGGATGCAAATCCCTTCCTGAATTTTCTATCGTGCTCCTCAGAATTGTTGTTTTATCACTTGCTTCCTCTCCCTTCCCTTCCTCTTCTAAGGGCTTGGCTAGGGTAGCGTTCTACTGGTTGCTGGTTGGTCTCCAGTGCGCTGTCATAGTAGCCGTTCTTCATATGTAAGCTGAAACAATCCATGTTGGCAGACAACTGGACCATGGGGCTTGGTCTTGTCCTCACCAACTGTCCTTGCGCGCACACTTCCACGAAGGGTGGCTGGATCGCAATCAGGGGCAGGAACCATGTCTGATTTCCCCCTCCCCTAATTCGGGAGCACTGAGGGCAATAGTAGCTCCCGTGACATGGCCTCAACTGTAAACCGCTACCCGAGCGCACTGTCTTAGAATCATAGAATCAGACAGCACAGAAGGAGGCCATTCGGCCCATCGTGCCTGTGCCGGCCCTTTAAAAGAGCTGTCCAATTTAGTCCCACACCCCAGCTTTTCCCCCCATAACCCTGCAAATTAGTCCTCTTCAAGTACATGTCCAATTGCCTTTTGAAAGTTCCTATAGAATCTGATTTCCACCACACTTTCAGGTCGTGCGTTCCAGATCATAACAACCCTCTGTGAAAACATTTCTCCTCCTCTCCCGTCTAGAGGGGAAGAACCAGAGGGGAAATGAGCAGAAATGCCTCAAACAATCCTAAAAGGTTCTCTTGTGGCAGAGCCACTGAGGGACTCTGAACAACTGTACATAATTCCCTTTAACGAGGTGTTAGCTGCAGACTAAATCTGTACCATTCTATATACTGTTTGCATGTACAGTGCGCGGTCCCTTTAAGAGCGCGGGCAAATGCGATGACGTCATGCCGCTAATCACGTGATCACCCAAATGCGGGAAAAACGTGATGACATCATGACGCCATCCACGGGACCGCCCAGGCAGTCCTCGTGGAGCCTTCGACCTGTTAAGACCTGTATTCATAGTTCTCTTGCATCCATCTGTTTAAACTCGTTAGTTTGACATTAAAAACCTTTTTGATTGATTGCCTGCATCGAACTCAATCTCTAGATAGGAATTTGACCATTCCTACACTCTTCCAGATTCAGTTCTTTAAGACTAGAGGAGAAGAACCAGTCTTAACCAACTGAATCTTGAAGAAAACCTTTCAGGATTGTTTGAGGCATTACACCTGTCCTCCGAGAAACCCCGAAGTTACACTCAAGCCAACTTGGCATGCATGGTGCCAACTTCTGAAGAGATTCAAAGGAACGCATCTGTTAAAAAAAATAATAATAATTCAATCCAAAAGTCACCCATTTACCACAGATGTAGTTTTCTGGATGCTGAACTCAACTTTTTGGACATACCCAATCTTCTCAAGTCTGGCTTTAGGTCACTGGTCCATTTGGCTGCCTGTCTGCGAATAGACAAGGGCAGCAGGTGCATGGGAACACCATCACCTGCAAGTTCCCCTCCAAGTCACACACCATCCTGACTTGGAAATATATCGGCTGTTCCTTCATCGTCGCTGGGTCAAAATCCTCCCTAACAGCACTGGGGGACTACAGCGGTTCAAGAAGGCGGCTCACCACCATCTTCTCAAGGGCAACTAAGGATGGGCAATAAATGCTGGGCCTCGCCAGCGACGCCCACGTCCCAGGAACAAATTTTAAAAAAAGACTTGGCTCAACTCACGTAGAGGGAATAAATGGACTGTCAACCAAACTGCTCTTAGCCAACATAAAATATTGGAACGTAGTAAGGTGCCCACAAACATTTTAATAAAGGTGGAGATTTGAGGAAAAGGTAGCAAGAGAGATAGTGAGGTAAATGTTGGGAGTTTGCACTCCTGGTGTGCAGAGCTGTACTCAACAGGAATGCCTATTGGGAATTTGAGTATGGAGTTCAGTGTGCCCAATTCATAGGATCTATTGACCACACGGGAATTCCCCCATAGCCCTTCCTCTCATTTGAAGCTCTGCCCCAGGGACACTAACTCGTCAAATTTACCCCAGTATTAAATGACAGGTGGAGGGGCGGGGGGGCACATGCTGGAAATTTTCCTGGTTATTTAATGGAGAAGTTGTCTGTTGCCAGCTTCTGATGACACCTCTGGTAAGCACCTTTTGCAAGTGATAAAACTAGCTGGTTTTTGAGAAAATAAAATAATTAGTTTTCAACAAGTTCTGTTTTCAGTTCACTCATTCATCATTAGCATGTAGGCAAGTGTGAGGTTAGCTCAGTAGTGTTCTTGCCTCTGAGTCAGAAGGTTGTGTGTTCAAGCCTCACTTCAGGCCTTGCGTGCATAACCTAAGCTGACACTCTATGCTGCCTTTGTTGGAGGTGCCATGTTTTGAATGGGATGTTAAGCCGAGGCCCCGTCTGTCTGATCAGATGGGCATTAAAGATCCCTCGGCACTATTCAAAGAGCGGGGAATTCTCCTGGTGTCCTGGTCAATATTCCTCCCACAAGCAGCACCACAAAATGAAAACGGGTCAACTGTCCATTTGTCCCATTTGCTGGTTGTGGGACCTTGCGGTGTGCAATTGGCTGTCATCTTCCCTTACATAACAACAATGGCTACAATTTGAAAGTAACTCATTGGCTGTGAAGCGTTTGAGATGTCCTCAGGATGTGCTAAGGTGCTACGTAAATGCAAGCTCTTTCTTATTTCTAGAATTAAACATTGTTGTCAACACCATAGTACCAATCATCTGCCTCTCCCTTAGGCAATCCCTCGGAACTGAGGATGACTTGCTTCCACATTAAAAATGAGTTCTCAGGTGACTGATGAGTCCAATGCAGGACCTACAGTCTCTGTCACAGGTGGGGCAGACGATGGTTGAAGGGGCGGGTGGGTGGGGTGCTTGGGTTGACGTGCGCTCCTTGCGCTGCCTGCGCTTGGCTTCCGCTTGCTCCCAGCGAAGAGACTCGAGGTGTTCGGCTCCTTCCCGGATGCTTCTCCTCCACTTTGTGCAGTCTTGGGCCAGGGATTCCCAGGTGTCGGTGGGGATGTTACACTTTTTCAAGGAGGCTTTGAGGGTGTCCTTGAAGCGTTTCCTCTGCCCACCTGGGGCTCTCTTGCCGTGCCGGAGCTCCGAGTAGAGCACTTGTTTTGGGAGTCTCGTATCGGGCATGCGGACGATGTGACCCATCCATCGGAGCTGATTGAGCATCTGTATTTGGGCAACTACAGACCATTATTATTTGAATATGTATCGTGATATCTCTAGGCCTGCTCCACGGGTAAACTTTGTTTTTGCTTGAGAATAGTTTTAAAAATTCCCCATTTAAGGGGAAGCTAGATAACTACATGAGAGAGAAAGGAATAGACGGTTATGCTGATAGGGGTAGATGACGAGAAGTGGGAGGAGGCTCGTGTGGAGCATAAACATTGGCATAGACCAGTTGGGCTGAATAGCCTGTTTCTGTGCTGTAGACTTGATGTAACTCGATTTCAAATTATCTAGCACTTAACAAAAATATTTTTTTTGCCCTCCGATTTTCCCCTCCAGCTCTTCCGAGGGGATGTTTCAACAACAACAACAACGTATATTTAAAAACCACCTTTATCGTAGTAAAATGTCCCAAGGCGCTGCACTGGAGTACTTTAAGACAAAAAATTTGACACCGAGCCACATAACTGGGGCAGGTGACCAAAAGTTTGGTCAAAGAGGTAGGTTTTAAGGAGCGTTTTAAAGGAGGAAAGAGAGGTAGAGAGGCGGAGAGGTTTAGGGAGGGAATTCCAGAGCTCAGGGCCCAGGCAACAGAAGGCACGGCCACCAATGGCTGAGCGATTATAATCAGGGATCCTCAAGAGGGCAGAATTAGAGGAGCGCAGATATTTCGGGGGGGGTTGTGGGGCTGAAGGAGATTACAGAGATGGGGAGGGGCGAGGCCATGGAGGGATTTGAAAACAAGGATGAGAATTTTGAAATTGAGGCGCTGCTTAACCGGGAGCCAATGTAGGTCAGCGAGCACAAGGGTGATGGGTGAACGGGACTTGGTGCGGGTTAGGACACGGGCAGCCGAGTTTTGGATGACCTCAAGTTTACGTAGGGTGGAATGTGGGAGGCCAGCCAGGAGTGTGTTGGAATAGTCAAGTCTGGAGGTAACAAAGGCATGGATGAGGGTTTCAGCAGCGGATGAGCTGAGGCAAGGGCTGAGACGGGCGATGTTACAGAGGTGGAAGTAGGCGGTCTTAGTTATGCCGCGGATATGTGGTTGGACGCTCATTTCAGGGTCAAATATGACACGAAAGTTGCGAACAGTGTGGTTCAGCCTCAGACAGATGTTAGGGAGAGGGATGGAGTCAGTGGCTAGGGAACGGAGTTTGTGGGGGGGACTGAAAACAATGGCTTCAGGCTGGTGTATGGTAACTCAGTCATTGGCATCTCTCTGATATCTTGCCCTGCTGGTCAGAGAGTGTTAGCAGGTTAGCAGTTTGTTCCTTATCCTGTCCCATTTCCACCTCCCCTTGCCTTGAATATCTCTTAATGTCTCTCAATGTCTCTTAATCTCTCCTGCTTTCTATCCTATCACTGACCTTCCCTTTTGTTCTTTCATCCCCTCCCCCTTTTCCCAGCCCCCAAGCTTGCATTCCATTTCCTGCTTTTTTTTCCAGTTTTGACGAAAGGTCATCGACCTGAAACATTGGGCTGGATTTTCATTGAGAAGTCGGGTAGGAGGCGGGACTACAACTTTCGGGGTTGTAGTCCCGTCTCCATCGAGTTCTAGCCAACCCACGCGATTTTGACTTGATTGACCTTGTTGAGCCTGCCCAGCGGGCCAATTAAGGGCCACCCGGCAACAGGTGACATCACAGATTGATATTTCCTCTGTCAAGACCTTTTGACAGATGAAATATCAGCGTTCAACAGCTGTTTGAAGCTGTCAAACACTGACAATCTGTACTCCAGGTTAATTTCTTCCTCTCAGGATGAATTAGAGATCTCCCCGGAACAGAAAGCTGAATGCTGCAACTTTTGACAGCTCGCAGCCATTCTGCTTTCTGTGCCGGTGAGATGAGGGACTCCCGAGACCTGAAGGAAGGAAGGAAGGCTGTAAAGGTAAGTAAAGGTATGTAAAACTCCTTTAAACACACCAAACACACTTACCTTTGCACTCATGCACCCATCACTCACCTGAACACTGGACATCTCGACCCCTCCAAGCCCTTCATCCCGACGGTCCACCTCCTCTAACTTGACATGGTTTGGAGCTGTTAACAGGCAGTTAATTGGCACTAATCCCCTTCCCACCTCAGGGAGGCGGGTCCCAGTGCGGGGCGGGCAGCCGCCTCCTTTGAAACTGGCATGGAGGCGGGTTGGGTGCGGGTTGGGGTCGGGACCCCCAATTTCAGGATTTTAACTCCCCGCACGCCTCCAATCCCGCCTCAACGGCCCAATGAAAACCCTGCCCGTTAACTCTGTTTCTCTCTCCACCGATGCTGCCTGGCCTGCTGAGTTTTTCCAGCGTTTCCTGTTGTTATTTCGGATTTCCAGCATCCGCAGTATTTTGCTATCGTGTTAGCAGGTTATTTAGCTCTGAGGGCGCCACAGCCGTGAACTTTTCAGCAAAGGTAGCTAGATAGCAAACGGGAGCGGGAATTTTGTCTGATTTGTTTTCCTCCCTCCGCCCCTTGCCCGAGAACACTGAGGCTAATTGCAGCCACCTAAACAGTGCGCTGGCTGAAATAAGCTAACTTGGCACTGAGGAGGCGTTGAAACCATGCCCTTCCTGGTCACTGGTCTTGTTGCCACATTTTGCCAAGTCCAAAAGCAAACGGGGGCAGGTTACTGGGTGGAGCAGGGTGGTGTGGGGTGGGGTGGACGGGAGAAGTATGATGTCTCAAGTCTGATGTTTGCTTTGCTGATGGTGAAAATTTATTGAGACCCTCAGCAGCCTCGACAATGATTAGTGCACCTTCCAAATCATGAGATATAGAGGTAAGCAGAAGAAATTGGACTTTCATATTTAAAAAAAAAAAGACTTCTGGTATCTTGTTTATATTTTGGGGATTTGCAGACATCCTACCCCAAAACTGGGCTCAGTTGATCAAATACCAATAGGAGGAGCGTAAAGCAAATATTTATAATTGGGCAGCACGGTGGCATAGTGGTTAGCACTGTTGCCTCACAGCGCCAGGGACCCGGGTTCGAATCCGGCCTTGGGTGACTGTCTGTGTGGAGTTTGCACATTCTCCCCGTGTTTGCGTGGGTTTCCTCCGGGTGCTCCGGTTTCCTCCCACAGTCCAAAGATGTGCGGGTTAGGTTGATTGGCTATGATAAATTGACCCTTAGTGTTAGGGGGATTAAATATGTGGGGTTACGGGGATAGGGTGGGATATGTGTTGGTGTAGGGGTTACGGGGATCGGGTGGGATATGTGTTGGTGCAGGCTCAATGGGCCGAAATGACCTCTATCTGCACTGTGGGGTTTCTGTGATTCTGTGATAAGGAGCGATACCGCAATCTGGTGTACCCGACAGGGAGCAGCAGTAACAGGGAGCCCTCTGGTATCTTGCTCAGTTAGCCTTTCTTCCCATGTGACCCTAGACGGTGAGTCTTAGCAGGTTATTGGGCTCCGAGTGAGTCGCAGCCGTGAACTCTCTCTCTCTCTCTCTCTCTTGAAGAGTTAGTGATTTTCTGTCAATTAAATTAAACAGCCCTCCGAGATCTCTGCGCTCCTCCAATTCTGGCCTCTTGCACATCCCTGATTTTCGTCGCTCCACCATTGGCGGCCGTGCCTTCAGCTGCCTGGGCCCCTGAGCTCTGGAATTCCCCACCCTAAACCTTGCCGCCTCTCTCTCTCCTACATAACCAACATACCAAAAAACAGATTTATCTGGTCATTTTCACATTGCTGTTTGTGGGATCTTGCTGTGCGCAAATTGGCTGCCACGTTTCCCACATTACAACAGTGACTAACAGGACTAGACAGACTAGATGCAGGAAGGATGTTCCTAATGGCGGGGGAGTCCAGAACCAGGGGTCATAGTCTAAGGATAAGGGGTAAGCCATTTAGGACTGAGATGAGGAGGAATTTCTTCACCCAGAGAGTGGTGAACCTGTGGAATTCTCTACCACAGAAGGCAGTTGAGGCCAACTCATTAAATATATTCAAGAAGGAGTTAGATATATTTCTTAAGGCTAAAGGGATCAAGGGATATGGGGAGAAAGCAGGGACAGGGTACTGGATTTGGATGATCAGCCATGATCTCATTGAATGGCGGAACAGGCTCGAGGGGCTGAATGGCCTGCTCCTGCTCCTATCTTCTATGTTTCTATGACGACACTCCAAAAAGTACTTCATTGACTGTAAAGCGCTTTGAGACATCCGGTGGGCGTGAAAGGTGCTGTAGAAACCAAATCTTTCTTTCCTCATTTAAGGGGTTCCTTAAAACCTACTTCTTTTGACCAAGCTCTTGGTCACCTGTCCTCCTATCTCCTTATGTGGCTCGGTGTCAAATTTTGTTTGATAATCACTCCTGCGAAGCGCCTTGACACGTTTTACTACGTTAAAAGGGGCTATATAAATGCAAATTGTTGATGTCAGGCTAATCACACGATTTCCCAAAATGCGAGTGCCTCTCCCCATCGGGCACACTGGATCTCCACATCAGCCCTTTGGATGGCTCCTGCTAACGCCCCGTATCACCACTTGTGTGTCACCTACCCTCCAACAATGCCTCGCATCTTCCTAATGCATTTCACTCTCCATCCATTTTAAAAGGAGGGGGGAAAAGAAATGGGGAGAAATTCGGTATCGCCACGTTTGGGGCGCAATTATCGGCCGGGCGCAAAGTTTAGCACCTGGCGCTAATTATCACCTCCAACTGCAAACTTGGCTTCTATCGCCCCCTGGATTGGAGCGCTAAATCAGGCGCTACGCACCTCTCTTAAGGCGCTAACGCTGAGGAGCGAGGCATTACCTCAGAGCACTGGTGAAGCTCATGTGGCGCCAGTCAGCAATGGAACACAGATACACTGGCGCCAGCCAGTTCTTAAAGGGGAGGGTCGGTCTTGCTCTCCATCCACACCCTGCTCATTGCAGCCTTGAATCTTGGCCTGGAGAGACCTGTACATCAAATCAGCTGGAAAGAACAATGGAGAGGCCCAGGGAAAGAGCTCAGAGTGCAGCCCCCACAGTCTCTTCTAAATCGATACAAGGAAGGTCAAATCAAAATGAACCTGCAAAGTGCTGCTCAGTACCCAAAACTCCTTCACACAGCGTTGACTCTCTCCAGAATTCTCTCTCTCTCTCAAAATGCGTGGTGCAAAAATGTCGCCGACAAAAAAAGGCAGGAAGCGGTCACCTTTAAATAGCGCCCCCCCAGTCCCTTCCCGACTGCTAAACGCTCCCCTCAACCTGTCGTTGCTAGCGGCAGACGGTAAGGCAGGAGGCACCACTCAATATCCTGTCTGGAGTGCTACTGGGACGTCACACGCTCGACTGACGTCACGATCTGCGGGCGCAGGAGATCGTGGTGGTAGTGTTTAGCGCCGCCGCAAAATGTCTGGTCAATTTTGCGAGCGGCGCAAACATCACCGCGCCCGGGCGCTAGTTGCTTTGCGCCCCATTAGCGCCCTCTTAGTAAATATACTTTGTCTGATTGCTCCAAGGCCGTGTTCTCCTGCCTAGTCCTGGTGTAATGCTCTGCTTATACTTGCTAGAAACTATGTTAGTCCAGCAACAGCTACCGTGCCGGCGCTAGCTATTGCGCGCTGATTAATTCTCGGCATGGCAGGGGTCCCCTGCTGAAGTGGCAGGCTTGTTGCACAGTCTAATGGCTCAAGTCAGGGTGCACTGAATGGAAATGAGAAGCTCTGCAGATTCACCAAAATGATAAACACCGGCTTCCTGCGGAGATCTTTAAAAGAAATCAAAAGGAGGCCAGCCCCGTGACTTCTGCCGTTTTACTGATTTTTGTCAACTGAAGTGAGATTAACATCTTGCTGCAGGACGGAGCCCAATGAACAAAACAATTTTAGATTGCGTTCCACTGCGATGGCTTCACTCAGCAAACGTACAAAGGGTCATAGAGTATGGACCTGCAACCCATCAAATCCAGAGGTGAATTGGACCTCTAAATCTGTTCAACCTCAATTCCGCTTCTGTTTATTTTTTTAATCTTCTTTATTTTCCTATGAGTCTCTGCAGGATTGGAGTTAGCCGAGAGCGCTGCTCTTGGGTCGGGAGCTAAGAGTGTGAGGTTGTCGTTCCAGTGACTCATCCTCCAGTTTTTCCTTCCTTCATCCTTGTAGGAAGGCAGCCAGCACTGTTATGGTGCCGGACTCACTCGGTGGTGCCGGACTCACTCAGTGATGCCGGACTCAGTCGGTGATGCCGGACTCAGTCGGTGATGCCGGACTCAGTCGGTGGTGCCGGATTCACTCGGTGGTGCCGGACTCACTCGGTGATGCCGGACTCACTCGGTGGTGCCGGACTCACTCGGTGGTGCCGGACTCACTCGGTGGTGCCGGACTCACTCGGTGGTGCCGGACTCACTCGGTGATGCCGGACTCAGTCGGTGGTGCCGGACTCACTCGGTGGTGCCGGACTCACTCGGTGATGCCGGACTCACTCGGTAATGCCGGACTCACTCGGTGATGCCGGATTCACTCGGTGGTGCCGGATTCACTCGGTGATGCCAGACTCACTCGGTGGTGCCGTACCGTGCTCACTCAGTGATGCCGTAAGAGCTGCCTTTGTAAAAACACGGTCTGTGATGCCTTCCTGTAGCCTAAATAACTGATTTTGAAAATTTGCCTCAGTAAAGAAGCAAAATGCTATCATTAAACCCGAGACCTCTTCCACCTAGAAGGACAAGGGCAGCAGGCGCATGGGAACACCACCACCTCCAAGTTCCCCTCCAAGTCACACACTATCCTGACTTGGAAGTATATTGTGGATCCTTCATCGTCGCTGGGTCAAAATCCTGGAACTCCCTCCCTAACAGCACTGTGGGAGTACCTTCACCACACGGACTGCAGCGGTTCAAGAAGGCAGCTCACCACCACCTTCTCGAGAGCAATTAGGGATGGGCAATAAATGCTGGCCTTGCCAGCGATGCCCAGATCCCATGAACGAATATTAAAAAAAAATTAATGGAGCAGATTTTGCATTTCGCCGCACCCAATGGGGAGTGAGACTCGCAAGGACCGTATCTTAGGAAATGATGGGTGTGCAGCCCGCGATTTTCTGCCCATTGTATGCTGATGGGGTGAGATGAAGTAGGGTGGGAGGAGGCTCGTGTGGAGCATAAACACCAGCACGGACCAGTCAGGCAGAATGGACGGTTTCTGTGCTGTAAATTCTATGTATGTATGGACCAGTAATTTCACAAAGCTGCGCTCCCTGTGACTGCCACTCCCCACTGGGAGCGTCTGATCGCAAAATCACCCCGGAATCAGAATCATTCTTGAGCATTTCCACCGGGGGAAGGAAGAGCGAATTTCACAAACTGTTAGGGCTGGATTTTGTCAATGGGGACGTGATGGAGGCGGGACTCCCACTTTTTGGGTTGTAGTCCCGCCTCCATCGATTTATGGCCAACCCACGCTATTTTCCCTTGATTGACCTTGTTAAGCCCACCCAGCAGGCCAATTAAGGGACACAGGTCAGGGATTGACATTTCATCTGTCAAGAGCTTTTGACAGATGAAATATCAGCGTTTGACAGCTCTGTGAAGCTGTCAAACACTGACAATCTGACTTCTAACTTGAGTCCTTCTCCACAGACTCAGTTAGAAATCTCTCCAGAACAGAAAGCAGAATGCTGCAACTTTTGACAGCTCGCGGCTATTATGCTTTCTGTGCCGGTGAGATGAGGGACTCCCGAGACCTGAAGGAAGGAAGCCTGCATTAGTAAGTAAAGGTAAGTGAAACTTCTTTAAACACTTTACACACACCAAACACACTTACCTCTGCACTCATGCACCCATCACTCACCTGAACACCGGACATCTCGAACCCTCCAAGCCCTTCAGCCCGACGGTCTGCCTCGCTAACTTGGCGTGGTTTGGAGCCGTCGGGATGCCCACACTTCAGGGCTAAAAATAGGGATTAGGCCAAAAACTGCCTGTTAACAACCTGTTAACAGGCAGTTAATTGGCACTAATCCCCTTCCCGTCTCGGTGAGGCGGCTCCCAGCTCAGGTCGGGTACCCGCCTCCTGGGAAACGGGCATGGAGGCGGGTTGGGGGCAGGAAGGGTTCGTGCCCCCCGATTCTGCAATTTTCCCCCCACTCCCGCCTCCAAACCCGCCTCCACGGGGCTTGGAAATTCGAGCCCTTAATGGGCAGAAAAAAATAGTTTATACTGAAATTGCTTATAATGGTTCTGGTGGAGTTATGTCGATGTACGCACACATTTCCTGTTTTAACCAACAGAGAGATTTCTCACTGTAAAATTAATAACCTGTTGTAGTGAAACGATCGTTGATGGCTGTGCGATATGGCTATCACTACTCTATCCTCACAGCGCTTTAAATTTCCTCGGGGCTTCGCTGGAAACCCCGTTTCTGCCAAAGTTACGGCGGCGGAGTGGAACCCTGAGGGACTTCGTAAGAACATAAGAAATAGGAGCAGGAGTCGGCCGTACGGCCCCTCGAGCCTGCTCTGCCATTCAATAAGATCGTGGCCGATCATCCACCTCAACTCCACCTTCCCACCCGATCCCCAAATCTCTCGATTCCCTTAATGTCCAAAAAAATCTATCGATCTTAGTCTTGAATATACTCCTCCCCTCCCCCCCGACATCCCAAAATGCGATGCAGTGAAAAGTGGAATTTAGTCACTGCAGAGCGGAGGCCCTGAAGAGTGGAATTGATTGTCGACTCCTCGCCTCCTCCACACGCTCCTATGTTGAGTTCCAAAGGCTTTTTCTATGGTTGCATCATTTCAATAAAATTCCTTTCAATTATTCAAGGTAAAGGGAATAAAGAAGGAGCAGGCATCAAACTCATTTCTCAGAATCGCCCCCGAAACATTTTGCATACGGTGAGTTACCAAGAAGTGTTACGTCCAGTCTACAGCA
Source organism: Somniosus microcephalus (assembly GCF_052327205.1). Classification (NCBI taxonomy): domain Eukaryota; kingdom Metazoa; phylum Chordata; class Chondrichthyes; order Squaliformes; family Somniosidae; genus Somniosus; species Somniosus microcephalus. The sequence goes on from NC_140999.1 coordinate 11,195,198, forward strand.
CAGAAACAGGCCATTCGGCCCATCTGGTCTTTGCTGGTGTTTATGCTCCACCCGAGCCTCCTTCCATTACTCTCGTCATCTGACCCTATCAGCATAACCCTCTATTCCTTTCCATCTCATGTGCTTATCTAGCCTCCACTTAAATCCATCTATACTATTCGCCTCAACCACTCCCTGTGGTAGCAAGTTCCACATTCTCACCACTCTCTGGGTAAAGAAGTTCCTCCTGAATTCCCTATTGGATTTATTAGTGACTCTCTTATATTTACGACCCCGAGTTTTGGACTCGCCCACAAGCGGAAACATCTTCTCTGTGTCTACCCTATCAAACCCTTTCTTAATCTTAAAGACCTCTATCAGGCCACCCCCTCAGCCCCCTCTTTTACATAGAAACATAGAAGATAGGAGCAGGAGTAGGCCATTCGGCCCCTCGAGCCTGCTCCGCCATTCAATGCGATCATGGCTGATCATCCAAATTCAGTACCCGGTCCCTGCTTTCTCCCCATACCCCTTGATCCCTTTAGCCTTAAGCAATATATCCAACTCCTTCTTGAATATATTTAATGAATTGGCCTCAACTGCCTTCTGTGGTAGAGAATTCCACAGGTTCACCACTCTCTGGGTGAAGAAATTTTCCCTATTTCTGTCCTAAATGGCTTACCCCTTATCCTTAGACTGTGACCCCTGGCTCTGGACTCCCCGACCATCGGGAACATCCTTCCTGCATCTAGTCAGTCCAGTCCTGTCAGAATTTGATAAGTTTCAATGAGATCCCCTCTAATTCTTCTAAACTCCAGCGAGTATAAGCCCAATCGACCCAATCTCTCCTCATACATCATTCCTGCCATCCCAGGTATCAGCCTGGTGAATCTTCGCTGAACTCTTTTCATGGCAAGATAAGGCGATCAAAACTGCACACAATACTCAAGGTGCGGTCTCACCAAGGGCCTGTACAACTGCTGCAAGACATCCTTGTTCCTGTACTCAAACCCTCTCGCTACGAAGGCCAACATACCATTTGCCTTCTTAACCGCCTGCTGTACCTGCATGCTTACCTTCAGCGACTGGTGCACAAGGACACCCAGGTCTCGTTGCACTTCCCCTTCTCCCAATCTATTGCCATTCAGATAATAATCTGCCTTCCTGTTTTTGCCACCAAAGTGGATAACCTCGCATTTATCCACATTATATTGCATCTGCCATGCTTCTGTCCAATCACCCGACCTGTCCAAATCATCCTGGAGTTTCTCGGCATCCTCTTCACAGCACACACGGCCACCCAGCTTTGTGTCGTCTGCAAATTTGGAGAAAATCTAGAGAAAAGAGCCCCAGCGTACTCAGCCTTTTCCTGATAAGTATATCAAATGCAGTTATTATTGTGACATGGGTAAATGTGGCGGCCAATTTGCACGCAGCAAGTTCTCACAAACAGCAACAAGATGAATGACCAGTTAATCTGCATTTGGCGGAGGTGCTTGAGGGAGGGGTGTTGGCCAGGACACTGAGTGAGCTCCCTGCCTTCTCTGAATAGTGCCGTGGGATCCTTAATGCCCACCTGAAGAGACAGAGGGGCCTCAGATCAAAAGACAAGCAACTCCGACAGTGCAGCACACCTTCAGTACTGCACTGAAGTGTCAGCCTAGATTAGGTGCTCAAGTCCTGGAGTTGGAGCCCACAGCATGCTAAAAACATATAACAGAAAAATAGAAATAGGAGTAGGCCATTCGGCCCTTTGAGCCTGCTCCGCCATTCAATATGATCATGGCTGATCCTCTATCTCAATACCATATTCCCGCTCTCTCCCCATACCCCTTGATGACATTTGTGTCTAGAAATCTATCTATCTTCTTCTTCTTAAATATATTCAGTGACTTGGCCTCCACAGCCTTCTGTGGTAGAGAATTCCACAGGTTCACCACCCTCTGAGTGAAGAAATTTCTCCTCATCTCAGTCCTAAATGTCCTACCCCGTATCCTGAGACTGTGACTCCTCGTTCTAGACCCCCCAGCCAGGGGAAACATCCTCCCTGCATCCAGTCTGTCTCGCCCTCTAGCTGACTTAGAGGTGAGAGTGCCACATACTACGGACAAAGCATCAGTCATTTTACTTTAAAACTGTTATCCCTGGTAGCTGAGTGGATAAATGCACTGGGCAGTGTGGTATGTAGGACATCCTGGAGAGATGTATGTTGGACATCTTGGGGAGTTAAGGGTTAACAGTCGAACATCTTTGTATCTTGGAGCAGCAGGCTGACTTCGAAGTGTTGTGTGAGAGGAATGCATCGCTTGTCTTCTGATATGTAAAGTGTTGTGCACAGAAATAAGTGTTAGTCATAAACATAGCTAGGGTAATAAAACATGGGTAGCGGATCTATTCGCTATAGTATAGAAAGATGACGGGTTGATAAAGTCTGTTCTTCAAAGGGTTTAAGTACAGTTAAATCAGGAATGTCTTGTTTAGGGGAAGTAGCTTTGGGGTAAACAGCTACAATGGTTTACATGAATAATCTATTTTCCAAGGATTTGGAAATAGATAAGTCATGAGGTCTTATCTATGACATGTACCTTTGATGTAGTCAGGTGGTTAAGAAGGCAAATGGTATGTTGGCCTTTGTAGCGAGAGGGTTCGAGTGCAGGAGCAAGGATGTCTTGCTGCAGTTGTACAGGGCCTTGGTGAGACCACACCTTGAGTATTGTGTGCAGTTTTGGTCGCCTTATCTGAGGAAGGATGTTCTTGCCATGGAGGGAGTTCAGCGAAGATTCACCAGGCTGATACCTGGGATGGCAGGAATGACGTATGAGGAGATCGGGTCGATTGGGCTTGTACACGCTGGAGTTTAGAAGAATGAGAGGGAACTTATAAAATTCTAACAGGACTAGACAGACTAGATGCAGGAAGGATGTTCCTGATGGTCGGGGAGTCCAGAACCAGGGGTCACAGTCTAAGGATAAGGGGTAAGCCATTTAGGACAGGGATGAGGAGGAATTTCTTCACCCAGAGAGTGGTGAACCTGTGGAATTCTCTACCACAGAAGGCAGTTGAGGCCAATTCATTAAATATATTCAAGAAGGAGTTAGATATATTTCTTAAGGCTAAAGGGATCAAGGGATATGGAGAGAAAGCAGGGACAGGGTACTGAATTTGGATGATCAGCCATGATCTCATTGAATGGCGGAGCAGGCTCGAGGGGCCGAATGGCCTACTCCTGCTCCTATCTTCTATTGTTTCTATAAAGGAGCATGGTTTTCAACATTTCTTTGGAGGGCTCGAAAGATAGAGCTTGTAACCAAAAAGCCGCTCCCTGTATACAGTTAGGCTGATCCCCTGTACTGGGTATTGGTAAAGCCTGTTCCGTATACTCCAGTACGAAGTGTTTCATGCTTACTCGAAACGTGTTGCTGTGAACCAGAGGAGGAAGCAGGTTGACTGCTAACAGTAGTGAGCCGTACAGACTAGGAAGATCTCAGGTTTGGCCCCCAGCGCTGGTGAGTTAGTTGATCTCCACAGTAGGGGGTGGCTCTCTAATTAAGCCTCAGTGTTCCTGAGCTAGGCAGAAGAGAGAATGAGCCGGAGTCCCCGTTCCTGTTGGGAGATTGCTTGCGTAGCGACATTGGGTGAGGACGGGCTGGGCTGGGTTGACTCGCACCGTCGACCAACCTGCCGACACTCGCTGTCTGGGCTCCCGCGTGAAGAATGGGCATGTGGGTGGTAGCTGAGGCCTATGGCAGCGTGCGTTGGCAGGAGTCACAACCTGCCGGACTTGGGAGAAAATTGGAGGAAAAAAAAGAAATGTAAAGTTCCACGGCAACAAGGAGCTTTCCAAACGATCAGGAAAAAAACGATTGGAGTTTGCCAAATTTTTGTAAATCTCCATTAGTCTGAGGAGATAGATTCACTTTGTCAGACTGGATGTGAAAGTGCGGGAGGGAGTGAGCTTTAATATACCTCCCACCAGGAGCCACTTCTGTTTGATGGACTGCGCTCTCTCCCATTGTACACATTTGAACATTTTCTCACTACTTCCCGCATCATATTTAATTGAAGAAATCACTTCCTTATTAACTGAACTGGAACCAGATTAATATTTTTCTGAGACAAAAAATTAAGATTGCCTTTGAAAAGCAGAGAGTTAAGTACAAATGATCACTGAGCAGTGGGGCTGGCTGCACACAATCTATTTGGGGATGACCTTGCACGCAATCTCTTAAGTTGATGATGGCTGTGGTTAAATGACAGGTGTGTGGAAAATAACTGGAATGTGTTTCGCCATTTGAGGGAGGGAGGGAGATTTCCTCACTTTGTAGTGAAACTGGAAGTGTTCGTATAGAAAACATTGCACAATTTCATTGCGACAGCAACAATTTGTATTTATATAGCACCTTTCATGTAGAATAGTGTCCCAAGGCACTTGAAATAACAAACAGAGGAAACGATTCCCCAAATGTGCCTCTCTTGGAAAGGAATTATGTTTAAAATGATGTACTGACACAGGAAGGAAACGACTCCTGCTGTCCCGTGTTTTCTTATAGATCTTCTGCTCTCTCAGTGCAGTACTGAAGGTGTGCAGCACTGTTGGAGTTGTTTGTCTTTTGATCAAGACATCAGTCTGAGGCCCCTCAGGAGATGGCGGCAGAGTGAAAGAGAGATACACAGAGAGGAGTTAGAGACAGGGATTAGGGGAGGCAGAGGCGGGGAGAGAGAAAACACAGAGAAAATCAAAACTGGGGAGGAAAGCGTGACGGAGAGGACAGGATAGAGAGACTGAGGGGGAGGATAGAGGCAGAGAAAGACAGAGAGGAGCAAGAGAGACAGAAAGAGGAAGGCGGAAGATAGAGGGACCGCAATAGAAAAAAAAGAGGGAAAGTATCATGAGAAACGGAGAGAGGAATGAGAGACATTCAGGCAGAAAGAGAACGAGAGAGAACCACAGTGAGCGAGGAAGGAGCAAAAGAGAGAGAGAAAGTAGAGAGAAGAAAGGGAAACACAGATATAGAGGGGGAGAGAATGTTGGTCCATATTATAGCCGATAGAGATAAAACAGACAAGAGTAAAAGGTAGTAGAATGTCGGTAGAGAGTGCTAACGGTCTAGTTGTCTGTAGTTAGTTCTGCACAGTGAATTCCTACCCCTCATTAGCAAACATTAGCAAAAAGGACAATCTTCCCTGCTTGTTAAAGTCATTGCTGTGAAACAGTCAAACTAACAAAATGGCTGTTTTACTCCAGACTCGACGTGGTGTTCATGAGTTCAACAAAGGGGAAGATTTCAAAGTATCCCCTCAGTAGTTAAAGTGAATGGAGATTACGCAATGTTATGCCTTTGATGGGCAGATTGCAGTGGGACAGGAAGAAGAGTAGAGGGTTGCATAATGGAACAGAACTACCACTGACTGCTCCAAGGCTACTAGAGGGAATCTTCTTCGCAGGCCCATTGATCCGTCGGAGTATAATGATCATCAATCAGGTCTTGGCGATCCTCCACTATGGTTCATTGTAGCTGGTCTCCACATCTTGGAGTTTGGACACCAGAGCTTCCACATACCAGCAGTGGAAGCATTCACGAGAGGTGCTCCTACTCTGCCCATGCCTTGTGTAGGTCTCCATGACAGATTCCACTAGTGCTTCACATCCTCAGCAACAGACTGCAGTAGACAGTCAATGGTCAACCTAATCGTACCATCTCCCAACGTTGGCGGCACGTGAATGTTCAACATGAACCCCCTGTTCCAACGGCCTCTGTTGTAAACCAGACCCACTGTAAGCATGAGATCTGCATACACCTCAGGAGGGCAGGACATGAATCACCACGACTGCTACTCCTTCATCGCCAGTGCTCAGCATCTCAGGCTATGCTTGCTGCTCAGGATCCCAGTGATCCGCACTCAGGTATCTGTGCTGCTACCTGCTGCAGGTGGAGGTGGTGAAGATTGATGCTCAGATGAGTGGTGGTCTTTGACTTTGTAAACCACTGTGTCCTTCTTGCTGTGTGAAGAGAGCGGATGGGACATTATGAGTATATAAGCACTTATCCATTTGGGTACTGTATTGACACTACATGCACTATTGTGTTGTGCACAATTAGTGTGCATTGATACATTGATGCAACATATCAAGCAAGTCCAATAATACACTAGTATGGTACATACCACTCGTTCCACATACCCCGCACATCTCCAGAACTCCAACGCCTTCCACACTCTTCCTCCTGAATCAATCAACTATTGCTAGGTGGTAAGGGTTGTTTCTGGTCAGATAATCCGTCTCCTGCTCTGTTGTGCACATCTGGTATTCTCAAAGCACTGGAGAGGCACCACCAACGCTGCCTCCGCAAGATCCTGCAAATCCATTGGCAGGATAGACGCACCAACATCAGTGTTCTTGCTCAGGCCAACATCCCCAGCATCGAAGCTCTGACCATGCTCGATCAGCTCCGATGGACGGGTCACATTGTCCGCATGCCCGATATGAGACTCCCGAAACAAGCGCTCTACTCGGAGCTCCGGCACGGCAAGAGAGCCCCAGGTGGGCAGAGGAAACGCTTCAAGGACACCCTCAAAGCCTCCTTGAAAAAGTGCAACATCCCCACCGACACCTGGGAATCCCTGGCCCAAGACCGCACAAAGTGGAGGAGAAGCATCCGGGAAGGCGCCGAACACCTCGAGTCTCTTCGCCGGGAGCAAGCGGAAGCCAAGCACAAACAGCGCAAGGAGCGCACGTCAACCCAAGCACCCCACCCACCCGCCCCTTCAACCACCATCTGCCCCACCTGTGACAGAGACTGTAGGTCCCGCATTGGACTCATCAGTCACCTGAGAACTCATTTTTAATGTGGAAGCAAGTCATCCTCGGTTCCGAGGGACTGTCGAAGAGAAGAAGAAGAAGAAGACATCTGGTATTTACCAGTTTTGGCTAAAACATGAGAGTAGTGAGAATTGACGGGGGGTGGATTTGGCTCTTGGAATTTCCTTCCTGCACTACCTTCCCTTTCCCATCATGATGGTCCTTTTTATTATTCATTCTTGGGATGTGGGCGCCGCTGGCAAGGCCGGCAGTTATTGCCCATCCCTAGTTGCCCTCGAGAAGGTAGTGGTGAGCCGCCTTCTTGAACCGCTGCAGTCCGTGTGGTGAAGGTGTTTCCACAGTGCCGTTACATGTATAATGTAATTTGCATGATATTGCTACTTTCACTTCTACCTTACTTGTTCCATCCTTACAGATGTCTCTGTTTGTCAGCACAACTTTTTTGCACGCAATCTTAAGTACTGCGATCTGAGATGCCCATATATGTCGTGTGACGTAATAAAACTCACTACACACTTGGTTTGAGTATAAAGCAAGGCTTTAATCAACTTGTTTCAGAACATGGAGGTCTAGTTGTACTTCACTAGTTCCTTGTCTTACAAAATGTCCCTGGAAAGCTGGGGCCAACGCCTGAGTATTTATACTCCTTGGACGGCGCCACCAGCTGGCCGTCCAGTGTTATTTCATAGGTAGTTTCTCGATGATGAGATTTATGACATCGTGTACTGTAATTTACAGTAATATTAATGCTTACTCTTCTTTGAGTTGTGCGTCTTCGTCCATACCTCCAGCCAACTCTTTCGAGGAGTTGACATTTGACCTCCTTGGAATATTTGGGATCTAGCACTCCCACCAAATACCTGTTTCTCCAGAATGCAAGCATTGTCTGTCTCTGGCTGCTAAATCAGGCTGATCATAATTACCGTTGAACCATTCTCCACTAATACCGCACACTCCACATTTAGTTAATGGACTTTTTTTTTTTGACATTTATTCCTGTCAAGTGGCTCCTTGGCAGGTGCTATTTTTCCACTAGCGCTAGCGAAATTGCACATTTTCAAAACCGTGTGATTGTGTTAGCGAGTTGTGAATGGCAATGAGAAGACCGGCATTTCCGAGGAAAGCTTAGCCTGTTTGCTTTTATAGGGCACGCAGACACATACACCAAGAAATGCGAAGTGTACAGCTTGACCAGCCGCCCAGGGGCTTTAACCCACAGCCATCTGGCTGGGAATTAAGCGCTGTTGCTGCTAGTCAACACAGCTCGCCTAGAAGCCGCCTCCGTCCACCATCGTCTCAAACATATTACCAGGCAGACCGAGTGAGGAATGATTCTCTCTTTTTTTTTTGAATTGCTTCAGGAACTTGAGGAGAGAGAAAGAAATATATCTGCACCGTCAGTACACAAAGCAAGTATGCAAAAGCCAGCAATAGGAAAATACCAAAGGAATATTTCTGAAAATTAAATATCAGGCCTACGTGTCCAGGCCCCCTCTCACAACCGCACGCTGAAATCTGAAATGATTTTTCAGAGGTGACTGATGTACGATGACCTTCAAATGCTCATGTATGGTATCACTAATGACACTGCGTGAAATTGCATTGAAAGATGATGGGATGCGTTGCTACGCGAGAGACCGATGACTTTGACTGGGGGCATTGGTTGGCCGTGAAATAGTCAACAGTCCAAAGATTTGAGAGACCACGCTGCCAATTAATTTTAGACAATGTCAAGTAAGCGATGGGAATCTTTTAAATGTGTATTTTAATTGCACCTTATTTTATAAGCTTGAGTGCAATGTGAGGGTTTCACCGATTTATTCTGTGTAAGTGGGCTGGATAATTTTACCCAACTGATCTCCCCTGCCAGTAATGTGATAACAATGGCAAAGGATTAGATAACCCAGGCACAACTCACGTATCCAGTACACTGGACCGTACTACACAGTCCTAACCTAGTGTTTATTAACTGTACAGAAAGGTGAAGCCCAACAAGACACATTAAATTGAGGCCCATCTGCCAGTTCAGATAGGTGTAAAAGATCTGAGGCACAATTCGAAGTGGGATCCTGCTGTGCGCAAATTAGCTGCCACGTTTACCAACCTAACAGGGGGACTGCACGTCAAAAGTAATCCATTGGTTGTAAAGTGATTTGGGACGCCCTGAAGAGATGAGAGGTGCTATATCAGCCATGGCTCGGTTGGTAGCGCTCTGGCCTCTTGAGTCAGAAGGTTGTGGCTCCCACTTGAGCACATAATCCAGGCTAACACTTCAGTGCAGTGCTGAGGGAGTGCTGCACTGTCAGTGGTGCCGTCTTTCAGATGAGAGGTTAAACCGAGGCCCCCGTCTGCCCTTTCAGGGGGACGATAAAGATCTCATGGCACTATTTCGAAGAAGAGCAGGGGGAGTTCTCCCCAGTGTCCTGGCCAATATTTATTCCTCAATCAACATCAACAAAATCTGGTCAGATATCTCATTATTGTTTGTGGGAGCTTGCTGGGTGCAAATTGGCTGCTGCATTTCCTACATTACAACAGTGACTACACTTCAAAAGTAGTTCACTATAGGAACACAGGAACAGGAGTCGGCCATTCAGCCCCTCGAGCCTGTTCCGCCAGTCAATGAGATCAAGGCTAATCTGCGACCAAACTCCATATACCCGCCTTTGCCCCTTATCCCTGAATACCCTTGGTTAACAAAAATCTAGCAATCTCAGATTTAAAATTGACAATTGACTTCACATCAACTGCCGTTTGAGGAAGAGCGTTCCAAACTTCTACCACCCTTTGTGTCTCGGAGTTGGCTTTAAAGCACTTTGGGACGTCCTGAGGTCATGAAAGGCGCTATAGAAATGCAAGTTCTCTCTTTCTTTATATAAACGCAAGTTTGTTTCTTCTTTCCCTCTGCACGATCGCCTAAAGCTTCCTCTGTAGCAAACCAAGAGTGGGAGGGGCTTGTGTGGCACACAATTGGACAGTAAAATGGAAGTTGACTTCTGGGTTCCAGCTGGCCGTTTCCAGATTACTAAGGAGTTCCTAATCCCTGGTAGCCGGTTACGTTACCTCAGGCCTGACTCACGCGCTGGAAGTGAAACTGGACAGAGGTGGCAGTGGCATGGCGCTAGGTGAGACTAGGCTAAGCTAGGTTAGTAGAGGTCAGTGGGCCAAGAGGGTGGCGCATGAGGTCGATGTCTAAAGTTGCCTTTTCATTAACATGAGCCAGGCATTGCTGGAGTTGGCAACCAATTGGCTTTATAGCTGATCTCCCAGCAGACCAAGCACTAGGGTTTATTACTAGAGGATTAGAATTGAAAAGTAGGGAAGTTATGTTAAACTTGTATCGAACCTTGGTTAGACCACACTTGGAGTACTTACTGCGTACAATTCTAGTTGCCATATTATAAAAAGGATACAGAGGCACTGGAGAGCATGCAGAGAAGATTTACAAGGATGATACCAGAAATGCAAGTGTATACACATCAGGAAAGGATGTACAGACTGAGTCTTCTTTCTATTGAAAAAAGAAGGCTGAGGGGCGACCTAATAGAGGTCTATAAAATTATGAAAGGTTTTGATAGAGTGGATACAGAGAGAATGCTTCCACTAGTGGGGAAGGACATAACTAGAGGCCATCAATATAAGATAGTCACCAAGAAATCCAATCGGGAATTCAGAAGAAACGTCTTGACCGAGAGAGTGGTGAGAATGTGGAACTCGCTACCACAGGGAGTGGTTTTTTTTTCACAGAAACCCCACAGTGCAGATAGAGGCCATTTCGGCCCATCGAGCCTGCACCGACACATATCCCACCCTATCCCCGTAACCCCTACACCAACACATATCCCACCCTATCCCCATAACCCCACGTATTTAATCCCCCTAACACTAAGGGTCAATTTATCATAGCCAATCAACCTAACCCGCACATCTTTGTAGTGTAGTGTAGTGTAGATGCATTTAAGGGGAGGCTAGACAAGCATATGAGGGAGAAGGGAATAGAGGGTTATGCTGATAGATTTAGATGAGGAAAGATGGGAGGAGGCTCGAGTGGAGCATAAACGCCGGCATGGACTGGTTTGGCCGAATGGCCTGTTTCTGTACTGTATATCCTGTGTAATCCTATGTAACTCCAGTCAATAGTGACTATAATTCAAAGTCATTCTTTCTGCTAAAAAATTGAAATATCCAATAATTTGAATCAAGCAACGTAAATAGCACAACAAAGTGAGAATTTAGTGCTGAGCTAATTGAATTATCCGATATTTTGAATTAAGCGACTTTGAATTCAGACGATTAGACTGTGTATGCAAGATATATCACTACAGCCATATGTTTCAGCAAATGAGCCTGCCTTGGAGCTTCTTAATGAGGCTAGCATCACCGTCTTAACAGTAATGAGCTCCTGTAAAGATTGGGAAATTAAAATCTGATTTTTTTTATCTTAAAACACCGATGGCTCATTTTTCCCACTTCTGTGTCTCATGATGTTGGAGACATTAGTTAGCGAGATTTCTATTGAGTTTTCATCAGCTGTGAAGTGTACATCAGTGCTCAAGCCGCAATCGTAACTGCACCCTCTCCCGCTCCCCTCCATGCCCTCTCCCGCTCCCCCCACGCCCTCTCCCGCTCCCCCCCACGCCCTCTCCCACTTCCCCCCTCGCCCTCTCCCGCTCCCCCCCCACGCCCTCTCCCGCTCCCCCCACGCCCTCTCCCACTCCCCCCCTCGCCCTCTCCCGCTCCCCCCCTCGCCCTCTCCCACTCCCCCCCTCGCCCTCTCCCGCTCCCCCCGCGCCCTCTCCCACTCCCCCCCTCGCCCGCTCCCGCTCCCCTCCATGCCCTCTCCCGCTCCCCCCCCACGCCCTCTCCCACTCCCCCCTCGCCCTCTCCCCCCTCGCCCTCTCCCGCTCCCCTCCATGCCCTCTCCCGCTCCCCCCCACGCCCTCTCCCGCTCCCCTCCATGCCCTCTCCCGCTCCCCCCATGCCCTCTCCCGCTCCCCCCCTCGCCCTCTCCCGCTCCCCCCACGCCCTCTCCCGCTCCTCCCCTCGCCCTCTCCCGCTCCCCCCACGCCCTCTCCCGCTCCCCCCCTCGCCCTCTCCCGCTCCCCCCCACGCCCTTTCCTGTCCACCGCTCCCCCCCCACGCCCTCTCCCGCTATCCTCTGTCCACCCCCGCTCTCCTTCGCCCTCGTCCTCGCCCCCACGCCTTCTCTCACCCCTCTCCATCATCCCTGCCTTCGCCCCGCTCCCCCCATGCCCTCCCCAGTCCTCTCTCGTCCTCCCACCCCCAACCCGTACTCTCCTGCCTTGCCCATATCCAACCCTGCCTTTTTTATTCATAGCTTTGGGCCTTCTTGATCAGTTTCAGACTGGTCAGTATCTTCACTACCTCCTTGACCAAGCTTTTGGTCACATGTCCCAGTGTCTTCCTTCTTTGGCTCGGTGTTGATTTTTGTCTGATTTGAGAGAAACTGTTCCCATTGGTGGAAGGGTCGAGAACCAGAGGACACAGATTTAAGGTGATTGGCAGAAGAACCAAAGGCGACATGAGGAAGAACTTTTTTACTCAGCGAGCGGTTAGGATCTGGAATGCATTGCCTGAAAGGGGGGGTGGAGGCAGACTCAATCGTGGCTTTCAAAAGGGAATTGGATCAGTACCTGAAGGAAAAAAAATTGCAGGGCTACGGGGAAAGGGCGGGGGAGCGGGACTAGCTGAGGTGCTCTTGCAGAGAGCCGGCACGGGCTCGACGGGCCGAATGGCCTCCTTCTGTGCTGTAACCATTCTATGATTCTATACGCCCTTGCGAAGTGCCTTGGGATGTTTTACCACTTTAAAGGAGCTATATAATTACAAATAGTTCTTGTTGTTTACCAACGAAACCATTTGGGGAAAAAGTGTTGGAATAGAATGGCCATCTGAATTGGCGCTCTTGCTGTAAGCTTCATATATTGGGAATCTGGGTACAGAATGCAGGGCACCCTGCTTGAGTATTCACCCATCGTTCAGATCTAGCCCAAAAAAGACCAAGAAATGGCTAATTAACTTATCAGGCTCGATTTTGTCAATGGGGAGCTTTTGGAGGCGGGACTCCCACTTTTTGGGTTGTAGTCCCGCCTCCATCGACTTGTGGCCAACCCACACTATTTTCCCTTGATTGACCTTGTTAAGCCCGCCCAGCGGGCTCAGCAGGCCAATTAAGGGACACCTGGTTACTGGTGACGTCAGCGATTGACATTTCATCTGTCAAGAGCTTTTGACAGATGAAAAATCAGCGTTTGACAGCTCTGTGAAGCTGTCAAACACTGACAATCTGTCTTCTAACTTGAGTCCTTCTACTCAGACTCAGTTAGAGATCTCTCCAGACCAGAAAGCAGAGGCTGCAGCTTTTGACAGTTCAGCGGCCATTCTGCTTTCTGTGCCGGTGAACTGAGGGACTCCCGAGAACTGAAGGGAGGAAGCCTGCAGGAGAAAGTAAAAGTAAGTAAAACTTATTAAAACACTTTACACTTACCTCACACACTTACCTCTGCACACATGCACCCATCACTCACCTGCACAATGGACAGCTCGACCCCTCCAACCCCTGCAGACCGACGGTCTGCCTCGCTAACTTGGCGTGGTTTGGAGCCGTCGGACAGCCCACACTTCAGGACTAAAAGTAGGGATTAGGCAAAAAACTGCCTGTTAACTACCTGTTAACAGGCAGTTAATTGGCACTAATCCCCTTCCCACCTCGGGGAGGCGGCTCCCAGCACAGGTCGGGCACCCGCCTCCTGGGACATTGGCACGGAGGCGGGTTGGGGGCGGGATGGGTTCCTGCCCCCCGATTCTGCAATTTTCCCACCACTCCCGCCTCCAAACCCGCCTCCTCGGGGCTTGGAAAATCGAGCCCATCAAGCCTGATCCAACAGACGTTGTACAGTTTTCACCATTATCAACTTCTCCTTATTGACTCCAGCATTCGAAATCAAGTGCCACATTTCAAGCCTTGACTTGACACCTCCCTTTAGAAATTCACCCCCTCTCTTTTCTAATAAGGACTGCAGATGGAAGTTGACTCCTCGACTCCAGTTACTCAATTCTGGGTTGCTAAGCAGTTGGCTAATCCAGTTATTTTACCTTAGGCCTGACTCACGGGTTGGAAGTGAAACTGGAAAGAGTAGGAATTTCTTCGTCTGTGTAGAGAAGCGCAGTCTCGTAGATGATTCCCAAATCATTACGCGAGTCGCTCTTTTAATCGCCGGTTGAAACCACAGGTTGGGCTAGTTGCATAATAAGAAAGACTTGCATTTCTATAGTGCCTATCACAACCACTGGACATCACAAAGCGCTTTACAGCCAATAAAGTACTTTTTGAAGTGGAGTCACTGTTGTAATAAGAACATAAGGAATAGGAGCAGGAGTAGGCCATACGGCCCCTCAGGCCTGCTCCGCCATTCAATAGGATCATGGCTGATCTGAATCTAGACTCACGTCCACTTCCCTGCCCGCTCCCCGTAACCCCTAATTCCCTTATCTGCTAGGAAACTGTCTATCTCCATTTTAAATTTATTTAATGTTGCAGCTTCCACAGCTCTCTGGGGTAGCAAATTCCATAGATTTACTACCCTCTGAGTGAAGAAGTTTCTCCTCATCTCAGTTTTGAAAGGGCAGCCCCTTATTCTAAGATTATGCCCCCTAGTTCTAGCCTCACCCATCAGTGGAAACATCCTCACCGCATCCACCCGATCAAGCCCCCTCACAATCTTATATGTTTCGATAAGATCGCCTCTCATTCTTCTGAACTCCAATGAGTAGAGTCCCAACCTACTCAACCTTTCCTCATACGCCAACCCCCTCATCTCCGGAATCAACCGAGTGAACCTTCTCTGAACTGCCTCGAGAGCAAGTATATCTTTTCTTAAATATGGAAACCAAAACTGCACGCAGTATTCCAGGTGTGGCCTCACCAATACCCTGTACAGCTGCAGCAAGACTTCCCTGTTTTTATACTCCATCCCCCTTGCAATAAAAGCCAAGATTCCATTGGCCTTCCTGATCACCTGCTGCACCTGCATACTAACTTTTTGTGTTTCATGCACCAGGACCCCCAGATCCCTTTGTACTGTAGCACTTTGCAGTTTCTCTCCATTTAGATAATAACTTGCTCTTTGATTTTTTCTGCCAAAGTGCATAACCTCACACTTTCCAACATTATATTGCATCTGCCAAATCTCTGCCCACTCACTTAGCCTGTCTATGTCCTTTTGCAGGTTTTTTATGTCCTCCTCACTCACTGCTTTCCCTCCCATCTTTGTATCGTCGGCAAACTTGGATATGTTGCACTCAGTCCCTTCCTCCAAGTCGTTAATATAGATTGTAAAGAGTTGGGGTCCCAGCACTGACCCCTGCGGAACACCACTAGTTACTGATTGCCAACCCGAGAACGAACCATTTATCCCAACTCTTTGTTTTCTGTTAGATAGCCAATCTTCCACCCATGCCAATATATTACCCTGAATCCCGTGATTTTTTATCTTGATCAGTAATCTTTTGTGTGGAACCTTGTCAAATGCCTTTTGAATGTGGGAAATGCGGCAGCCAATTTGCACACAGCAAGCTCCCACAAACAACACTGTGATAATGACCAGATAATCTGTTTTTGTTATGTTGGTTGAGGGATAAATATTGGCCAGGACACCGGGTAGAACTCCCCTGCTCTTCTTCGAAATAGTGGCCGTGGGGTCTTTTACGTCCACCCGAGAGAGCAGACGGAGCCTTGGTTTAACGTCTCATCCGAAAGACGGCACCTCCGACAGTCTAGATTTTGTGCTCAAGTCCTTGGAGTGGGATTTGAACCCACAACCTTCTGACTCATGGGCAAGAGTGCTACCAACTGACCCACGGCTGACACCGTGATACAAGAACCTGGCTTCAGCTTGTTTTTACACTAAAAAGATAATTAAGGCAGCCACTGCTTAAAAAGCAGACAAAGGAGTTGGCAGTGTAAGGCTGTTTTGCCAGCAGAAGATATAACATTGGGACAGCCACATGTCCCAGAAACTGATCCTGTCTGGGAGCTTTTTAATCATAGAATCATAAAATCATATGCCACAGAAGGAGGCCATTCGGCCCATCGTGTCTGTGCCGGCCGAAAAAGAGCTATCCAGCCTAATCCCACTTTCCAGCTCTTGGTCCATAGCCTTTTAGGTTGCGGCACTTCAAGGGCATATCCCAGTACTTTTTAAATGCGATGAGGGTTTCTGCCTCTACCACCCTTTCAGGCAGTGAGTTCCAGACTCCCACCACCCTCTGGGTGAAAAAAGTTCTCCTCAACTCCCCTCTAATCCTTCTACCAATGACTTTAAATCTCTGCCCCCTGGTTATTGTCCTCTCTGCTAGGGGAAATAGGTCCTTCCTATCCGCTCTATCTAGGCCCCTTAATGGGGCCAGCATCATCCTTTTAACAGTAATGAGCGCCTCTAAAGATTGTGGGGGAAGAAGTCCAATTGGTTTGAAAGATCTATGATTTAAACCGAAGAGATATGAGCATGGTTTATCTTTGAGTTGATTGATCATGCCTGTCATGGAGACATGGCAAACCCCAGATACCTTGGGTGCGATGGATAGGAGAGCTGATTGAGGAGAGGTGCTCAGAACTGAAGGGTAACCCTTCAGCACGTAAAATACTGTGCCAGCTCCTGATCTAAAGGCTGCTTTCTTGCCTTGGCACTGGGCACTGGGCACGCACAATCAATCCTATTAATAAACTGTGATTATTTTTATTTTGCTGCAGTTTTTCTCCCCTCTCCCTGCCCCCCCACCCCGCCCCCCCCCCCAACCTCCTGTTTAAAATATTTACTCCACCGTCTGGGTTATGGTTCCAGGGGAACCGGCGGTCCTCAGGTCCCTCACCCCCCCCCCCCCCACCATGTGATGATTCTTTATTGTGTGAGCCTGGGGTAGGACATTTAGAACTGAGATGAGGAGAAATTTCTTCACTCAAAGGGTGGCGATCCTGTGGAATTCTCTACCAGAGAAGGCTGTGGAGGCCCAGTCACTGAATATATTTAAGAAGGAGATAGATAGATTTCTAGACACAAAAGGCGTCAAGGGGTATGGGGAGAGAGCGGGAATATGGTATTGAGATAGAGGATCAGCTATGATCATAGTGAATGGTGGAGCAGGCTCGAAGGGCCGAATGGCCTACTCCTGCTCCTATTTTTCGATGGGCCAGAAATTCAGGTCCCCACGGGTGAGTACGCGCTGGGTACGCACGCGTAGGCACAACGAATGTGCCAGTTTCGTACATGCACTGTGCATGCGCGGGAAACCGGAACTTCCGTTCCCTTCAAGGAAGGGGTTCACAGGTTGAACGCGTGCGCCGGAGAGGCAGCGCGTACGCCTGGAACTTCTGTTTGTTTTGCAGGTTTCTCTGGGAGGGTAAGTCTCCAGCAGCTACGCTTTTAAAAAGCAGTCGCAAGGCCTGCTTTTAACAAGGTAAGTGGTGAATTAAGTAAAATTAAAACATTTTTTCCACGTTTATTATTTTTAAATACTTTAAAGAAAGGTAAGTTTATTTTTAGCCCTGTTAGAAACTGTAATTAATTTTTTTTTAAATTTAAATTATTGTTTAAAATAGTTATTTTATGTAATTTATAGTTATTTTGAAAATGTGATGTTTTTAAAAAAAATTATTTGAAGTTTTAGTTATGTTTTGGGGCTGAATTGTATTCATCGATTTGACAGGTCTTCCTGTCAAATCTATGAATAGAGATTCCCTGCTACGATTGGCTCTCCATGGCCCACGTGATCCCAGGGGACGCATCGAACTAACTGCGCCCCTGGGATACGCAAGCACTGCGCGCCAGCAGTTGGAGGAGGCCCAGGATCGGAATCCCACGCGGGCCCACAGCACAACGGCCGGCGCGCTAGGTAAGTGCAGGTCGGGGGCTTGCACCCGCGGGAAGCCTCCGACCCGAATTTCTGGGCTGATGTTTCTATGGGGGGGCCTTCCGCTCATGAGCGCCACCCGGTGACCCCTTGATGGAAAGTGCAACAAGTCCGGATGTTGGCCGACGACTTGGCTGGAAAAGCTCCCCGCGGTTACGTGGCCCCGGCGACACTCAGCGTGCGTCGGCTCGGGCGCGCGCGAAGAGCGGTCGCGTGGGGGCGGCTAGCAGGCGCCCGGTTTCTGGGTGGAACCGCGCCCGCCGTCTTCTGCAAAGGAGAAGACAACCCGCGACGCTCAACGTGGTACCGCCACAACTGGTCACAATAGGCGGCGGAGAGCACTGCAGCCACAGCGGCCGACAGAGACGTGCGAATGTAACACACTTATTACAGACAGCAGTAGAAACACAATCGTATTGTATCCAAGCAACCTTAAATCATAAAAACGAAATAAGTCAATAGTGCCTTCTCCTCTCATTCGTGACTACGAGTGATTCTGACTTTGATGAATTCCCTGAAGAATTCTTAAATGGCTGTGAGCACATGCTGTGCAATAGAAGATGATTCACACTCAAGTGCCTTTATTGCCTCTGCAAATTCTGCCCCGCAGATTTTTTTTCTCTTCCTTGGCTCAGTTGGTAGCCCTCCCCCCTCAGGGTCAGAAGGTTGCGAGTTCAATTTCCACGCCGGGAATTTGAGTTTGCAATCTAGGCTGACAGCCCATTTCAGTACTGAGGGAGTGCTGCGTTATCAGAGATGCCACCCTTCAGATGGGACATTAAACCAACGTCCCAGTCTGCCTGTGGATGTTAAAGATCCCCCCCCATGGAACTATTCGAAGAGGAGCAGGAGTTCTCCCGGCGTGCTGCTCAACATTTCTCCTTCAGCCAATGCCACAAAATCAACAGATTAACTTGTCCTCTCTGTCTGGGGGATGTTGCTGGTGCAGAATGGCTGCTGTGCTTGCTGACATAACGGTCACTGCACTCCAATAGACATCAAGGCCCCAACTACCACGTGGAGAATAGCACAGATGCATTTAAGGGGAGGCTAGACACATACATGAGAGAGAAAGGAATAGAAGGATCTGTTGATAGGGTGAGATGAAGTAGGATGGAGCAGAAACACCGGCATAGACCAGTTGGACCGAATGGCCTGTTTCGGTGCTGTACTTTCTATGTAACCCTATGTAATTCATTGTGTGAGCACTTTGAGAGTTTCTGAGAGATGTGATAGGTGCTATATAAATGGAAATATTATCTATGTCTTGCCATGTGGTAGTGTGAACCTTTGCTAGGCCATTAGCGAGCACAGATGTATACCTACACTGCTGGAGAACACTTGACGTATACCCACTCTTAGTCCATTAATGACTAGATGCATACCTACCCTAGACCACGAGGGACTAGATATATACCCACCAAGATACCATCAGGGATTGGGCGCATACTCACCTTGAGACACTAGAGACTGGATGTATACCCATAAGAGTATCAAGGACTGGGCACCTACCTACCACAAGACAATCATGGATTGGGCACATTCCCATGAGACCAGCAGAGATTGGGCAGAAACCCACAAAACCATCAGAGATTGGGTGCATACCCACAAGACGGAGGTAGACAGACATTTGAGCTACAGGGGAGTCAAAGGTTATGGGGAAAATGGAGTTGAGGCCAAGATCAGATCAGCCATGATCTGATTGGATGGTGGAGTAGGCTCGAGGGGCCAAATGGCCGACTCCTGCTCCTATTTCTTATGTAAGACCACTAGATACCAGTTTTGTACCTACCATGAGACCATCATGGACTGGATGCCATGAGACCACTCGGGATAGAGATTAGATATGCACTCAGCACTAGACTACCAAGGATCTCATGCTAATCCCCTTTTCCCAAAGACCAGCCAAAAGTCTACATACTGCACACTGAGAACTTGCATTTATATAGCACCTTGCACGACCTCAGGACAGCCCAAATTGCTTCACAGCCAATGAAGCGTTTTGAAGTGTAGTCAATTTGCACACAGCAAGGTTCCACAAACAGCGATGAGATAAATAACCAAGTGATCTGTTTTTCTCTTTTATGTTGTTGGTTGAGGGAGAAAACGTTGGCCAGGGAACCAGGAAAAATCCCCTGCTCTTCTTCGAAAGAGTGTCATGAGATTGTTTTCTTCCACCAGAGAGAGGGCAGACTCGGTTTAACATCTCATCTGAGACAGCACACCTCCGACAGTGCATCACTCCCTCAGTACTGTACAGAAGTGTCAGCCTAGGTTATGCGCTCAAGTCTGAGGCGTGGGCCAGTGTCCTTCTGACTCAGAGATGAGAGTGCTACCACTGAGCCAAGGCTGACACCAGAAAGAGAGAACTGAATACCTCAAATTAAAAACAATATATTTGCAGGACAGCTGCCTTTAATGTTGTGCCTCCACGTACAGCCATAACAATGGGAAAGCTGTGGTTGGGTGTGGTCAATTATGTTGCTCATATGAAAAAGAAAGACTTGCATTTCTATAGCGCCTTTCACGATCACCGAACATCCCAAAGCGCTTTACAGCCAATGAAGTATTTTTTGGAGTGTAGTCACTGTTGTAATGTAGGAAACGCGGCAGCCAATTTGTGCACAGCAAGCTCCCACAAACAGCAATGAGATAACGACCAGATCATCTGTTTTTAGTGATGTTGATTGTGAGATAAATATTGGCCCAGGACACCGGGGAGAACTCCCTCTGCTCCTCTTCGAAATAGTGACCGTGGGCTCTTTTACATCCACCTGAGAGAGCTTGATTTAGAAACATAGAAGATAGGAGCAGGAGTAGGTCATTCGGCCCCTCGAGCCCGCTCCGCCATTCAATGAGATCAAGACTGATCATCCAAATTCAGTACCCTGTCCCTGCCTTCTCCCCATATCCCTTGATCCCTTTATCCTCAAGAAATATATCCAACTCCTTCTTGAATATATTTAATGAATTAGCCTCAACTGCCTTTTGTGGTAGAGAATTCCACAGGTTCACCACTCTCGGTGAAGAAATTCCTCCTCATCTCAGTCCTAAATGGCTTACCCCTTATCCTTAGACTGTGACCCCTGGTTCTGGACTCCCCCACCATCGGAAACAGCCTCCCTGCATCTAGTCTGTCTATCACACAGAAATCACAGAAACCCCACAGTGCAGATAGAGGCCATTTCGGCCCATCGAGCCTGCACCGACACATATCCCACCCGATCCCCGTAACCCCTACACCAACACATATCCCACCCGATCCCCGTAACCCCTACACCAACACATATCCCACCCGATCCCCGTAACCCCTACACCAACACATATCCCACCCTATCCCCGTAACCCCACATATTTTAATCCCCCCTAACACTAAGGGTCAATTTATCATAGCCAATCAACCTAACCTGCACATCTTTGGACTGTGGGAGGAAACCGGAGCACCCGGAGAAAACCCACGCAAACACGGGGAGAATGTGCAAACTCCACACAGACAGTCACCCGAGGCCGGATTCGAACCCGGGTCCCTGGCGCTGTGAGGCAACAGTGCTAACCACTATGCCACCGTGCTAGTCCTGAGTTTCTGAGCGATCTTGGTTTAACGGCACCTCCGACAGTGCAGCACTCCCTCAGTACTGCACTGGGAGTGTCGGCCTAGATTTTGGTGCTCAAGTCTTCAGAGTGGGACTTGAACCCACAACCTTCTGACTCAGAGGCGAGGGCGCCACCAGCTAAGCCACGGCTGACGCGGCTACATACGTATGGTTCAGCCGGCTCCAACCCAGAAATGGTCAAAGTGGGGTTTCGAAGCACATTACGGTGGGGAGCACGCTGAGGTTAGAATTGGGTTTGCTGTTCAACCCTGTTAAAAAGAGATGCCTTTCGATCCTGATGTTGCTGCTGGAGAAATCTCCTTGATCCGGTAAATCCTTACCGGATTGCCGGTACCTCTGACAGCACCGTCCCTCTTCGCTGCTCAGTAATACATACAGCACCACATATATCAGGCAAATCCTAATATGCTGGCTAGCGATCCATTAACAACCCTAGTCAGGGAATGTCATTCAAAGATCCCAGCAACTCTACATCAAACATTCCTTCCAACGACGAGGTGACAATTGCTATCAAAATGATTGTTTACCATCATTATTTCAGTCAGCCATCTACACAGGGAATTGCTTCTTTCAGTTCCAAAAAGCAAATCGCTCAGAAATCATGATTATTTCAACAATTTCTTTCTTGTGTATTTTCTCCAGCCTTGGTTATTTTCCCATTAAAATGACTTCGGCTGCAAGGTAGAGGTGACTGGTGTTTTAGACTTTACATATCATTTTGAAGAAATGCCGCCTTTGTAGATTGTTTGTGTCCCTCATGTGACATTAAGATGTAATTCCTTTTGAAATTGGTTTGAAGTGTGGGTATTTTTGAAGTCAGACGCCGAGCAGACGTGCCCCTGTTCCCTGGTGATCTGCATGCGCGCGCGCCAAGTGGGGGGGAGGGGTGGGGGCGGCACACATTCTGCCAGACCACGTGCTGATGGCAGAGTTTGGGCAACAGAGTTGGTGGGCATCGTAAAATCACGGGCACGCTGACCGCGAAATTATGGTGAGCAGAGTTAGTGGGCATCGCGAAATCACGGGTGACATGAATCTTGTCATTCATGTGGAAATGACTTATGAAATAATACTGGGTGGCCTGCTGGTGGCGCTGTCCAGGGAGAGTATAAATACTCAGGCATGGGCCCAGCTTGCTCAGGACATTCTTTAACAGGAACTGGTGAAGGACAACTAGATCTCCATGTTGAAAAACAGTTGATTAAAGCCTTGTTTAATACTCAGACCAAGTGCCTAGTAGTTTTCTTATGTCAACGGGCACGCTGACCGTGAAATTATGGGGTGGAAAAGCATGGCCTGTGAGCTTACGTGCCAGGACCTGCAGGCAATATGGGGGGGTGGTCATCCCTGTGTGTCTACAATATATTACATGGGTGTATGGCACTGCAGTGGTTGTGGTGTTGGACCACTAAAGCCAAAGGTCGTGAGTTCAAATCCCACCATAGAAACTGAATTCAATAAACTAGCACCAAGAAACTTGACGATGAAAGCCATTGGATTTTTGTTAAAACCCAACTGGTTCACTAACCATCCTTCAGTCCCTACATGGTCTGGCCTACATGTTGACTCCTAATGCCCTCTGAAGTGGCCTATTGAGACACTCAGTTAATAACAGTCACTCATTCCCCACCTTCACCGAGCAAGTAAGGATGGACAATAAGTTTATCCTTTGCCAACATCACCCAAGGACTATGGGAAGAGTACCGGGCAGTGGGATTTCTCTAGCAAACAGCTGGCACCAACACGACGGGCCAAATGGCCTCCTTCTGTGCTGCAATCATAGAATCATAGAATAGTACAGTGCAGAAGGAGGCCATTCAATCATCTGTGGTTCGAGATATGAGGACTAGCTTCTTTCCCCCTTGATGATCTGGAGCCGGGAGCACAGTTGTGATGTTTTAGCTGCTAAAATGAGATTACATTTAATCCGGCGTGCCCCTTTTAAGATCACTGCTCAGATACTCTGACGCCGCACGCCGGAACAGAACTTAAGTATCTGGTGCAAAGATTTGCAAGAAATCCTACCTCTAACCCAGCATTGAAGCGAGGCTGTCGTAAGTAGTCAGGTTGTATTGATCCGCACAATGGATGATTCTGTGGGGATCCTCTCTTTTTATGCACACCCAGTCTATTTTTCTCGTCATTGCTATTATCAACCTTTTTGGTCATGCATCACACCAACAGATACATCATTTGGTTTTGACGTTATTACTCTCAGATGATCAGTCAGTGGACACTGGCATGTCAATATTGCGCTTGATGCCCCTCGCAATGATATATTTACTGGTACTGTATTAATATCAGACTATATATCATTATATCGAACAGTTTTATCATTTCTAGATTGTAGTTAGAAGATTGTCTTGAAGACCTTTTATTTTTGGCACTGCCTTCTGTAATTCTGAATGGAAACCAGAAGAACAATTAGATTAGATTCTGACGAAGGGTCATCGACCTGAAACGTTAACTCTTGTTTCTCTCTCTCCACAGAAGCTGCCTGACCTGCTGAGTATTTCCAGCATTTTCTGTTTTTATTTCAGATTTCCAGTATCCGCAGTATTTTGCTTTAGAACAATTAGATTGTCTGGAGCAACTTAGGCCTTCGCTACGGTTTGCATTTCCTCATCCAATCTTTCAAAGGTTGCTCCTCACAAGAGCATTCATGTGAAGACAGAAGATTGACAAGCGCCCCATGGCGTAGCGGCATCCATGACTGTCGCAAGGTTAAGTAGAGACGAGAGAAGTCATTGCTCCCACTGAGCTCAGAGACCAACAATCGTCCTGTCACATCTAACCCCCTTTTTTAAAAGTCCACAGGTTTTTGCCTCTTCTGAAGCCTATTCCAGGTATTAATCGCTCTCTGAGCTCGCTCGCTACCAGTTGGTGCCTATGTCCACTTGTTCTGCAGTTGTGCTTTAACTTGAAATAGCGCTCCAGATTAATCTTTTCCATTCTACTTAATATCTTACTCCTACCACTTCTACAACAACCTTTCATTCTAATGTAGAAAAATGTCCCATGGTTCTACACAGAGAAACAAAACTGGATGCCAAGTATAAGTGAGGGAGTTAGGAATGCTCTACACCTCTGTAAGGTCCCCTCTCACTCGCCTCCTTACAAAGCTGAAGAGTCTTTGGGGGAAAAATTCGGTTGGTTTGCGCCTCCCGTTAGTGCCTTAAGAGGGTGCTAATGGGGCGCAAAGCAACTAGCGCCTGGGCGCGGCGATGTTTGCGCCGCTCGCGAAATTAACTAGACATTTTGCGGCGGCGCTAAACACTACCACCACGATCTCCTGCGCCGGCAGATCGTGACGTCAGTCGAGCGCGCAACACCCCGGTAGTGCCCTGGACCGGATATTGAATGGCGCCCCCCTGCTTTACCGCCTGCCGCTAGCAACGACAGGTTGAGGGGAGCGTTTTGCAGTCAGGAAGGGACTGGGGGAGCGCTATTTAAAGACGGCCGCTTCCTGCCTTGTTTTGTTGGTGACATTTTTGCACCACGCATTCTCAGAGAGAGAGAGAGAGAGACTTCTGGAGAGATTCAACGCTGTGTGAAGGAGTTTTGGGTACTGAGCAGCACTTTGCAGGTTCATTTTGATTTGACCTTCCTTGTATCGATTTAGAAGAGACTGTGGGGGCTGCACTCTGAGCTCTTTCCCTGGGTCTCTCCATTGTTCTTTCCAGTAGATTTGATGTACAGGTCTCTCCAGGCCGAGATTCAAGGCTGCAATGAGCAGGGTGTGGATGGAGAGCAAGATCGACCCTCCCCTTTAAGAACTGGCCGGCGCCAGTGTGTCTGTGTTCCATTGCTGACTGACATCACATGAGCTTCGCCAGCGCTCTGAGGTAGCGCCTCGCTCCTCGGCCTTTGCGCCTTAAGACAGGTGTGAAGCGCCTGATTTAGCGCTCCAATCACCTCCAGGGGCGATAAAAGCCAAGTTTGCTGTCGGAGGCGATAATTAGCGCCAGGTGCTAAGCTTTGCGCACGGCCGATAATCGCGCCCCAAACGGGGCGATACTGAATTTTTCCCCCTTTGAGTTGTTCTAACTGGGCAGTCGGGATCAACATTATGGTTCTTCGCTGCTTCATTCCAAGGTGACCAGCCAATGATCGGGGAGGATTATTAGAGCGAAACTTTTCCCGCTGGTGGGGGGATTCTCGGACAAGGGGACATCAACTTAAAATCAGAACCGGGCCACTCACGAGAGAAACTAGGAAACACTTCTTCACATAAAAGGGTGGTCGAAGTGTGGAACTCTCTCCTACAAAAAGCATTCGATGCTAGCTCAATTAATAATTTTAAATCTGAAATCGATAAGATTTTTTGCTAGCCATGGGTATTACGGGATATGGAGCCAAGGCAGGTGGATGGAGTTAGGATACAGATCAGCCATGATCTCATTGGGTGGCGGAACAGGCTCGAGGGGCTGAATGGCCTCCTCCTGTTCATATGTTCCCAAGAGCACTTGGTCCCAGAAGATGCACAACAGCATTTTGGATTGCAAAAACACCATCTTTACTTTAATAAAGCCATTTTAAGAAATGTTCCCCAGACCTGTCAGTGGTTTTGGACCTTCATGGAGCTGGCCCAGCTGAGGCGATGGGATAAATGTATGACCCATTAACTGTTCACTTGCTCCCCCCTCAGCTTGATGAGGACCAGTCTGTCACATTTCAATGCCAAGTCTTTCTCTGCTTGAGGGGTGGAGCGGAAAGATGGAGCGGGTTTTTAAGGCCCAGATCGCGCCTTGGGAGCTTTTCCCTTTAACCCAAGATGCGGCCTACTTTTTGTTTTATTTATTCATTCACGGGATGTGGGTGTCGCTGGCAAGGCCCAGCATTTATTACCCATCCCTAATTGCCCTTGAGAAGGTGGTGGTGAGCCACCTTCTTGAACCGCTGCAGCCCCGTGCGGTGAAGGTACTCCCACAGTGCTGTTAGGGAGGGAGCTCCAGGATTTTGACCCAGCGACGATGAAGGAACGGCCGATGTATTTCCAAGACAGGATGGTGTGTGACTTGGAGGGGAACTTGGAGGTGGTAGTGTTCCCATGCGCCTGCTGCCCTTGTCCTTCTAGGTGGTAGAGGTCGCGGGTTTGGGAGGTGCCATCGAAGAAGCCTTGGCGAGTTGCTGCAGTGCATCTTGTAGCTGTTACACACTGCAGCCACGGTACACCAGTGGTGGAGGGAGTGAATGTTTAAACACGTAAGAGATAGGATTGTGGATGGGGTGCCATTCAAGTGAGCTGTTTTGTCCTGGCTGGTGTCGAGCTTCTTGAATGTTGTTGGAGCTGCAACTCATCCAGGCAAGTGGAGAGTATTCCATCACACTCCTGACTTGTGCCTTGTAGATGGTGGAAAGACTTTGGGGAGTCAGGAGGTGAGTCACTCGCCGCAGAATACCCAGCCTCTGACCTGCTCTTGTTGCCACAGTATTTATGTGACTGGTCCAGTTACGTTTCTGGTCAATGGTGACCCCTCCAGGATGTTGATGGTGGGGGATTCGATGATGGCAATGCCGTTGAATGTCAAGGGGCGGTGGTTAGGCGTTCGCTTGTTGGAGATAGTCATTGCCTGGCACTTGTGAGGCTTTGGGGAGTCAGGAGGTGAGTCACTCGCCTCTGTGCTGCTCTTGTAGCCACAGTATTTATGTGGCGGCCTGCTTTGCTTGACTACTCATGGGCAGCTCATGGGCAACGCCTGAGTTCTTTGCTGATTTCCATGATTCTTAGACTTTGGACAGTTCCGGCTGAACTTTTTAAAAATATATATATCTAACTGTGGAGAAAAAAAACCCTTCTGCCTGATCTAACGAGATAACCTCCAGTTTCAGACAAGTAGTCATGCCACCTGACATGTAATATTTGCAGCAGAAGACAGGTTTTCTGTTAGACGAAGCTATCCTGTCCCCGCACCTCAGGCATTTGTCTAATTCCGAGCAATTAATAACCTGTACAAGAGAACAGCTAATACCAGTGTATGCCTGAGGCTCTGCCCAATACTCTACAACTGCTTGAAACATAATAAGATCACATATATAATTCAACAATCATTTATCTATGCCACGTACAGTTTAGTTTGGCAGCTGAGACCCTTGGTATTACACAGCACTTATGGCTGCTGTCCGTTTGCATAGAAAATGACATTTCACTGATTGAAATCAGAACGTTCTTGATTACGTGTTCTGGCAGAGTAACCCAGGGTGCCCCGTTGGGACTGAGCCGTCTCGGACTGAATCAGAAACGGATGAGCATGATGATCCTCAAAGAGAAAAAAGTTTGTCCCTCCTTAACTAATTTCCGTTCCTTCTTCCCCCCCCCCCCCCCCGCCCCCCGGACGGCGCTGACTCTCACCGGGTGTCCGCCTTCAGAGAGGCACCATTGCCCCAGTGTGGGGGGGACGGGGTGGCGGGGGGGGGGGAATTATTTCTGTGTGACCCCGGACACTGTGTTGGGGGGGGGGGTCATTTTAACCTAACGCGCCGGGGCGGGAAACCCATGGGCTTGGGTGGGCCAGTTTTGCACTCAGGCCAATATTACACTCCTTTGACTTCATTGGGCGGGGTATAAAACCAACCTTGATATAATAAAACTCACTACACACTTGGTTTAAGTATAAAGCAAGGCTTTAATCAACTTGTTTCAGAACATGGAGGTCTAGTTGTACTTCACTAGTTCCCCGTCTTACAAAATGTCCCTGATAGCTGGGCCCACGCCTGAGTATTTATACTCCTTGGATGGCGCCACCAGCTGGCCGTCCAGCGTTATTTCACGAGTAGTTTCTTGATGAATGATGAGATTTATAACAAACGTTGCACCCAATCCCGTCAGTTTCTCGACAGGCGGATTAGGTTAAAAATTTCCCCCTTCGTGGCAGCGGACTAGTCACCCATGTTGAAGTGAGCATCAGAGTCTCGATCACTATCCACACAAGTGCAGTTTGCAGCGGAGGTCACTCTTAGGGGTCAAGAGCAGGAAGCCCGGTTGGATTTGTCTCCTCCCGAGCTTTGGGAGCTAAGGTCAGCTGCAATATCTCCCTGCTACCTTGGCATGAGTTCGGCCAATTCAGCTCTTCTCGCCTCCCCCCGCAACTACCCCGAGCCTCACCAAACACACAGCTTGGCTTCAGAGTCACGTGTTTGTGGGTTCAAACCCCACACCTAGGACTTGAGCACTCAATGCAAGCTGACTCTCCAAGGGCAATGCCAAGGGCATTGTTGGAGGTGCCGTCCTTCACATGAGACACTAAACTGAGGCCGAGTCTGCCTGTTCAGGAGGACATTAAAGGTCCCACAGTACTAGTCGAAGAAAAGCAGGAAGTCCTTCAGGTGTGCTGGCTACATTCCTTCCTCATTCAACACAGATTTTAATGGGTCATTCATCTCTGAGTTTGGTGGCCACTGCTCCTGTATTTTCTAGTATAGAAATACATAGAAGTTATAACATGCCATTCGGCCCAGTCGCTTCATGTTGGCGTTTACCCGCTATGTGAGCAAATAGTTCTAATCACATTTACTCACCCTGTTCCAAAACCCTTCAGCTCCTTTTCCTTCATCCCCCTATCAAATCTAATCTCAAATGTTGACATATTTTCTTACTTAACCAGTAACCCTAGAAGTGAATTCTACAGCTTCACAACTCTCTGGGAGAAATTCAGTATCGCCCCGTTTGGGGCACAATTATCGGCCGGGCGCAAAGTTTAGCGCCTGGTGCTAATTATTGCCTCCGACTGCAAACTTGGCTTCTATCACCCCTAGAGGTGATTGGAGCGCTAAATCAGGCGCTACACACCTCTCTTAAGGTGCTAACGCTGAGGAGCGAGGCGCTACCTCGGAGCGCTGGCGAAGCTCATGTGATGTCAGTCAGCAATGGAACACAGACACACTGGCGCCGGCCAGTTCTTAAAGGGGAGGGTCGATCTTGCTCTCCATCCACACCCTGCTCATTGCAGCCTTGAATCTTGGCCTGGAGAGACTTGTACATCAAATCTGCTGGAAAGAACAATGGAGAGGCCCAGGGAAAGAGCTCAGAGTGCAGCCCCCACAGTCTCTTCTAAATCGATGCAAGGAAGGTCAAATCAAAATGAACCTGCAAAGTGCTGCTCAGTACCCAAAACTCCTTCACACAGCGTTGAATCTCTCCAGAAGTCTCTCTCTCTCTCTCTCAGAATGCGTGGTGCAAAAATGTCACCAACAAAAAAAGTCAGGAAGCGGTCGCCTTTAAATAGTGTTCCCCCAATCCCTTCCTGACTGCAAAATGCTCCCCTCAACCTGTCGTTGCTAGCGGCAGGCGGTAAGGCAGGGGGCGCCACTCAATATCCGGTCCGGGGCATTGCACGCTCGACTGACGTCACGATCTGCGGGCACAGGAGAACGTGGCGGTAGTGTTTAGCGCCGCCGCAAAATGCTGGTCAATTTCGCGAGCGGTGCAAACATCGCTGCACCCAGGTGCTAATGGGAGGCGCAAAGCAACCGAATTTTTCCCTCTTTGTGTGTGGAGAAGTGTCCTGGCCAATATTTATCCCTCAACCAACATAACAAAAACAGATTATCTGGTCATTGTCACATTGCTGTTTGTGGAGCTTGCTGTGCGCAAATTGGCTGCCGCGTTTCCCACATTACAACAGTGGCTGCACTTCAAAAAAGTACTTCATTGGCTGTAAAGCGCTTTGAGACGTCCGGTGGTTGTGAAAGGCGCTATAGAAATGCAAGTGTTTCTTTCTTTGTTCCTGCCCTCTGTTCTGAACCTCTTGCATTTGATCTATGGCCCCCTCACTCTGGACCCCTCAGCAACTGGAAACAGCCTGCTTTTGTATGTAAACACTGTCTCACCCTGTCATAGTTTTAAAATCTTCTGTTATGTCGCCCTGTAATCTGCGTTGCTCCAATGGAAAAAAAAGATCTAAAAGTCTTTCTTCATATTTTGTATTCACTGGGTGCAGGCAGCATCCTAGGGGATCTGTAGTGTACCCTCTCTAAAGTCTCAATATCCTTCCTATTGTGTGGCGCTTACACAAACACAGGCACTGCATAGGTTATGCATTGTGTGATATGATTTTGATGATGTGATAACAGTGCCATATGAGTACGGTTACTCCATTTTATTGAGGAAGAGTCTGCGTAAAGAAATATGTTCCTTTCGAGAGCAAACACTATCCCCCATATCTATAAGTTCCGCACCTTCTGAAAAGGTGGCTTCGCCTTATAAACGCCCATACCGTGGGTTTACTGTAGGCCAGCCTGACTAAACCTGTGTTCCAGCTACACAGATTGGCACTACATTGTCAAAAGCAAAACACTGCGGATGCTGGAAATCTGAAATAAAAACAGAAAACGCTGGCGACACTCAGCAGGTCGGGCAGCATCTGTGGAGAGAGAAACAGAGTCAATGTTTCAGGTCGATGACCCTTGGTCAGAACTAAATAGTCAATCTCGCTCGGGGAGGCCACAGAGCGAAACGGTGCGCCAGCAGAGGCTTGCTGCTTTTGGGACCGGCCGTAAGGGACATTGTCAGGGCAGGGCAGAGGGAACTTTAACTCTGCACCCGGCGCGCTACCTTCAGCTCAATCTGCATTCCACCCTGCCCGCAAGATCAGGAACGGTTCTGCTTATTTGCAGACGCCGGGGGGGGGGGGGGGGGGTGAATCGCTGCTGTCCCTGGACCACCTCAACCCAGCCTCGGCGGAGAGGCAGCGGGCCACTTCCATTTGTCACACCTTCCAGCTTTCACCTGTCAAGGCCGAAGCCATTGAATTAGTGGCATATTTGGTGCAATTTTGTGCCGCAGACTTCTTGAACTGATTTCCATTTGGAACCAGATTGAGACTGTCACAACTCATTTCACTTGTGAATCTTAATAGCCGCCAGAAAGAAAGGACATTCATCCTCACTGTCTGGGACAGACTCAAACCCAGGTCCCAGGGGGAAGACAGCCAATAGTAATGGGCAGTGGAAGATTTTCTACTTTAACACCCAGTGACAATATTAAAGGCTCTTAGATCAGGTATGGCACTGTGACAATTATACAATCAATCCCTGAGGCATGGGATGACGCTACCAGACAATTTCATGTATACCCAGAATTACATAGATCTCTGTCCGAGATCCCGTGTGGAATTCTATAACGTCTCCGAAGACCAGATGGATTACTCAATGTCCGTGCGTCCTAGCTGTTAAAGGGGCAGTGCTGCCTTGTAAAATGAGTCTGGCAAACCGTTTGTTTTCTTTTTTTTTTGTGCTCGCTCTTGCTCGGTTACAGTGGGCTTACTGTCCCGTTCTTCATGTGTGAGGCCAGATAATGCTTGTTGGCTATTTGACCACGGAAGGCATCGTAGCCACACTTTCTAACAGGGCTCATTGGATACAAATCAGGAGCAGGAACCCTGGCTAATTTTATTTTCTTCCCTACCCTCCCCTCCCCCCCCGATCTTTGAGGTGCTTGGACCCAATTGTAGCGCCCTTTCCAGCTGTCCCAGCTAAGATCAGCTAACTCAAACGCAAGCCAACGATTGAACCGGGAACTTTCCTCAGTTGTACCGCTCCGTACCGCGCCAGGTTAGTGCACGTCGCCAACTGCACTACCTGAGGGGGAAGCATTTGATCCTCTGTTTGTCAACGCCCATTTAAGTGATTGATATTAAAAAGGGTCCTTGTGCTGAATTCAGCTGGGGTGCCGGTATGGATGCTGCAATTGGGTTGTGTGCCTTAGCGTCAGGGAGGAGAGAATCATTTTGGCGTTTGTCTAGCCGTCCACGCTGGAAACGCGTAAGGCGTGGAAATTGGTGACAGGATTGAGCTTGAATGTGATGCGCCTGTAGTTGGATAGTCTACTCATTGTCAAGGCTCACGTGCGAATAATAGACACGTGGGCTACCTCACAAACCATACCCAAGCAAGGAGAACCCTTCAGGAGAGGAAATGAAGGGAGGCACTTGCTGAGGGGGAAAAAAAATTGAAAAGCACCTTCATGATAAGAATGAAACGCGCTTCTCTCCCCAAAACAGTGAGTGTCCCATTAAGAATCGCAAAAAACAAGACACGATCAATGAAAGAGACTAGGCGCAATTGTCGCATCTCAGAAATAAAGTGCTTGACACACTGAACCACTTTTGAGACGTCCGGTGGTCGTGAAAGGCGCTATGTAAATGCAAGTCTTCCTTTCTTTCTTTTACTTCCAAGCGCAGCCGCTATAGTTGGGCAGACAAACGTGGAAGCCTTTTCGCGCACGGAGAGGACATTTTGTTGGGAATAACAAGAGAAAACGCTGGAAAAACTCAGCAGGCCAGGCAACATCCGTGGAGAGAGAAACAGAGTCAACGTTTCAGGTCGAAACCCTTCGCCAGGACTGAGAAAAAAGCAGGAAATGAAACAGATGAAAAAGCAAGTTTGGGGCTGGGAAATGGGGGAGGAGATGAAAGAACAAAAAGAGAAGGTCTGTGAGAGGTGAAGAGACATTAAGAGATATTCAAGACGAGACAAGATGGTAATAGGGCAGATAAAAAAACAAAGGATGGCTCTAGATGAAGTGTGAAATGCGCTGGCAGAGTGAAAGACAGCTGCCATGTGGTACATTTGGTTGGGGTTTCTTTCCAAACTGCCGCGGGATGAACGACCGACCAATCTGCCCCCTGGTGGCGTGGGTTGAGGCAGGAGAGAGACAATTGAGGTCGAGTACACGGCGTCCAATTATCGCACTTAACTCGGGGGCGAAAATGCCCCCATCGCCAAGTGACTCCTTGCGCTCGGCAGCGTCCGTTTTTTGTGCGCGTTGAACCTCTCCGCTGGATTTTCAGTACTATCCCCCCGGCACCCCGGCCTATGCAGCCAACACACTACCCTTTATCTGCGATACTATTAAATTATGAATTAAGCGGTAATCACAAAAAATTAGTCAACTGAGCAGCCACCGGCCAATTTTTGCTGCTGTTTTGTGCCTCGGTGTAAATAGCTCCCCTGTGACAATTAAACAAGTAAATTACTCAGGTTACTGACACATTATTGGCAGAATATCACAATCTGAACGAGCTGTGGTTCATGATGACAACAGCTAAGTACACAAGAAACTGAGACTCCCCTATACTTCATAGAGAAGGTTAAAGGGTGATTTGATTGCGGATTTAACGATTTGAAAGGAATTGATAGGGTAGAGAGAGGGAAACATTTTTCCCCACTGGTGGTGGGCTGGGGCAGAACCTAGGACAAGGGGACATAATCTTAAAATCAGAGCCAGGCCATTCAGGAGAAAAGTGAGGAAACATTTCTTCAAGCAAAGTGGGACCTCTCCCACAAAAAGCAGTAGCTGCTAGCTCAATTAATAATTTTAAATCTCAGGCCGATAGATTTTCGCTAGCCAAGGGGTATTATGGGATATGAAGCCAAGGCGGGTGGATGGAGTTAGGAAACTAACCAGCCATTGGTTGGCGGAACAGGCTCGAAGGGTTGAATGGCCACGTCCTCCTGTTCCTTTTGGGTGAACATTTTTGTTCTTGGGCAAGGTGAGGGATGCCAGTGCAGGGGATCGACCACTGTTGGCACCCATTGTTAGCATCAAGCGCTCGCAAGGCTTGATCTAGCATGGTATGATACAGCGTAAAGCTACTGCCCTCAACAATGTGCCTTAACCCCGACCTCAGCCATTACTCTGGCCTCTCCGAGTGAGCTGGCCAATTCAGTTCCAATTTGTCGTATGTTATGGGCAGAATGGCCACTCAGCTGACAACTGTGCTTTTATAATGTAGAGGGGCCCATACATTATATCTGGCGAATGTTAAGATAGGTGATGTAATAAAACTCACTACGCACTTGGTTGGAGTATAAAGCAAGGCTTTAATCAACTTGTTTCAAAACATGGAGGTCTAGTTATCTTTCATTAGTTCCTGTTTACAAAATGTCCTGGGCAAGCTGGGCCCACGCCCGAGTATTTATACTCCTTGGACGGCGCCACCAGCTGGTCCTCCAGTGTTATTTCATGAGTCTTTCTTCATGGATCATAAGATTCATAACATTAGGAAGTGCTATGGGGGGGGGGGGTAATTTTATAATTGGCAATAATTGGATTTTTATGGCTCCTTTTGGGCCAACATCTCAAAGCGCTGCTCGCAAACAATGGCTTTTCCTGAGGGGCGGCCTCTGTTGTGATGTCGGAAAATTTAACACGGTGGAACTCAGCTGAAAAATGGCCACCACCCCAAGGATATCTTTGGTGTCCACCTGAACCAGGAAAATCCTCAAAATCAGAAATCGGAAAACTTCCGATCAATGGATTGGCAAAAACAACTTGGAATTTGTATTGCCCCTTACAGAGAGCTCTGGCATATTAACCATCCCATTTTTTGAGAGTAGAAAAGAATTATTAAAATAATATTAATTATTTAAGAAAAAAACTGAAGGCTTGCATCCAAATCATTGCAAATTCTGAATGGCCATTCTTTCTTGATAATTCTTATCTAAATTATTGAAACTATTGAATGAATAGCTGAATAACAAATTCATAATTTTGCTCAGCGGAAAAGGCTGCACCACCCACCAGCCCTCGCTCCTTTCCAGAGGCTCCTGCTCTTGTTCTGGGGTGAGTCCACATGTGCCAGCCAGCTCACCATAGCAGGTGACATGAATCAGTCATTCATGAAAGAAAGACTTATGAAATAATACTGAGCGGCCTGCGGGTGGCGCTGTCCAGGGAGAGTATAAATACTTGGGCACGGGCCCAGCTTGCGCAGGACATTCTTAACAGGAACTAGTGAAGGACACAACTAGACCTCCATGTTGTAAAACAGTTGATTAAAGCTTTGTTTAACGCTTAGACCAAGTGCCTAGTAGTTTTCTTACGCCAGCAGGCATAAAGCGTGAGCATAGGCTGTGGACGCCAGTCGACTGCTGGACGATGGGGCATCACAGCCGGGCACGGTGCTGTCCTTCCCCCTTGTCCACGTGCACGCTCTCCAGCAGGGGTCATCTGGTAGTGACCGAGTGCTGGAATCCTGGCTGAATGTCCCTCCACCCCAGTCCATCTGACCACTGAGGCCAATTGCATCACCTCTACTGGCTCTGCCAGCTGAGGCCAGTTACCTCTAGACTTGACTATTCCAATGCACTCCTGGCCGGCCTCCCACATTCCACCCTACCTAAACTTGAGGTGATCCAAAACTATGGCTGCCCGTGTCCTAACTCGCACCAAGTCCCGTTCGCCCATCACCCCTGTGCTCGCTGACCTACATTGGCTCCCGGTTAAGCAGCGCCTCGATTTCAAAACTCTCATCCTTTTTTTCAAATCCCTCCATGGCCTCACCCCTCCCTATCTCTGTAATCTCCTTCAGCCCCACAACCCCCCCCGAGATATCTGCGCTCCTCTAATTCTGACCTCTTGAGCATCCCTGATTATAATCGCTCCACCATTGGTGGCCGTGCCTTCTGTTGCCTGGGCCCCAAGCTCTGGAATTCCCTGCCTAAACCTCTCCACCTCTCTACCTCTCTTTCCTCCTTTAAGACGCTCCTTAAAACCTACCTCTTTGACCAAGCTTTTGGTCATCTGCCCTAATTTATCCTGATGTGGATCGGTGTCAAATTTGTTGTCTTAAGAATGAGAGGGGATCTCATTGAAACTTATAAAATTCTAACAGGACTGGACAGACTAGATGCAGGAAGGATGTTCCCGATGGCGGGGGAGTCCAGAACCAGGGGCCACAGTCTAAGGATAAGGGGTAAGCCATTTAGGTGAGATGAGGAGGAATTTCTTCACCCAGAGAGTGGTGAACCTGTGGAATTCTCTACCACAGAAGGCAGTTGAGGCCAATTCATTAAATATATTCAAGAAGGAGTTAGATATATTTCTTAAGGCTAAAGGGATCAAGGGATATGGGGAGAAAGCAGGGACAGGGTACTGAATTTGGATGATCAGCCATGATCTCGTTAAATGGCAGAACAGGCTCGAGGGGCCGAATGGCCTACTCCTGCTCCTATCTTCTGTGTTTCTATGTTTAAAATACTCCTGCACAGCGCCTTGGGACGTTTTACGATGTTAAAGGCGCTATATAACTACAAGTTGTTGTTGTTGTCAGTTAACTCAGCACAGGCTGGGGATCGAACCCGCGACTTGCTCCCGACCTGAAGGACGCACTGCGCTGTTTAAAGGGCCGCGTCATCGTGAAGGAGTCTCTGGATGACATTTCGGTTGAGTTTGTTTCCCGTACGCGCAAAAACAATGGCATAGGGCTTTGCCAGAACATGCCACTCATGTCTGACATTATGATGAAGATGTCGCCTGCCCATCTCTCTCCAGAAAAGTTCCCAACACCTTTTACCAGCAGTAGGGTTGCCAACGCTGGTTGGACATATTCCTGGAGGCTTCATTACATCATCTCCTGCCTCCAACCGCCCCACCCCCACACTCTCATCATTGGTCACCCAACATGTTCATCCTCAAGGCATTCCCACAGCCAATTGGAAAGCGAATAGACTCTTTGACATAAGAAAACTACTAGGCACTTGGTCTAAGCATTAAACAAAGCTTTAATCAACTGTTTTACAACATGGAGGTCTAGTTGTGTCCTTCACTAGTTCCTGTTAAGAATGTCCTGCGCAAGCTGGGCCCGTGCCCGAGTATTTATACTCTCCCTGGACAGCACCACCCGCAGGCCGCTCAGTATTATTTCTTAAGTCCTTCTTTCATGAATGACTGATTCATGTCACTCTTCATAAACCAATTGGATGATTCTTGACTGTCAGTCAAATGGCTTTCCCCCCCCCCCCCCATCTCCAATGTTTTTATAACTAATAAACTGA
Source organism: Somniosus microcephalus (assembly GCF_052327205.1). NCBI lineage: Eukaryota > Metazoa > Chordata > Chondrichthyes > Squaliformes > Somniosidae > Somniosus > Somniosus microcephalus. The sequence goes on from NC_140999.1 coordinate 11,232,317, forward strand.
AGCAATCAAAGAAAACGGGAAAAGAAAACCCACACGCACAATTGTTTTTATAATGCCCCGACAGTTTTCCTCCCGGGTTTTTACTTCGCTCGCAGCAGGTTCCTGGAGATTCCCCTTCAATTCCTTGGAGACTCCAGGACAATCCTGGAGAGTTGGCAACCCCCTAACGTGCAGACACTGCCACTCTAAAGCACGGCTTCCAAGCAAAGAGAGAGAGAGAGAGGCCCCTGTCATTCAGGACAAAGGAGCCGGCTGATGACCTTGTCCTCCATCCTGCAACCAAATCGGACAAGGTGGATGTCACTGCATTTGTTCGGAGCTAAAACAGTGGCAAGTCCGTGACCTGAGCTTCTGAACTGGCTGCTTGCGTTGCGTTGACCCCGGGGAGCTGGTTTGACCGGACCCCTTTGGTGACGTTGCCTGCTGGTTGGGGAATGGTGTGCCATCCACTCCTTTCTGCTTCGGCACCGCCCAGGAGGGCAGCTTGCCTTAAAAAAAAAACGACAGTCAGCTCTGCCACTCCCAGCAACCTGAAAAAAAACCAACTTGCATTTCTATAGCGCCTGCCACGACCTCAGGACGCCAACCCCCCACCCCGCCCAAAGCGCTTTACAGCCGGTGGTCCCTGCGTTCAGCACAGGGGATGGTGCGATCAATCTATGACACGGCAGCTTCCGAATCACAGAGCTGCCAGGGAGATGACCTTTCACCTCATTCGGCACCTGTGATTAATGGATTTGCGCCAACTTCGAACAAACTCAAAGTGTGATGTCGGAGATTTTTTTTTCCATTTACTTTTTCGTATGTAGGGCAGGATGTATTTTCCATGAGGGGAGGTCGGGGCGGGGGGTAGGCGGCAAGAATTGGGTGTGAATCGAACCATGAGGTTTCTCCACTACCAATCCCCAGTTTCCCAAATATCACTCCCAAGAAAGAAAAAAAGACTTGCATTTCTATAGCGCCTTTCACAGACTCAGGCCGTCCCAAAGCGCTTTACAGCCAATTAAGTAGTTTTGAAGTGTAGTCACTGTTGTAATGTAGGAGACGCGGCAGCCAATTTGCGCACAGCAAGCTCCCACAAACAGCCATGTGATAATCAACAGATTATGGCCTAGAAATTCAGTTGCTTGCGCCAGCCGGTAGCGCCTTAGGAGGAGTAGATGTTGGGCGCTAGGCGGCTAGCGGCCGGGCGCAGCGCGATCTGCGCCTCTCCCCAACTTCACTCACGATTTAGCGGCGGCGCAAAGTCTTTGCGCGCGCAGATCCTGACGTCATTTCCTCGTGCAACGCCCTTTGTGCGCCCCAAACCGGAAATTCAGTCGCGACGCCCTATTGTGCGCCTGGCGCCCCTAGCGACTGGTAGAGGGGAACGGTTCTCAGTCGATGCGGGGCGCGGGGGGCGCAAATTAAAGGGCACTCCTCCTGCACTAGAAAAGGCTGCCATTTCGCAGCACTCCTTCTTGAGAGACGGATCTTTGCAGAGAGACCAAGGTAGAGAGCTTTCTGCTTTGGCCTAACACTCGGACAGGTACTTGTGGCTTCAGGCCACAGCTTTCCACTTGTCTTTGCCTTCATTGACATATCATTGTTTGCTAACATATAATGGGGGCTGCAATGGGTGCAAACACTGGCCTTCTCCATTGCATCCAAAGGGCTCACAGACGCCGTGAGAGAGTGGCAGTCCTGGCTAGACGGAGAGGGGGCAACAGGCGTCGGGAACGGAGGCCTTACCCACCCAGGGTATACCGCCAGCAGTTCTCCTATCTGAACATGTCTGACGAGCAGTGTGTTCGGAGGATGCGATTCAGAAGGGAGGTGGTCACTGAGATCTGCCACCTGCTTCGCAGAGATCTGCAGTCACAGCTGAGGAGCAGGACGTCTCTGTCCGTGGCAGTGAAGGTGACGGTGGCCCTCAACTTCGATGCCACTGGCTCCTTCCAATCCGCTACTGGGGACATTGCCAACATCTCCCAGTTCGCGGTACATTGCTGCATCCGCCAGGTGAACAATTCCCTTTTCAGAAGGAGATGTCAGTACATCTCCTTCCCCATGACCCTGGACAAGCAGCAAGAGCGTGCAATCGGCTTTGGAAGAATAGTGGGCTTCCCCATGGTTGAGGGCGTAGAACTGATGAACCAGCAATGGTCAGGCCTTGCTTCAGGGCTGTAGTGTGCAGGGCATGGCAGCCAAACAAGTCCACCCTTCCCCTTTAAGAGCTGACCGGCGCCAGCTTGTCTGCCTTCATTGAGCAACTCGCCGCACCTGCGCTGCGCCCGTCCTCGGTGTTAGTGCCCCGGATCGCCGGCTTAGCGCCTAATGATAGTCGTGCATCGCCTACTTTAGCGCAGCAGCAACCTCTTGGGGCGAGGCGACTGAATACCGGTGAAGGTGGCGCGACTTTGCGCCGGGCGCAAACTTTAGCGGCCGCCCGACTTTAGCGCCCCAAACGTGGCTATACTGAATTTCTAGGCCAATCTGTTTTAGTGATGTTGATTGAGGGATAAATATTGGCCCCAGGATTCCCGGGGAGAACTCCCCTGCTCTTCTTCGAAATAGTGGCATGGGATCCTTTCCATCCACCTGAGAGAGCAGACGGCGCCTCGGTTTAACGTCTCATCCGAAAGACGGCACCTCAGACAGTGCAGCACTGCATGGGACTTCAACCCACAAACGTCTGACTTAAGAGGCAAGCGTGCTACCCACTGAGCCAGGGCTGACGCATGCTGTTCTCAAACTCCTGCAGCTACTACCAGCTCACACTTCGACTGTGAGTGTGCTGTGCACTGTTGACAAGCTTGCCTGATCTTGTGGTGTATAATGCTGTCAATCGCAGCGGGAGCGTGAGCAGGCAGCTGCCATAGATCAGTGTTTGGGGGCGGGGGCCTGGTCTGTACGATTATTTTAGTTCAGGAATGCGGACAGGGATCCTGGAACACTGGGGCTCCGTGTCAAACGTGGGCGGTTCATTTTCCAGCACAGGCACGATGGGCTGAGTGGCCTCCTCCTGTGCTGTAGGCTTCATACATATGCATGAGTGAATCATTGGTGCCCTGCTTCACCTATGCCCTCCGTGTTACTGATTGTACTGTTAAAAATGTCCTCCAAAATCTCCCCTATGCAACCCTTCCCCCCAACCCCACCCTTTAAACTATGAGCTTGCAATGGCAGGAGCCATTCACACCAGGAGCTCACCAGAGATATGCATATTGACCTGACCCTGGAAGATTTGGTGAGGTCAGATATTCTCCACGCTAGCCTGGACTCCATTCGTTCCACAAAACTCACCCTAGTGTGCACGCCATGGTCTAATCGACTGGCGGGACAGGCTCGAGGGGCTGAATGGCCTAGGTTCCTGCGGTTCCTATGCTGTCAGCTGTGATGACGCGGGAGAATAAAGTCCTCCGATTTACTGTCTCCGGCAGCAGAAAAAAAAAACTATCCCTGGCTGCCAGGGGCACCAATGCATCTGTGTACTGGCATCAGGCTGGCAGGGAATACGGCACACAGGGTGCAGGGCGCGTTGGCACGAGACTGCCCTGTCCTCGGGCACCACTGACTGTGGACTGCCACTGACGGCCCAGGATACTGAGAAGCCTGCCCGCTGCCATTAGCTTGCAAGAGTCGCTGGCACATCTGCCAAAGGAACACTTGACATACTGGCACAATGCCAGCAATGAATTTTCTAGTCAGCCTGCTGTGGAATCAAAACTCAATTGTCCTAACCACCCCCAACCCCACCACAACCCCCCACACATCATTCTCTCGCTAACACATTTCTAATTACTAAGTTGCAATGACATACTATCCAATAACAACAGGAAGCTAACAATAAAGGCAGTAATTTCGATGTTATTACTCTATAATATGTAATATTTCAGTTACGTTAAAATTACTTATTGAGAAACGCTGCGCTGTTTAGTCTCACTGTGAAAATATCCTCGTGCCACAGTGAGAGAGGGCATGTTGGCATCTGATGCCCACACTGCCAGCAGCAGCTGACAAAAAAAAAATTATACATTTCTTTTCAAAAATTATTTCCCCTCATGGTTCAGCTAGTAGAGGCAGTCAGTAGCTGAGCGCCACAGAACAGGAAGGTTCCTGATTCAATACCCAGTCACCGCAGCACTGAGGGAGCGCTGCATTGCCGGAGGTGCTGTCTTTTGGATGAGACATTGAACCAACAACAACAATCTGTATTTATATAGCGCCTTTAACGTAGTAAAACGTCCCAAGGCGCTGCACAGGAGTATTTTAAGACGACAAATTTGACGCCGATCCACATAAGGAGAAATTAGGGCAGGTGACCAAAAGCTTGGTCAAAGAGGTAGATTTTAAGGAGCGTCTTAAAGGAGGAAAGAGAGGTAGTGAGGCGGAGAGGTTTAGGCAGGGAATTCCAGAGCTTAGGGCCCAGGCAACAGAAGGCACGGCCACCAAAGGTTGAGCGATTATAATCAGGGCTGCTCAAGAGGGCAGAATTAGAGGAGCGCAGATATCTCGGGGGGTTTTTGGGGCTGGAGGAGATTACAGAGATAGGGAGGGGGTGAGGAGGCCATGGAGGGATTTGAAAACAAGGATGAGAATTTTGAAATCGAGGCGCTGCTTAACCGGGAGCCAATGTAGGTCAACGAGCAACGGGGGGTGATGGGCAAAATGGGGCTTGGTGCGGCCAAGGCCTCGTCTACCTGTTCAATGGATGCAAAAGATCCCATTGCACCATTCAAAGAGCAGGGGAGTTCTCCCAGTGTCATGGCCCACATTTATCCCTCAACCAAAACAACCTATCAGGTCATTTATCTCATTCCCTGTCTGTGGAACCTTGCTGTGCGCAAACTGATTGCCTACAAAACAACAGTGACTGCACTGCAAAAGCAGTACGTTGGCTGCGAACCTCTCTGAGACATCCCGAGTATTTGAAAAGCACTAGATCAATGCAAATCCTTCCTTCTTCCTTTCTGTGCAGGGTTAGCTGTTCTCAGCTGGGAAAAATCAGCCAGGGTTCCTTCTCCTGATTGCTATCCAGCATCCCCTGTGGGAAATGTGGGTGTGGACGTTGGATGAGGCCAGGAACAGGCCCGGTTGCGATTCCCAACAACAACTTGCATTTATATATCACCTTTAACATAGTAAAACGTCCCAAGGTGTGTCTTGGGTGCGTTATCAAACAAAATTTGCCACATGAGGAGGTATTAGAACAGATGACCAAAAGCTTGGTCCAAAAGGTAGGTTTTAAAGGAGGAGAGAGAGGTGGAGAGGTTTAGGGAGGGAATTCCAGAGCTTAGGGTTTAAGCAGCTAAAAGCACGGCTGGGAAATGAGTCCTTGATGAGAATCACTCTCCAGTACCTCGCTCAAATTGCCATTCTCCGTGTGTGAGCCCAGACAGTGAGGGGGGTCACTAGATTAGGGTCGGGAACCATGGCTGCCTCCATCCCGGAAATACTGTGGCTGGTGGAGGCACCGATACTATCTATCTGGCTGAGATCAAGTTAACACAATGCCGGCTGGAAGTCAAAGCTGGGACCTTTTACCAGAGGTGCAACATAGAAATATAGAAACATAGAAGATAGGAGCAGGAGTAGGCCATTCGGCCCCTCGAGCCTGCTCCGCCATTCAATGCGATCATGGCTGATCATCCAAATTCAGTACCCTGTCCCTGCTTTCTCCCCATACCCCTTGATCCCTTTAGCCTTAAGAAATATATCTAACTTTGTCTTGAATATATTTAAAGAATTGGCCTCTACTGCCTTCTGTGGTAGAGAATTCCACAGGTTCACCACTCTCTGGGTGAAGAAATTCCTCCTCATTTATGTCCTAAATGGCCTACCCCTTATCCTTAGACTGTGACCCCTGGTTCTGGACTCCCCGACCATCGGGAACATCCTTTCTGTATCTAGTCTGTCCAGTCCTGTCAGAATTTTATAAGTTTCAATGAGATCCTCTCTCATTCTTCTAAAGTCCAGCGAGTATAAGCCCAATGGACCCAATCTCTCCTCATACGTCATCCCTGCCATCCCAGGTATCAGCCTGGTGAATCTTCGCTGAACTCCCTCCATGGCAAGAACATCCTTCCTCAGATAAGTCGACCAAAACTGCACACAATGCTCAAGATGTGGTCTCACCAAGGCCCTGTACAACGGCAGCAAGACATCCTTGTTCCTGTACTCAAACCCTCTCGCTACGAAGGCCAACATACCATTTGCCTTCATAACCGCCTGCTGCACCTGCATGCTTACCATCAGCGACTGCTGCACAAGAACACCCCGGTCTCGTTGCACTTCCCCTTCTCCCAATCTATTGCATTTCAGATAATAATCTGCCTTCCTGTTTTTGCCACCAAAGTGGATAACCTTACATTTATCCACATTATACTGCATCTGCCATGCATCTGCCCCTCACCCAACCTGTCCAAATCATCCTGGAGTTTCTCGGCATCCTCCTCACAGCACACACGCCCACCCAGATTTGTGTCATCTGCAAACTTGGAGATATTACATCTAGTTCCCTTGTCTAGATCATTAATATATATTGTGAATAGCTGGGGTCCAACGGCATGTCAAAAGTTTGTGGAGGGGGGAACAGCAGGGGAAATTCTGGGATGTTGAGCCAGGAGCACAGAATGGGAGGAGGGAGCAGGACCCACTCATCTACCCCATCAGCAAGTAGATGTGCTTACACCTTCTGGTCTGTACAGCTCCATTACATACTGCTTTGACAGCTGAATTAATTTCCATTTCACCAACTATTTATTATGGTTTATGTAATGCATTGTTAATTGTGTAAAGGGATTACTAACAACAAATGTAATTATTAAATTATTACTTTATAATTACATTGGTATTCATGGAACTTTAAAGCGTTACCTTTTGGGTATAATAGAGAACTCCAACACTGAATTATTAACTCATTTATTGTCTCCATTGAGTCATGTATCGGATTTAATGGACTCGTTTCAGATACTCAGTTTCAATGATACTGTTCATCAAACCTTGCATTATTTTCCCCCCAATGTTCATCCTTCATGTGCAAGCCTAGACAGTGACTGGATAGTGAAGGCTGGTTGACCATGGAGGATTGCATAGATAAGCCTGATGTCTGTATACACACACACGCATAACTCCATCAGTTGTCGCTCAGTTGGTAGCCTCTGAGTCCGAAGGTCATGGGTTCACAGGCCCACTCTGGAGACTTGAGCCCATAATCTAGCCTGACACGTCAGGGCAGTGCTGAGGGAGTGCTGCACTGTCGGAGGTGCCTTCTTTCGGATGAGACATTAAACCGAGGCTCCGTCTACTCTCTCAGGTGGACGGAAAAGATCCCGCTGCACTATTTCGAAGAAGAGCAGGTGAGTTCTCCCCGGTGTCCGGGCCAATATTTAACCCTCAATCAACGTCAGTAAAACTGATTGTCTGGTCAATATCTCATTGCTGTTTGTGGGAGCTTGCTGTGCACACATTGGCTGCCTTTTTTCCTACATTACAACAGTGACTACACTTCAAAAAGTACTTCATTGGCTGTGAAGCGTTTGGGACATCCTGAGGTCATGAAAGGCGCTATAGAAATGCAAGTCTTTTTTCTTTCAGTCTGTGGATAGCAATCAGCACTGGATGCTCCGAGTTATAGTTCCCCTTACCAACACGAGGGGGCCAAGGCTACTTTGAAAGCCCCTCTTGCCACCCTGGGTGAGGTCAAACTCAGCACAGACCAGGATTGAACTGGGATCTTCTTGGCCTGTTATTCCTTCCAGGAGAAAATAGCTTCTCTGGCTCAGGTCAATGCTGGAGGTTGCAGGAGCTATCGGGATCGCCCAGAGTGAATTTAATATAACTTCAGAATTAGGATTATATGTTAGAAAACCAATGGGGTTGTTTATTACAAAATATTTACAGCACAGAATCAGGCCATTCGGCCCAACTGGTCTATGCTGGTGTTCATGCTCCACACCAGCCTCCTCCCACCCTTACGAAAGCGAAATACTGCGGATGCTGGAAATCCGAAATAACAACAGAAAACGCTGGAAAAACTCAGCAGGCCAGGCAACATCCGTGGAGAGAGAAACAGAGTTAACGTTTCGGGTCGAAGACCTTTCGTCAGAATCTTGTGCACAGTTCTGGTCTCCATATAATACAAAGGATATCGGGCACTGGAAAAGGTGCAAAAAAGATTTACAAGGATGATTCCAGAACTGGGAGGGTATACCTATCAGGAAAGATTGAACAGGCTGGGGCTCTTTTCTCTAGAAAAGAGAAGGCTGAGGGGTGACCTGATAGAGGTCTTTAAAATTATGAAAGGGTTCGATAGGGTAGACATAGAGAGAATGATTGCACTTGTGGGAGAGACCTGAACTCAGGGCCATAAATATAAAATAGTCAGTAATAAATCCAATGGGGAATTCAGGAAAAACGTCTTTACCCAGAGAGTGTGGCCTAACCAAGGTTCTATATAAGTTTAACACAACTTCTCCGTACTTCAATTCTATCCCTCTCGAAATGAACCTGTCGTCTGAATCTCCCAGTTAAATTGCTAATGGCATTATCTCTCTTTAATTAACTGTGGTTTTAACACTCAGTGATTTACCGCACTAGTAACCTCTAAGCAGGGACAGTCTCGCGCGCAAACAGCAGAGTGCCGCTGTAACCAGCAAAGCACACTTAATAAAGCACACACACATGGCATGGTCGTGATGGATCGAAATATTTAAATTATATGAGGAGAGCACATCAGGCGCACTCTTCCTGCCCGTCACCCTTCAAAAACAAGTAAGCAAAGGAACCGTTCAGTAGAGCAAACGAATGGAACTGGAATAATAACAGAAAATGCTGGAAACACTCAGCGGGTCAGGCAGCTTCTGTGGAGAGAGAAACAGAGTTAATGTTTCAGGTCTGTGACCCTTCATCAGAACTGGAAGTGGTTAGCACTGTTGCCTCACAGCGCCAGGGACCCGGGTTCAAATCCGGCCTCGGGTGACTGTCTGTGTGGAGTTTGCACATTCTCCCCGTGTTTGCGTGGGTTTCCTCCGGGTGCTCCGGTTTCCTCCCACAGTCCAAAGATGTGCGGGTTAGGTTGATTGGCCATGATAAAAATTGGCCCTTAGTGTTAGGGGGGATTAAATACGTGGGGTTACGGGGTTACGGGGATAGGGCTTGTGTGGGATGGCTGTCGGTGTAGGGACCGGGTGCTAGGGTTTGGATGATCAGCCATGATCTCGTTGAATGGCGGAGCAGGCTCGAAGGGCCGAATGGCCTACTCCTGCTCCTATCTTCTATGTTTCTATGTAAGTTAGAGGTGTAACAGTTTGTAAGCCAGTACAGAGGCAGGAAACTGGGAAGGGGGGGGTTCTGTGAGGGGGGCGAGGAAAGAACAAAAGGGATCGGGTGCAATGCAGGAGTGAATAAACGACAATTCATGGGGCATTAAAAAAAATGTTTTTTTTCCATTGTCTTTGTAATACCTTTATTAGTTATAGATATGTTGGAGATGGGGGGGATAAAAAAATAGAATGTTTGACTGACGGTGAAAAAGAATGAAAAGAAAGACTTGCATTTCTATAGCGCCTTTCACGTCCACTGGACATCCCAAAGCGCCTTACAGCCAATGAAGTACGTTTTGAAGTGGAGTCACTGTTGTAATGTGGGAAAGGCAGCAGCCAATTTGCGCACAGCAAGCTCCCACAAACAGCAATGTGATAACGACCAGATAATCTGTTTCTGTGATGTTGATTGAGGGATAAATATTGGCCAAGGACACCAGGGCTAACTCCCCTGTTCTTATTCAAAATTGTGCCATGGGGTCTTTTCCGTCCACCTGAGAGAGCAGGCGGGGCCTTGGTTTAACGTCTCATCCAAAAGACGGCACCTCCGACGGTGCAGCGCTCCCTCAGCACTGCACTGGGAGTGTCAGCCTGGATTTTTGTGCTCAAGTCCCTGGAGTGGGACTATGAACCCACAACCTTCTGACATCAGAGGTGAAAGTGCTGCCCACTGAGCCGCAGCTGACACTAGAGTAGAAGTACCATCCAATCGGGTAATGAAGATTCTGTTCGTCTTCCAATTGCATGTGGGACGGAGGGGGCACCGTGAGGATGGACATGTTGGGCGACCAATGGCGGGAGCCGGGGGGGGGACAGTTGGAGGCGGAGGTCATATGATGAAACCTCCTGGAATATGTCCAAGTGGAGGCCCAGCACTTCATCAACAGGCAGAGAAAGGAAAAATAAGACGACAGAACCCATGGGGGTGATTTTGCCAGTGGGGGCGCGTTGGAGGCGGGACTCCCACTTGTCGGGTTTTAGTCCCGCCTCCATCGACTTCTGGCCAACCCACGCTATTTTCCCTTGATTGACCTTGTTACGCCCGCCCAGCGGGCTCAGCAGGCCAATTAAGGGGAAGCCGGTTACAGAGAACGTCAGCGTGTGATGTTTCATCTATCAATTTTGACAGATGAATTGTCATCATTTGACAGCTTTGAGAAGCTGTCAAACACTGACATTCTCTGTTGTTTGGTGAGTTCTTGTACTCAAGGCTCACCCAACCTCTTTCGTGAGCAGAAAGCAGATGGCTGTTGCATCGGAGAATGCAGCAACCATTCTGTCATCTCTGCCATTGAGATGCCGGAGCCTCCGCACCCCCAACAGTTGAATGGGTACCCGCCCCCAGATTCTGCCATTTTCCTGGCAGTCCCGCCTCCACAGCCGCCTCCCCAGGGCTGGCAAAATCTCCCCCCATATTCTATCTAATGGGGCCCTTTCACTCACTGGTAGGAAGCTGGGATAGTCCTTGCCTCCTAATGACATTCGCTTCCCTTCCTTTGTGGAAGAGCAAGAAAAGGAGAGAGAGGAACACTGAACTGGTTAATGTTCCCCCGCCAGGAATGGAGACCCACAGCTACATACCTGGAGCAGCACGCCTGCTGCGTGCCAAAGCTTCAATGATGTGCTACAAATGGCCTTTGTGCCGTGTTATCGGTAGCATGACGTGATTTCAAGGGTTTGGTCCCTCCCAGGTATCCACTATTGTCTGCAGATTCTGTGTTTTAAATTAATGTTTGCTCATAAAAGAAATATACATCATATATGTCTGTGAGTGTGTGTGTCTGAGTGTGTGAGTGAGTGTGTCAGTGTGTGTGTCTGACTGTGTGAGAGTGTGTGAGTGTGAGTCTGTGAGTGTGAGTGTGAGTGTGTGTGTGTGAGTGTGTGTCTGTGAGTGTGAGTGTGTGTATCTGAGTGTGAGTGTGTGTATCTGAGTGTGAATGTGTATCAGTGTGTGTGTGTGTCTGAGCGTGTGTGAGTGTGTGTGTCTGTGAGTGTGTGTGTGTCTGCGAGTGTGTGTGTGTGTGTGACTGTGAGTGTGTGTGTCTGAGTGTGTGTGTCTGAGTGTGTGTGTGTGTCTGTGAGTGTGTGTGTGTCTGCGAGTGTGTGAGTGTGTGTGACTGAGTGTGAGTGTGAATGTGTGTGTCTGAGTGTGTGTGTCTGAGTGTGTGTGTCTGAGTGTGTGTGTCTGTGAGTGTGTGTCTGTGAGTGTGTGTCTGTGAGTGTGTGACTGTGAGTGTGTGTGTCTGAGTGTGTGAGTGTGTGTGTCTGAGTGTGTGAGTGAGTGTGTCAGTGTGTGTGTCTGAGTGTGTGAGAGTGTGTGAGTGTGAGTCTGTGAGTGTGAGTGTGTGTGTCTGAGCGTGTGAGTGTGTGTGTCTGTGAGTGTGAGTGTGTGTATCTGAGTGTGTGTGTGTGACTGTGAGTGTGTGTGTCTGAGTGTGTGTGTCTGAGTGTGTGAGTGTGTGTGTCTGTGAGTGTGTGTGTGTCTGTGAGTGTGTGTGACTGTGAGTGTGTGTGTCTGAGTGTGTGTGTCTGAGTGTGTGAGCCTGTGAGTGTGTGTGTGTCTGCGAGTGTGTGAGTGTGTGTGACTGTGAGTGTGAGTGTCTGAGTGTGTGAGTGTGTGTGTCTGAGTGTGAGTGTATGTGTGTGAGTGTGTGTGACTATGAGTGTGTGTCTGAGTGTGTGTGTCTGAGTGTGTGTGTCTGCGAGTGTGTGAGTGTGTGACTGAGTGTGTGTGTCTGAGTGTGTGAGTGTGTGTGTCTGAGTGTGAGTGTATGTGTGTGAGTGTGTGTGACTATGAGTGTGTGTCTGAGTGTGTGTGTCTGCGAGTGTGTGAGTGTGTGACTGAGTGTGTGTGTCTGAGTGTGTGAGTGTGTGTGTCTGAGTGTGTGTATGTGTGTGAGTGTGTGTGTCTGCGAGTGTGAGTGTGTGTGACTGAGTGTGTGTGTATGTGTCTGTGAGTGTGTGTGTCTGAGTGTGTGAGTGAGTGTGTCAGTGTGTGTGTCTGAGTGTGTGAGTGAGTGTGTCAGTGTGTGTGTCTGAGTGTGAGTCTGTGAGTGTGAGTGTGTGTGTCTGAGTGTGTGAGTGTCTGTGAGTGTGAGTGTGTGTATCTGAGTGTGTGAATGTGTGTGTGTGTGTCTGAGCGTGTGTGTGAGTGTGTGTGTGTCTGAGTGTGTGTGTGTCTGCGAGTGTGTGTGTGTCTGTGAGTGTGTGTGTCTGCGAGTGTGTGAGTGTGTGTGAGTGTGAGTGTGTGTGTGTCTGAGTGTGTGTGTATGTGTGTGAGTGTGTGAGTGTATGTGTGTGAGTGTGTGTGACTGTGAGTGTGTGTGTCTGTGAGTGTGTGTCTGCGAGTGTGTGAGTGTGTGACTGTGAGTGTGTGTGTCTGAGTGTGTGAGTGAGTGTGTCAGTGTGTGTGTCTGAGTGTGTGAGAGTGTGTGAGTGTGAGTGTGTGTGTCTGAGCGTGTGAGTGTGTGTGTCTGAGCGTGTGAGTGTGTGTCTGTGAGTGTGTGTGTCTGCGAGTGTGTGAGTGTGTGTGACTGTGACTGTGAGTGTGTGTGTCTGAGTGTGTGTGTCTGAGTGTGTGAGTGTGTGTGTGTCTGCGAGTGAGTGTGAGTGTCTGAGTGTGTGAGTGTGTGAGTGTGTGTGTCTGAGTGTGAGTGTATGTGTGTGAGTGTGTGTGACTATGAGTGTGTGTGTCTGAGTGTGTGTGTCTGAGTGTGTGTGTCTGTGAGTGTGTGTCTGCGAGTGTGTGAGTGTGTGACTGTGAGTGTGTGTGTCTGAATGTGTGAGTGTGTGTGTCTGAGTGTGTGTATGTGTGTGAGTGTGTGTGTCTGTGAGTGTGAGTGTGTGTGTCTGCGAGTGTGTGAGTGTGTGACTGTGAGTGTGTGTGTGTATGTGTCTGTGAGTGTGTGTGTCTGAGTGTGTGTCTGAGTGTGTGTCTGAGTGTGTGTGTCTGAGTGTGTGAGTGTGTGTCTGAGTGTGAGTACGTGTGTCTGAGTCTGAGTGTGTGTGTCTGAGTGTGTGAGTGTGTGTGTCTACGAGTGTGTGAGTGTGTGTGTCTGAGTGTGAGTGTGTGTGTCTGTGAGTGAGTGTGTGTGTCTGTGAGTGTGTGTGTGTCTGAGTGTGAGTGTGTGAGTCTGCGTGTGAGTGTGTGTGTCTGCGAGTGTGTGAGTGTGTGTGTCTGAGTTTGTGAGTGTGTGTCTGAGTGTGTGTGTCTGCGAGTGTGTGAGTGAGTGTGTCTGAGTGTGTGAGTGAGTGTGTCTGAGTGTGAGTGTGTGTGTCTGAGTGTGTGAGTGTGTGTGTCTGTGAGTGTGTGAGTGTGAGTGTCTGCGAGTGTGTGAGTGTGTGTGTCTGAGTGTGTGTGTCTGAGTGTGTGACTGTGTGTGTCTGTGAGTGTGTGAGTGTGTGTGTGTGAGTGTGTGTGTCTGAGTGCGTGTGTCTGTGAGTGTGAGTGTGTGTGTCTGCAAGTGTGTGAGTGTGTGTGACTGAGTGTGAGAGTGTGTCTGAGTGTGAGTGTATATGTCTGAGTGTGTGAGTCTGCGAGTGTGTGAGTGCGTGTGTCTGAGTGCGTGTCTGAGTGTGAGTGTGCGTGTCTGAGTGTGAGTGTGTGTGTCTGAGTGTGTGAGTCTGAGTGTGTGAATGTGTGTGTCTGAGTGTGTGTGTTTTTGTCTGCGAGTGTGAGTGTGTGTGTCTGCGAGTGTGTGTGTGTGTCTGCGAGTGTGTGTGTGTGTCTGAGTGTGTGAGTGAGTGTGTCTGAGTGTGTGTGTCTGAGTGTGTGAGTGTGTGTGTCTGTGAGTGTTTGAGTGTGTGTGTCTGTGAGTGTGTGAGTGTGTGTGTCTGAGTGTGTGAGTGAGTATCTGCGAGTGTGTGAGTGTGTGTGTCTGCGAGTGTGAGTGTGTGTGTCTGCGAGTGTGTGAGTGTGTGTGTCTGAGTGTGTGAGTGTGAGTGTCTGCGAGTGTGTGAGTGTGTGTGTCTGAGTGTGTGTGTCTGCGAGTGTGTGAGTGTGTGTGTCTGCGAGTGTGTGAGTGTGTGTGTCTGCGAGTGTGTGAGTGTGTGTGTCTGAGTGTGTGAGTGTCTGCGAGTGTGTGTGTGAGTGTCTGCGAGTGTGTGAGTGTGAGTGTCCGAGTGTGAGTGTGTGTGTCTGCGAGTGTGTGTGTCTGTGAGTATGTGAGTGTGTGTGTGTCTGTGAGTATTTGTGTATGTGTGTCTGTGAGTATTTGTGTGTGTGTGTGTGTGTGTCTGTGAGTATTTGTGTGTGTGTGTGTCTGTGATAATTGTGTGTGTGTGTGTCTGTGAGTATTTGTGTGCGTGTGTCTGTGAGTATTTGTGTGTGTGTGTGTCTGTGAGTATTTGTGTGTGTGTGTGTCTGTGAGTATTTATGTGTGTGTGTCTGTGAGTATTTATGTGTGTGTGTCTGTGAGTATTTGTGTGTGTGTGTCTGTGAGTATTTGTGTGTGTGTGTCTGTGAGTATTTATGTGTGTGTGTCTGTGAGTATTTATGTGTGTGTGTCTGTGAGTATTTGTGTGTGTGTGCCTGTGAGTATTTATGTGTGTGTGTCTGTGAGTATTTGTGTGTGTGTGTGTCTGAGTATTTATGTGTGTGTCTGTGAGTATTTGTGTGTGTGTGTGTCTGTGAGTATTTATGTGTGTGTGTCTGTGAGTATTTGTGTGTGTGTGTCTGTGAGTATTTGTGTGTGTGTATCTGTGAGTATTTGTGTGTGTGTCTGTGTGAGTGGGATTGTGCATGTGTCTGTGAGTATTTGTGTGTGTGTCTGTGTGAGTGGGAGTGTGTGTAATTCTACTGCAAGTGGTAACTGTGATTGATGAACAGTATTTAATGCATAAATATTCAATCATTTGATTTGAACTTTAATGCTGCCTCTGATTACGCTGATAAATTTTTAATTTGTATTTTTAATGGCGAGTTTGTGTAGTTGCACACCAGGCCCTCGAGCGAGCTCAAAGAAGGGCCGAGACACCGGCTGAGATCACAGCTGCAGGGCTGCTTACTTCGTGAAACAAAGGTCACAGGTCGGAGTCCCAGAGCTGGCCGCACCTGAGAACGAGCTGGCCTCGGCCGCGGGGGGGTTGCTGTCAATTCACAGTCAGGCTGTGAGATGACGGCCCTCATAGAAACATAGAAACATAGAAGATCGGAGCAGGAGTAGGCCATTCGGCCCCTCGAGCCTGTTCTGCCATTTAATGAGATCATGGCTGATCATCCAAATTCAGTACCCGGTCCCTGCCTTCTCCCCATACCCCTTGATCCCTTTAGCCTTAAAAAATATATCTAACTCCTTCTTGAATATATTTAATGAATTGGCCTCAACTGCCTTCTGTGGTAGAGAATTCCACAGGTCCACCACTCTCTGGGTGAAGTAATTCCTCCTCATCTCAGTCCTAAATGGCTTACCCCTTATCCTTAGACTGTGACCCCTGGTTCTGGACTCCCCCGCCATCGGGAACATCCTTCCTGCATCTAGTCTGTCCAGTCCTGTTAGAATTTTATAAGTTTCAATGAGATCCTCTCTCATTCTTCTAAACTCCAGTGAATATAAGCCTAATCGACCCAATCTCTCCTCATACGTCATTCCTGCCATCCCAGGTGTCAGTCTGGTGAAAGGAGAGATTGGGGGAGCGGAGAACAGCTGTGGTAGCACACCTAAATCCTTCCGCGTTCAGCCGTCTCACCTGTCAGATCGTGATTTCTAACCACCCGCCCGAAAGTCGTCACCTCACAGGCCTTTATCCTGGGCCTGTTGCTGTCGTCAGCGGGATGCTCTATTCCCTGGTAAACTGGTAGGGGGGGGTTTTGCCAACGTGCGCAGGAACCCGCCAGTGGACCGTGTTCGCGTGGGCAGAAAAAACAAATCGCAAGCTGGCACCGAAGCTGTGCTCGCTGACCGGCATTGGCTCCCAGTCCACCGATGCCGCAAATTTAAATAAAAACAGGAAGTGCTGGGAAATACTCAACAGGTCAGGCAGCATCTGTCGGGAGAGATAAACGGATTTCACGGGGTCGGGGGGGGAGGTTTCCGGGGGGTCAGCGGGCGCAATCGGTGGTGGGTCGGGTGTGGGTTTTTTTTGACAGCGGGTCGGGACTTTCCCAAATGTCGGGTCTGTCAGTGCTGAGCAGACCCAACACGCAGTGGCGGGGGAGGCAATTAAGGTCATTATGACCTTGTTAACAGAGGATTAAGAGCTATTTTCAGCTCACCTTCAGAGTTTATCAGGTCGCCCACAGGGTCCACGCTGCTCGGGGTTCACATCAGGTAAGCAGGGCGCGTGTTGAATGGCCATGGAATCAGCTCATTACTTGACAGCTGCAAATGGTGTATAAAAGCTCCCATCTCACAGCTGTTCACTTTCCAAGCTCAGAAGCTGTGGCTTACTGTATTTGGAACACAGGTTGCAAGTGTTTGGAGCAAACTCTCGATCCAGTGTCACCTCATTGGAACAACCTCTCTCACCACTGACAGATCGCTTCTGTCATCTCAAGTTCCCCTGCCATCTATTCCATCAGCATGGGTGTGGTTTATACTCTCTCACCTTGGTCCTCAGAATCTGACCAAGATCAGCCCCAACACCAACATCACCAGGCACACCAGCAGCACCAACAACACCAACCTTCTCCGCAATCACCTGACGCTGCACAGGACAGAGGGCATCAGCACCCGAGCACATTGCTGTCCGGGAGGCCAGGGATGGCCTCACCATGGCCAGATTTGCTTCATTGACGCTTTACACCCTGGCTGCCACATGATGCGCCAGGTTGGCACCAACCCACACCAACACCATGAAGCATCCCTACAATGCCCAAGCCATTCCTTTCACACTCATCACCATTGCGGGAGAAAGCGTTATGTCTCACCATTCACTGCAACTCACTAAGCCACTTCCAAAGGTGGCAGGTTTGCCCAGCAGGTTTGAAGTGCCAAAGGAGAGAGGCCAGAGTTTCAGCAGCAGCAACATCAACAACATGCATTTATATAGCACCTTTAACGTGATTAACAAACAAAATGTGACACTGACCCACATAAGGAGATATTAGGACAAGTGACCTTCGTCAAAGAGGTCAGTTTTAAGGAGCGTCTTAAAGGAGGAGAGAGAGGTAGAGAGGCGGTGAGGTTTAGGGAGGGAATTCCAGAGTTAGGGAAGGGCAGCTGAAGGCACGGCCGCCACTGGTAAAGCGATGGAAATCGAGTATGCACAAGAGGCCAGAATTGGAGGAGCGCAGAGATCGCGGATGGTTGTAGGAGGTTACAGAGATAGGGAGGGGGGGCGAGGCCATGGAGGGAGTTGAAAACAAGGATAAGAATTTTAATATCAAGGTGTTGCTGGACCGGGAACCAATGGAGGTCAGCGAGCACAGGGGGTGACGGGTGAACGGGACTCGGTGAGAGTTAGGAGATGGGCAGCAGAGTTTTGGATGGGCTCGAGTTTAGGGAGGGTGGGAGGCCGCAGACCGGGAAACCCGCACAGGAGTGGGTTTCTGCTGCCATTGGTTGAACGCAGGCCGGCAAATTGACACTTGCCAAATCTGCCGATGACGCAAGATCGGCACACCGGGGAATCGGTGCCACTGCAGCAGGAAAGGAAGCTAAGTGGACAAGTCCAAGGCTTTGAGCTGCCCACTCTGTCAACTCACGGAGGAGTGTCTGGCCGCCACGAGGGAAAAGGACTGGTGGAAGGAACCGTAAATTATAAAATAGCAGAGCCAGGGAGAACTGACAGGGTGAAGATTTAGAACATTGCAGAACATTGATGGTTTTATTTCAATTTCTTTATTTCTCTCTTGTGTGCTTGTTATGTTGACTGAAGGTCAGCCAAGGGCCGCCAAGGTTAATAAAATTCAGCGATCATTTACCTGTTTCCAGTAACTGGCAGGTAGCCATCGCTCCAAGCAGCCAGTTCGGAATAGTCACGGATTTAAAGAAAGAAAGAACTTGCATTTCTATAGCGCCTTTCATAGACATAAAAGAAACATAGACATAGAAAAATAGGAGCAGGAGTAGGCCATTCGGCCCTTCGAGCCTGCTCCGCCATTCAATATGATCATGGCTGATCCTCTATCTCAATACCATATTCCCGCTCTCTCCCCATACCTCTTGATGGCTTTTGTGTCTAGAAATCTATCTATCTCCTTCTTAAATATATTCAGTGACTTGGCCTCCACAGCCTTCTGTGGTAGAGAATTTCACAGGTTCACCACCCTCTGAGTGAAGAAATTTCTCCTCATCTCAGTCCTAAATGTCCTACCCCGTATCCTGAGACTGTGACCCCTCGTTCTAGACCCCCCAGCCAGGGGAAACATCCTCCCTGCATCCAGTCTGTCTAGCCCTGTCAGAATGTTATACTTTTCAATGAGATCCCCTCTCATTCTTCTAAACTCTAGTGAATACAGGCCTAGTCGACCCGATCTCTCCTCATACGACAGTCCTGCCATCCCAGGAATCAGCCTGGTGAACCTTCGCTGCACTCCCTCTATGGCAAGTATATTCATGACCTCGGGACGGCCCAAAGCTCTTTACAGCCAATGAAGTACTTCATGAAGTGTAGTCGCTGATACAAGGGAGCCCTGCTGTTTGCAATCAGTCTGGGTGGGGGAAGTGTTTAGCCTTGCCAGTACTCATGATTCTCCAAGGCAGTTCTGGCGCAGTGTTCAAGTGGGAGCGGAGATGAGGGGGGGTCTTGAAAATTTGCTGCATTTAATGTGAACGCTGAGCATTAAGATAATGGGGGAAAAATTCAGTTGTTTGCGCCTCCCATTAGCGCCTTAAGAGGGTGCTAATGGGGCACAAGGTAACTAGCGCCCGGGCGCGGCGATGTTTGTGTCGCTCGCGAAATTAACTAGACATTTTGCGGCGGCACTAAACACTACTGCCACGATCTCCTGCGCCGGCAGATCGTGACGTCAGTCGAGTGCTCAACGCCCTGGTAGCGCCCCGGACCGGATATTGAGTGGCGCCCCCTGCCTTACCGCCTGCCACTAGCAACGACAGGTTGAGGGGAGCGTTATGCAGTCGGGAAGGGACTAGGGGGGAGCGCTATTTAAAGGCGACCGCTTCCTGCCTTTTATTGTTGGTGACATTTTTGCACCACACATTCTGAGAGAGAGAGAGAGAGAGAGACTTCTGGAGAGATTCAACGCTGTGTGAAGGAGTTTTGAGTACTGAGCAGCACTTTGCAGGTTCATTTTTGTTGTGTATGTACCTTTAAGGGAATAACTGGTCTCAGACTGCAGTACCGGCAGTGACCACCCCTGTATAAAGGGCCCTAGCAGGCTTCTGTAGTTTCAGTTTCCAGGTTGTCTCCATTCAGTAAAGACTTGTTATAATCAACTCCTGCAGTCCGTGTCTCAATTATACACAGACATAATACTGGCGACGAGTAAGAAACGAACTTACCTGCAACTCGGCAGCACCTCAGACGACGTTATTGAAGGTCGAAGCCAGAAGAAAGATTAAAAAAAATAATCCAAAGAAACTCGAGAAACGGCCGTCGACCATGGGCAACCGCCCTCCAAATCATCGAATTGAAAAGTGCAGGAGAGACTGTCGAGAGCCAGGCTTGGTTCTCCAGTCTGTGGTTTCCCAGCTAATCGGGCTGGTGGCAGGTAGTGCACTGATCCTTCCTGGGCTGCGGCGGGCTAGAGCTCGATCGGGTGGCTCTGCAACGGGGCCGGGCAGCGAGTCGGGAAGCAAAGAGAGAGAGAGGGTGGAGCACACAGGGCGCGGCCGGTGCTTCGAAGCCAGGCAGTGTTCGGACCTAAGAAGAGGGAGGGAAGTGTCCCAGCGGGTCCGCTCCACGACGGGAACGGTTCTTCAATTAACGGAGCAAATATTGAAGCACGATAGAAAAATAAAAATACCGCGGAGAGCGGCGTTGGCAGCAGCACTCGGGGAGGCGCGAAAACCATAGGGCGTCGCCATTACAGGATAGTAAAATAAATATAATCGCCAGCAACAGCGTTGACAGCAGCGGCAGCGGCGGGAAAGCGCGGGAGGCGCCATCTTAACTTGGCGGGGAAGAAGGAAAAGCGCGGGAGGCGCCATTTTGATCCATCGGGGACGAAGGCAAAGCGCGGGAGGTGCCATCTTAGATTTCAAGATGCCAAAGACTGGTGATATCACTGCCTTCGATAATGCAATAGAAGACTGGACCACGTATGTGGAAAGAGTCGAGGTATATTGCGAGGCAAACGAAATAGCCGATGAGAAAAAGGCATCGGTATTGCTAAATTTAATGGGCGCAAGAACGTACGGCCTATTGCGGGACCTGATTACTCCAGCCAAACCGAAGGCGAAGAGTTTTAACGAAATTGTTGCTATCCTACAGGAACACCTAAATCCTACACCGCTGCTGATAGCAGAAAGATTTAAATTCCACAGGAGAAATCAGCATAAAAATGAGAGCAATGCTGATTACCTTACGGAACTACGCAAGCTATCAAAGCACTGCCAGTTCGGAGCAGGACTGGCAGATACCTTACGGGACAAATTTGTCTGTGGACTCCTGAGTGAAGGAACCCAGAAGAGGTTACTCTCAGAGAAAGAGCTGACGCTAGATAAGGCTTTCAGCGTGGCAGTATCGTACGAAGCAGCAGCAAGGGGAGCTGCGGAAATACAACAAAAGCCACAGGAATACGGCACCCACGAAATGACACGGGGATTTGCCAAATGTTATCGCTGCGGCAGAACAAACCATGGCCAGAAGGACTGCTGGTCCAAGGACAAAATATGCAGGCAATGCGGAAAGATGGGACACATTGCACGAGTTTGCAGGTCTGGGAAGAAGACCAACGACAACAAAAAGGCTACTAAGGAACCGTACAGGAAAGTACAAAAGATGACGGACAGTAGTTCCGAAGACCAGATGAGCGATAGTGAATCCGGGAACAAGAGACTAAGCTGTCTCAAACTTCACAACGTAATCGCAAAAGAGGATCACTGAACCATTTGGGTCACCCTCACGATAGCAGGGTCCCAAGTCAAAATGGAATTGGATACAGGATCAGCTCTAACCGTCATGAATCGACGAGACTACGAGCGGCTATTCTCACACATACCCTTGAGAGAGACATCCATCGTCTTGAGGACGTATACGGGGCAAAAAGTATACCCCAGTGGAAAAATAAGGGTGCCTGTCGAATACAACGGCAAGAAAATACGGAAATTGTATCTCTACATTCTGCAAGATGGTGGACCACCGTTATTGGGACGTGAATGGATCAGAAAGATAAGTTTAGACTGGCACTCCATTCAGGCACTGACGGTGGCTGGTAAAAAGGATGACGACGCCACTCCTGGACGATTGTCAACAATCTTAGCTGACGCCAAAGAGGTATTTCAACAAGAACTGGGCACTCTTAAAGGTGTAACCGCCTCGATAAAAATAGAGGAGAATGCAATTCCCAAGTTTTTCAAAGCAAGACCGGTACCATATGCAATTCGCCCAGCAGTTGAGGCAGAGCTGGAGAATCTGGAGAATGCAGGCGTGTTATCTAAGGTAGACTGGAGCGAGTGGGCGACACCCATCGTTCCTGTCATGAAGAAAATGTTGAACAATAAGTCTGAGGAGCCAAGGAAGGTTCGCATCTGTGGGGACTTCAAGGTGATGGTGAACCCAGTATCTGGAGGGAAGCATTTTACAAAAATTGACCTAGCACAAGCATATTTGCAGATGGAGGTTGAAGAATCCTCTAGGAAGTATCTCACGATAAACACTCACAAAGGCCTTTACCAGTATAATCGACTGGTATTCGGAGTAGCATCAGCTCCGGCGATATGGCAAAGAGCGATGGAACAAGTCCTGCAAGGGATTCCAGGGACTCAGTGTTACTTGGACGACATCCTAGTGACAGGTGAAGATGACAGTGAACACCTTGCCAACCTAGAGCAGGTGCTCACTAGACTACGTGAACATGGGCTACAAGCCAATCGCCCCAAGTGCGAGTTTTTTAAGAAACAGATATCGTATTGTGGCCACGTGATTGATGAAGAGGGGTTGCATAAGTCCCCTGACAAAATTGAAGCGGTAGTTAAGGCTCCAGCGCCTGAAAATGTGTCGCAACTGAGGTCATTCCTCGGATTGGTGAATTACTACCATAAGTTTTTGCCGAATTTGTCCACAATTCTGCATCCACTGAACACCCTACTACGAACGGGAGTAGCATGGAAATGGAGCGATGAATGTAAGTGGGCCTTTCAGAAGAGTAAGGACCTAATCACTTCAAGAGAAGTATTGGCTCACTACAACCCATCACTACCGATAAGACTGGCGTGTGATGCGTCTCCCTACGGCATTGGGGCGGTACTGTCACATAAATTCCTTGATGGCTCAGAGAGGCCGATAGCTTTTGCGTCACGCTCGTTAACTTCAGCCGAGCGTAACTACGCCCAGATTGACAGAGAGGCCCTCAGCCTGGTGTGGGGGGTGAAGAAGTTCAATCACTACCTGCACGGTCAGAAATTTACTCTACTAACTGATCATCAACCTCTCGTCTCCATTTTCAACCCTCAGAAGGGCGTACCGATAATGACGGCACAATGGCTACAGAGGTGGTCCCTTTTCCTAGGGGCACACCAATATGACATCGAGTACAAAGGAACTAAACAGCATGGGAATGCTGATGGATTGTCGCGCCTACCATTGCCGACGGTGGAAGAAGAACTGGCAGTGGATCCAGTGGAGTTATTCCACTCGACTATAGTCGAATGTCTCCCTGTGACGAATGCAAACATAGAAAAGGAAACACGAAATGACCCGACACTCTCCTGGGTCTATGATTTAACGGTGAAGGGATGGCCAGCACATGGCGAACCACTGCTGCCAGCATTCTCGCCGAGAAGAGAACAGCTGTCAGTGTGCAGAGGAACCTTGATGTGTGGATCCAGAGTAGTAGTTCCACCCAAATTGAAGGATAGAGTGCTCAATGAGCTTCATGAGGGTCATCTGGGAGGGGTAAAAATGAAGAACTTAGCCAGAGCGTTTGTGTGGTGGCCGGGAATCGATAGAGAAATCGAAGAGATGACCAAGAGCTGTACAGGATGCCAGAAGGTCCAAAACGCCCCACCACAAGCCCTTCTACATCCATGGGAGTGGCCCTCATCTCCATGGCAAAGGGTGCACATTGATTTTGCTGGTCCCTTTATGGACTCGATGTTTTTAATTGCGGTGGATGCACATTCAAAGTGGCCAGAGGTAATAAAAATGTCCTGAACCACCACAGAAAAAACTATCACAGTCTTACGAACCATACTCGCCAGGAATGGGCTGCCTGAACAGATTTGCTCTGACAATGGACCACAGTTTGTGTCTGAAGAGTTCCGGAGGTTCTTAAAGAACAATGGTGTTAAGCATTACACATCCGCCCCATATCATCCAGCCACTAATGGATTGGCTGAGAGGTTTGTTCAAACATTCAAGAAGGCTATCAAGGCAATGTGTAATGAAGATATACCCCTACAACACAAGGTGGATAACTTCTTGTTTGCCTACCGGAATGCGACACATGCGGTTACCAACCAAACTCCAGCCATGATGTTCTTCAATCGAAGACTACGATGCCACTTGGATTTGGTTAAGCCAAACGTCAGAAGAGATGTGGAGAACAGACAGTTTCAGAATATGAATGAAAGGCCGACCAGGAGTTTTAAGATAGGTCAACCAGTTTTGGCCCGGGACTACCGCACAGAGAAATGGCAGCCAGGAATGATCTGTACACGGCAAGGACCTCTAATGTATACCGTGGATGTGGAGAGAGCATTGTAAGATGCCATGCTGACCAGATTCTAGAGTCACTGGAAAACGTCAACTCCACACCACGATCTGATATACCTGGCGATGAAACCGAAGTACCAATTGCATCTACCGCAGATTCGGTGATATTGGAAGCAGACGAACCAAACAACGACATTGATCCCGACTCAACCTTGCCAGAAGAACCTGATATCCCAAAGAGGCATTATCCAGACAGAATCAGGAAGCCTCCTCAAAGACTGAACTTATAATTGCTTAACTTCAACCAATGTATCTAGCAACCGTAATTGTAATTGTAATTAGTTATTATTTAGTTGTTAAATGAATGTTATGTACTGTTTATCTAAAAGGGGAGGAATTGTTGTGTATGTACCTTTAAGGGAATAACTGGTCTCAGACTGCAGTACCGGCAGTGACCACCCCTGTATAAAAGGCCCTAGCAGGCTTCTGTAGTTTCAGTTTCCAGGTTGTCTCCATTCAGTAAAGACTTGTTATAATCAACTCCTGCAGTCCGTGTCTCAATTATACACGGACATAATCATTTTGATTTGCCCTTCCTTGCTTCACCAGTGCTCTGAGGTAGCGCCTCGCTCCTCGGCCTTTGCGCCTTAAGACAGGTGTGCAGCGCCTGATTTAGCGCTCCAATCACCTCCAGGGGCGATAGAAGCCAAGTTTGCCGTCGGAGGCGATAATTAGCACCAGGTGCTAAACTTTGCACACGGCTGATAATGGCGCCCCAAAACGGGGCGATTCTGAATTTTTCCCCAGTGTATTAGCAACTGGCCTTGTGTACAGGACTGGCTGCAGCACTTTTTTCAAAGTCCATTTAAAAAAAAATATAATCTTTGTTTTTATTCTATAATCTTCACAACTCAAGCTGAGCATCACCTAAACACTACCATCCTGGCCAAGAATTTCCTCGGAGTTGTTCCTGCTGCATGACCGTAACTTTGCCAGTAGTGTGGCAGAAAGGCCCCCCCCCGCCTGTAAATGAGGTTTCCGTCGCACTGCCGGTCAAGTTATGATGTTGGAGCGGAAGCAGCTCCCAGGAACTTCCTTGCCCTTGCCTTGCCTCCTACTTATTCCAGCCAATGGCAGCGGCCCAAGGCCCTTCCGCGGTTTCCTCAATTCAGATGGTAATTAAAGAGGGACCTCATTCTGAAAATGAAGTGGTGACAAAGAACTAAGATTAACATTCACGTCTTTTTTCTGTGCCCTGCTCTTGAGTCTGAGAGTGTGAGGGATCTAAACTCGCATTTTCAGATATTCGGTCACTGAACTCTAATTAGTACAGGCCCTGATTTGGGCTGACTCTCAGGTTGCCAACTCTGGTTGGATGTATTCCTGAAGGTTACATCGCATGACCTCCCGCCTCCTCCTAGTTAAACGGGCCTTCTCCAATATTTTTATAATTGATAAACGAAAATGAAAAAACCCACTTTTTTTTTAATGTTCCTATGATGTTACTCCTGGGTTTTGCTGGCAACAATTTCCTGGAGATCAGTCTTTAATCCCTGGAGACTCCAGGGCAATCCTGGCAGGTTGGGAACCCTAGCTAACTCTTCATGTTCTGTCCTATATCTCGTTCAATGCCGATGGGGTTTATCAGCAACTGCCCCTCTTCCACAATACTTCCACCATCAATGAAGGCTCTTTGAAAGAAAGACTTGCATTTATATAGCACCTTTCACGACCACCGGACGTCTCAAAGTGCTTTACAGCCAATGAAGTACTTTTTGAAGTGGAGTCACTGTTGCAATGTGGGAAACGCGGCAGCCAATTTGCGTACAACAAGCTCCCACAAACAGCAATGTGAAAATGACCAGATCTGTTTTTGTTATGTTGGTTGAGGGACAAATATTGGCCCCAGGACACTGGGGAGAACTCTCCTGCTCGTCTTCGAAATAGTGCCGGGGGATCTTTTACGTCCACCTGAGAGCAGACGGGGCCTCGGTTTAACGTCTCATCCGAAAGACAGAGCCTTGAATGGAGCCATGGCATACATTTAGCAATCTTTCCATAGTGGAGGAAGGTATTTCAGAACTCCGTGTTACGTGTTTGTATCCTGGTATCTGAGAGCGTCAATTCAAGTCCCCTGTCTGGGACCATCCAGGGTGAATAGTGAGGTTCCCTGCAGGGTGACCTCTGCCAGTGCAATCATACCCATCAAGAGTCAGTACCTTCAGGCGAGGAAGGGTGAAACATGGAGGTGGTGGGGTGGGTGAGGAGAAGGGAATAGTGTTGCCAACTCGGGTTGGATGTATCCTTGGAGGTTTCGTCACATGACCTCCTGCCTCCCACTGCCCCGCCCCCAACGCTCCCGCCATTGGTCGCCCAACACGTCCACCCTCGCGTTGTACTGCCTTCCCCGCGGCCGATTGGAAAGCGGAAAGACTCTTCATTACCCAATCGGATGATTCTTGACTGTCGGCCCATCTCCAATATTTTTTATAACTAATAAACAGAAATGTTCAAAGAAATGGAAAAAAAAACACTTTTTTTAATTGCCCCCTACGATTTTTTTCTCCCGGTGGTTGCTGGCAACAGTGTCCTGGCGATTAATCTTCAATTTCTGGAAACTCCAGGCCAATCCTGGGGGGATTGGCAACCCCGTAACACAACATGAAATCAGAAGTCTGTTTCATCCCGCCCCCTAAAGCTGAGATTCTCTGTTCCAACGAGGTCTCCACCTGGTATGCCCATGCTTCATTCCTGCAAGCTCAGGTTTTCCTCAGACACTCGGCCACTCTTTATCTCCCTCGGGTGCACAGTGCAACTTAAAAGCCTTTAGCGCTGCTTTGTGGCGTTCCATCTCCTCCGACAGTGACGAACGACGCATTCAATTAGAAGAAAAAAAGCAGAGGCGAGTGAAAATATTATTCTCCAAATTCAAAGACTCGCGTCTGCAGTGCAAACATTAATACTTTATCATCGTACATGTAATTTTTCCAGAAACTCGGCATTTGAGCGAAAGAAATGAGAGATGCTCGGAATCCTGCGCTTTCTTCAAACAGCCTCCATTTCTGAAATCATTGTACATCCATTTTTGTTAAATCGCTGTCTTGTCTTACGTTTCTTAAATTGCACGTCGATCAGAAAATGACAAAGGAAGATAGGAATAGGAGCCGACCATTCCGGCCCCTCGAGTCTGTTCCGCCATTCAATTAGATCACGGCTGATCTGCATCTTGACTCCGTCTACCCGCCTTGGTTCCATTACCCTTCATGCTCTTGCCTAACAATAATCTATCAACCTCAGTTTTGAAATTTTCAATTGCCCCACACCCCCCCCCCCCTCCCCCAGCCGCAACAGTTTTTTGGGGGGAGGGAGTTCCAGATTTCCTTTGTGTGGAGAGGTGCTTCCTGACATCACCCCTGAACGGCCTGGCTCTAATGTTAAGGTGATGCCCCCTTGTTCTGGACTCCCCCCACCAGAGGAAATAGTTTCTCTCTATCCACCCTATCAACTCCTTCAATCATCTTAAACACCTCGATTAGATCGTCCCTTAATCTTCTATAAAACAACGCTTTCTGCATATTGCTTGAATTAATCATTAATATTTGAGTGTGCAAATATATGTAGTTGGCATCTTATTTGTGTCTAATATACAATGGAAGGAACCTGATAGCTTTAAGTGAAGTTCTTTCTTCTCTCTAGGGACTGGGTTGGTTCGACGCGGGCATAAAGCTGGCATTGTGGGTTTGCCCGCCTGTTATAGAAACCGCTTGATACTCAGCTCCAAGTACAGCAATGAAAGTCAGGCGGTTTCTATAAAGTGCAGCCGATCTGCCTCGCTAGTTTTACGTCCACGTGGCAAGTTGAAAATCTCTGCCTGGTTCGTCTCTGGGACCTGGGTTTGACTCCAGCCCAGACTTATGGAGAAAAGACACTTCTGTCTGTTGGCTGTAAGGGTCTCACTTATCGGGCAGTCTCAAATCCAGTTCTTGCAGGGGGACCCCAGCACCCCTCCAAATTCAGCATTAAAGGTGCAGAGTTTTCGAACTGCAGCTTTCTAATAGACCCTTGGCTCAGTGGCTAGCACTCTCGCCTCTGAGTCAGAAGGTTGTGGGTTCATAGTCCCACTCCAGAGACTTGAGCATAAAAATCTAGGCTGACACTCCTAGTGCAGTGCTGAGGGAGTGCTGCACTGTCGCAGGTGCCGTCTTTCGGATGAGATATTAAACCCGTCTGTCCTCTCAGCTGGACATAAAAGATTCACGGCACTTGACATTAATCTTGTCAGTCATGTGGAAATGACTTATGAAATAATACTGGGCGGCCTGCTGGTGGCGCTGTCCAGGGAGAGTATAAATACTTGGGCATGGGCCCAGCTTGCTCAGGACATTCTTTAACAGGAACTAGTGAAGGACACAACTAGATCTCCATGTTGTAAAACAGTTGATTAAATACTCAGACCAAGTGCCTAGTAGTTTTCTTACATCAGCACTATTTCGAAGAGCAGGAAAGGTGCCCTGGGGCCAATATTTATCCCTCAACCAACATCACTAAAAAACAGATGATCTGGTCATTATCTCATTGCTGTTTGTGGGAGCTTGCTGTGTGCAAATTGGCTGCCAGGTTTCCTACATTACAACAGTGACTGCACTTCAAAAGTACTTCATTGGCTGTAAAGCGCTTTGGGGCGTCCGGTGGTTGTGGAAGGTGCTATATAAATGCAAGTCTTTCTTTCTTTACTGCCCAGACCGCCCAGGAAGAATTATCGTCTGATGTATAATAGCCGTATCACATACTCCCAGACTGCTGTTCTTCTCCGTCCCTCTCATTATTATTCAAATATTGACCACAATTAAAGACTTAACTCCAAGTAGGTTCTGCACAATTGACAGTGTTTAATGCTGACATTGAAGGCGAAGTATAGTTATTGCACTGTCAAGCTTTCTTCAATAAACCAATGCCAGTAGTTTACTAAATCTCAAAGTGTGTTCAATATTTTAATTGATTCTGCCCTTGGGTTAAACAAATCTCTTCACCACCCAATTTGTGCTTAGTTTGATAAGATGCAACTTCCGTCTTAAGAGTGTTACATAGGACATTGGGGCAATTTTCCAACACAGCTCCTAATGGGTCCAAGTTCTGTCTATATTTCTGCACTAATTGGTACTCAATAGGCAGTCTGCGGGAGACCATGAGATGGCTGATGTGGGAAATTGGAAACATAGAAACATAGAAGATAGGAGCAGGAGTAGGCCATTCGGCCCTTCGAGCCTGCTCCGCCATTCAACGAGATCATGGCTGATCATCCAAACCCTAGCACCCGGTCCCTACACCGACAGCCATCCCACCCAAGCCCTATCCCTGTAACCCCACGTATTTAACCCCCCTAACACTAAGGGCCAATTTTTATCATGGCCAATCAACCTAACCCGCACATCTTTGGACTGTGGGAGGAAACCGGAGCACCCGGAGGAAACCCACGCAAACACGGGGAGAAAGTGCAAACTCCACACAGACAGTCACCCGAGGCCGGATTTGAACCCAGGTCCCTGGCGCTGTGAGGCAACAGTGCTAACCACTATGCCACCGTGCTAGTGGTGTCACACTGGTGTCGCAGATGTTTTTTCTGAGATTGGAGTTGAAGGGACGTTGTTGGGGCTGAGTGAAGGAGGTTCCATGTCCCATCTGGCTTGTACAGCACCTGGTTTAGGTGTGCCTGGTTCTAATACTGGGTGTGGTCGTGCTGCACTCCTACCACTGACATCCCTCTACGTTAAAGGCGCTATATAAATGCAAGTTGTTGTGAGTGAGCACAGAAATAACCAAAACAAAAATTCGCTTTCTATTTCTCTGTGGTACCCAGCCCTTCCAGGATGAGACATTAAACCGAGGCCCCACCTGCCCGCTCAGTTGAACGTAGAAGGTCCAATGGCACTCTTTCGAAGAAGAGCAGGGGAGTTCTCCCCAGTGTCCTGGCCAATATTTATCCCTCAAACAACATCACTAAAAAAAACCAGAGTATCTGGTCGTTATCTCATTGCTGTTTGTGGGAGCTTGCTGTGCACAAATTGGCTGCTGTGTTTTCCACATTACAACAGTGACTACACTTCAGAAAGTACTTCATTGGCCGTAAAGCGCTTTTGGACGTCCTGGGGTTGTGAAAGGCGCTATAGAAATGCAAGTTCTTCCTTTTCCTATCGCCTTCAAAGAGATGGATGTACAACTGAAACAGAACAAAAAAGAAATCACAATTCTGAGCAATCTTTTAGAAAATAAATCTTGTTGTCACCATTCCTCTGAGAAGATGGAAGTCATGGCTGGGAATTAATCACATGCGAAGAATGACCCAAGCAAGTGTTGTAGAATAAATTTGCCATGGTTGGCATCAATTTGAGCCAATTATAACAGACTTGACAAAGATTAAGAGTATATCGCCTTTCACGACCACGGGACATTCCAAAGCGCTTTACAGCCAATGAAATACTTTTTGAAGTGTACCTGGGATGGCAGGAATGACGTATGAGGAGAGATTGGGTCGATTGGGCTTATACTCGCTGGAGTTTAGAAGAATGAGAGGGGATCTCATTGAAACTTATAAAATTCTAACAGGACTAGACACAGGAAGGATGTTCCCGATGGCGGGGGAGTCCAGAACCAGGGGTCACAGCCTAAGGATAAGGGGTAAGCCATTTAGGACAGAGATGAGGAGGAATTTCTTCACCCAGAGAGTGGTGAACCTGTGGAATTCTCTACCACAGAAGGTAGTTGAGGCCAATTCATTAAATATATTCAAGAAGGAGTTAGATATATTTCTTAAGGCTAAAGGGATCAAGGGATATGGGGAGAAGGCAGGGACCGAGTACTGAATTTGGATGATCAGCCATGATCTCATTGAATGGTGGAGTAGGCTCAAGGGGCCAAATGGCCTACTCCTGCTCCTATCTTCTATGTTTCTATGTTTCTATGTCACTGTTGTAATGTAGGAAACATGGCAGCCAATTTGCGCACAGCAAGCTCCCACAAACAGCAATGTGACAATGACCAGATCATCTGGTTTTAGTGATGTTGGTTAAGGGATAAATATTGGCCAGGACACCGGGGATAACTCCCCTGCTCTTCTTCGAAATAGTGCCATGAGATCTTTTACGTCCACCTGAGAGGGCAGATGTGTACTCGGTTTAAAGTCTTATCCGAAAGATGGCACCTCCGACACTGCAGCGCTCCCTCAGCACTGCACTGGAGTGTCAGCTTGGATTATGGAGCTCAAGTCTCCAGAGTGGGACTTTGAACCCACAACCTTCTGACTCAGAGGCGAGAATGCTACCCACTGAGCCACGGCTGACACAACATGCAGAGTTAAGGCCCGCTGTGTTGGCCTTACGCCCTTGGACCCTGTCTGCCCATGTGAAACACGAACTGTTGGCATGTATCCTGGGCACCTTTACATCCTTACCACCCTCAAGCTCAACCAGGTTCTTCTTCTTCAAGTGGCAAAATTGTCACATAATACCGCCTCACCAATGACTGTAAGAGGTTCCCGGAACTAATAAGATTTCATACAAGTATATTAAGGGCAAGAGGATAACCAGGGAAAGGGTAGGGCCCATTAGGGACCAAAGTGGCAATCTGTGTGTAGAGCCAGAGGATGTAGGCGGGGTTTTAAATGAATTTTTTGCATCTGTGTTCACTGTGGAGAAAGACGATGCAGACATAGAAATCGGGCAAGGGGACTGTGACATACTTGAACATATTAGCATCGAGAGGGAGGAGGTGCTAGCAGTTTTAGCGGGCCAAAAAGTGGATAAATCCCCAGGCCCGGACGAGATGTATCCCAGGCTGCTGTGGGAGGCAAGGGAGGAGATTGCAGGGGCTCTGACACTAATTTTCAGAACCTCTCTGGCCACAGGGGATGTACCAGAGGACTGGAGAACAGCTAACGTAGTACCATTATTCAAGAAGGGTAGCAGGGATAAACCAGGGAATTACAGGCCAGTGAGTCTAACATCTGTGGTGGGGAAATTATTGGAAAAAATTCTGAGGGACAAAATTAATCTCCACTTGGAGAGGCAAGGATTAATCGGGGATAGTCAGCATGGCTTTGTTAAGGGTAAATCATGTCTAACAAATCTGATCGAATTTTTCGAGGGGGTGACTAGTGGGGTGGATGAGGGAAATGCTGTGGATGTGGTGTACATGGACTTCAGTAAAGCTTTTGACAAAGTCCCGCATAGGAGACTGGTCAAGAAGGTAAGAGCCCATGGGATCCAGGGTGCCTTGGCGCGTTGGATCCTAAACTGGCTGAGTGGCAGGAGGCAGAGGGTGATGGTCGAAGGTTGCTTTTGTGACTGGAAGCCTGTGTCCAGTGGGGTACCTCAGGGATCGGTGCTGGGTCCCTTATTGTTTGTGATCTACATAAATGATTTGGATGAAAATGTAAAAGGTATGATCAGTAAGTTCGCAGATGACACGAAAATTGGTGGGGTGGTAAATTGCGAGGAGGAAAGCCTCCGGCTACAGGACGATATAAACGGGTTGGTCAGATGGGCGGAAAAGTGGCAAATGGAATTTAACCCTGAAAAGTGCGAGGTGATGCATTTTGGACGGACAAATAAGGCAAGGGAATACACAATGAGTGGTAGGACCCTAGGAAGTACAGAGGGTCAGAGGGACCTTGGTGTACATGTACATAGATCCCTGAAGGCAGCGGAGCAGGTAGATAAGGTGGTTAAAAAGGCATATGGGATACTTGCCTTCATTAGCCGAGGCATAGAATATAAGAGCAGGGAGGTTATGATGGAGCTGTACAAAACGCTGGTGAGGCCACAGCTGGAGTACTGTGTGCAGTTCTGGTCGCCTCACTATAGGAAGGATGTGATTGCTTTGGAGAGGGTGCAGAGAAGATTCACCAGGATGTTACCTGGGATGGAGCGCCTCAGCTATGAAGAGAGGCTGGACAGGCTGGAGTTGTTTTCCTTGGAGCAGAGAAGGCTGAGGGGGGACCTGATTGAGGTGTACAAAATAATGAGGGGCATAGATAGGGTAGATAAAGAGGAACTTTTCCCCTTAGTGGGGGGGTCAATAACAAGGGGGCATAGATTCAGGGTAAGGGGCAGGAGATTTAGAGGGGATTTGAGGAGGAACTTTTTCACCCAGAGGGTGGTTGGAATGTGGAACTCAATGCCTGAAAGGGTGGTGGAGGCAGGAACCCTCACAACATTCAAGAAGCATTTGGATGAGCACTTGAAATGCCATTGCATACAAGGCTATGGACCAAATGCTGGAAAATGGGATTAGACTGGACAGGGATGGATGGGCGGCGCAGACACGATGGGCCGAAGGGCCTCTTTCTGTGCTGTAAAACTCTATGACTCTATGACTCTATGAACAGCCAAAAAAACAAACAACTATAACTCTGATGATAAGTGACATTTCTGCTCATGTGCATGCAATTCAGTGTAGCTGTTCTTTAATAAGGGCTCTTTTGGAGTAAGTCTACCAGGTAATTAACTAGGCCTGTGACAAAAGGCTTATGTTATTCCAACAAGGTGACTACACAATAAACCTCTACTTCGGAATTATTTTTTGACAGGATGTCTAAAGGGGATATTGTCATACTGGGGAGGGGGCGGGGGGGGAGATGGTCATGAGGAGGAGCATAATCCTGGAATAGGCTGCAACATGAAGCCTCTGCCTACAAAAAGGATATAGAGGCACTGGAGAAGGTGCACAAACGATCTACAAGAATGATATCGGAACTGAGAGGTTATAACTACCAGGAAAGACTCAACAGGCGGGGGCTCTTTTCTCTCGACAAGAGAAGGCTGAGGGGTGACCTGATAGAGGTCTTTAAGATTATGAAAGGGTTTGATAGGGTAGACTAGAGAAGATGTTTTTTAGGGAATTCAGGAGAAATTTCGTTACCCAGAGAGCGATGAGAATGCAGAACTCGCTACCACAGGGAGTGGTTGAGGCGAATAGCGTGCGTGCATTTAAGGGGAAGCTAGATAAACACATGAGGGAACACGGTGGCATAGTGGTTAGCACTGTTGCCTCACAGCGCCAGGGACCCGGGTTCAAATCCAGCCTCGGGCGACTGTCTGTGTAGAGTTTGCACATTCTCCCTGTGTCTGCGTGGGTTTCCTCCGGGTGCTCCGGTTTCCTCCCACAGTCCAAAGATGTGCGGGTTAGGTTGATTTGGCTATGATAAATTGACCCTTAGTGTTAGGGGATTAAATACGTGGGGTTACGGGGATAGGGTGGGATATGTGTCGGTGCAGGCTCGATGGGCCGAAATGGCCTCTATCTGCATTGTGGGGATTCTGTGGAACAAGGAATAGAAGGGTATGTTGATAGGGTGAGATGAAATAGGGTTGGAGGAGGCTCGTGTGGAGCATAAACACGGCAATGATCCCTGTAAGCTGCGCTTTGTTCTGGGCGGCCCGTTTCCTGTCGTGCGGGGTCCCTTTAAATTTCTGCGCATGCGCGGTATTTACGGTGAGTGGCCTGCACGCAGCCTTTCCCATTACGCGGCCGCTCAGCTTAGACGGAACATTGAGCCGGTAAGGGCCAGTTGGGCCGAATGGCCTGTTGCTGTGCTGTAACTTCTATATAATTCTATGCCTCAATATATCCCTGAATCATCCCAATTCTGATAATATTGAGCCACCCTGTCTGTATTTAGGCTGGTTTTTGCACAGTGGTTTTAGCAATGAGCCTGACAAGCATCGTTACATAAAGCAGTTAACTTTCAATGTGATGTAATGCCACTGCAGCATCCCTTTAATAAAGCATTACATATTTAACTCTTTAGTAGCGGTAGGCTCAGAATTCCTATCTGCACCTTTGTCTCTCTCTGTGTCAGCTGTAGCGCACTCACCTCTGAGGCAGGAGGTTGTGGGTTCAAGTCCCACTCCAGAGACTTGAAGCACATAAATCTAGGCTGACACTCCAGGGGAGTGCTGAGGGAGTGCTGCACTGTCAGAGGGGCCATCTTTTGGATGAGACGTTAAACCGAGGCCCCGTCTGCTCTCTCAGGTGGATGTAAAAGATCCCATGGCACGATTTTGAAGAAGAGCAGGGGGAGTTATCCCCAGTGTCCTGGGGCCAATATTTATCCCTCAATCAACATCACTAAAACAGATTACCTGGTCATTATCACATTGCTGTTTGTGGGAGCTTGCTGTGCGCAAATTGGCTGCCTCGTTTCCCACATTACAACAGTGACTACACTTCAAAAAGTACTTCATTGGCTGTAAAGTGCTTTGAGACGTCCGGTGGTCGTGAAAGGCGCTATAGAAATGTAAGTCTTTCTTTTGCTATCCCTCTTTCACTTTACTGGGTATATATTTAGTGTCGCTATACACTGAAATTTGCACTACCACAGATTAAGTTAGGAAACAAATGAATCCCCTCCCCTTTTGTCTCTCTGACTTGTGTTTCTCTCTGTTTTACTGCACACCTAAGGTGCTGTCCTCCTAAAAATTACTTGCCCTGCTCGTGCAGGTTGAGCGTCCCGAATCCGGCAACCTCGGGACCGAGGCCGAGCCGGTTTTTGTGTTTTTCCGGACTTCGGAACGTGTTTCTGATGTCCAAAGTGCGGAAATATTGCAACTTGGGCTCGGGCGTTTCCGGACTTCGGACATCAGAAACACGTTCCGAGTCCGGAAATGCCTGGGCCCAGGTTGGCGGCAGAAACAGGGTGTCCGGATTCCGGGACATTTTACAGATTCCGGACGACCCTGCCACCAATCGTCCTGGAGCCCGGATTCCGGAACTCCGGATTTTGGGCGCTCAACCTGTACCAAAGATTTAATCCTACCAAATCCTGGTCTGTGTGTGTGTTAGACCGCGGCCAAAGCCTGTGTTAGAACATGGCAGAGAGGAGTTTGGTTGGCATTCTTACGAGACCTCTATCGGTTGTCATTTGTACCCTTTTTGTCTCTTCCGCAGCCTCTCACTGTCACAAAATAAATACGGAAGGTGAAGGCCATGTGGCCCATTTTAGCTCATTCATTCAGAAAAGTCCTGCATTCCCCCCCACCACCACAAAATCCAACTTTCTCTCGAAATGATTTTTTTTTTTGGCCTCCACGACCTTTACTCAGAGTCCATTCCATGTGTTGAACGCACTTTCCTTTGAATAAGAACAACCTGGCATCAGTCCAAAATCTGCCTCTCACTCGGTTGAACCCCAGCGCTTTTGTCCTATTGTCTCTCTGGGCTAGATTTTCAACTGAGATTATGACCAGCTGCCTCTTGGAGAAACCGATCGATATTCCTTTCCACTGAGTTCAATTGAATTGAAAATCAGGTTCTTTCTATAACAGGCGACTGATCTGCAATGCCAGTTTCGTGCCCGACCGTAATTTAAAAATCTACCCTATTTCTCTTTCTCTCTCCCTCTCCCTATCATGTCTATTTCATTGATTTTTTTTTCTCTATTAGTTCTTTTTCTATTTCTCGATTGTCTATTTTTTTTCAGTGTAGTTCTGTGACAGACTGAAAGACTGCACTTGTCTCTCGGTCAGTCTGTTTCTCTCTCTCTCTCCCCGTCTCTGTCTGCCTGTCTGTCACTTCCCCTGCCCTCTGATTCTCTGTTACAAACAACAACATTTATACTGCATCCTTCACGTAGGAAAATGTCCCAAGGCGCTCCACCAAGGCAGAAAGGCAAAAAAATGGCAATGAGCAAAAGAAGGAGATTATTAGGAGGGCTGGCCAAAAGCTTGGTCGAAGAAGGTGGGTTTTAATGGGGGGTTCTGAAAGGAGTTAGAGGGAGGTGGAGGGGATTAGGGGTTTAAAGTGGCAGCTAGGTGACTGAAGGCAGGGAGAAGGATTGAGTCAGTGGTGAGAGTTTGTGATAGGGGCCCAAGACTTCTGGCGTTGGTCTTCCCAATGTTTAGCCGGATTAAATTGTCGTCCTTCCAAGACTGTATATTGGATAAAGT
Organism: Somniosus microcephalus; assembly: GCF_052327205.1. NCBI lineage: Eukaryota > Metazoa > Chordata > Chondrichthyes > Squaliformes > Somniosidae > Somniosus > Somniosus microcephalus. The sequence continues at coordinate 11,269,281 of NC_140999.1, forward strand.
AGTAACGTAAGAAAACTACTAGGCACTTGGTCTAAGCGTTAAACAACGCTTTAATCAACTGTTTTACAACATGGAGGTCTAGTTGTGTCCTTCACTAGTTCCTGTTTAGAATGTCCCGCGCAAGCTGGGCCCGTGCCCGAGTATTTATACTCTCCCTGGACAGCGCCACCCGCAGGCCACTCAGCATTATTTCATAAGTCTTTCTTTCATGAATGACTGATTCATGTCAAGTAGTCTGTCAGCACAGAGGCAGTGGAGGGGTAAAGACAGGTGGTAGAACTGGGTGTCACCAGCGTACATGTGGAGGCTGCCCTCATGTCTACGGATGATATTGCCAAGCAGTTGCATATAGATAAGGAAGAGGAAGGGGCCAAGGATGGATCCTTTGGGTGGGGGGGCACCTGAGGTGATGGTGTGGAGTAGGAAAAGAAGCTACTGGTAGAGAGGCTCTGGCTACGCTTGGATAGGAGAGGAGTGGAGCCAAGTGGGGGTAGTCCCACCAAGTTGGACAATGGAGGTGAGATGTTGAAGGAGGATGGTGTGACCAACTGTGCCAAAGGCTAGAGAGAACAAGGAGGGATAATCCACCATGCTCATAGTCACAGAAAATCTTGATTGGGACTTTGCTAAGGGCCATTTCGATGCAGTGGGAGGGTAGAAACCTAATTGGAGAGATTCAAACAGACAGTTGCAGAAGAGATGGACACAGATCTGGGAGGCAAAAACCCATGCACGCAGTTCGGAGAGGAAAGGGAAGTTGGAGATGGGACGGTAGTTTACAAGGGTTGAGGGTTTTTGGAGGGGGGCGGGTGGGCGTGTGGTGATGACGTCAGTTTTGAAAGGGAGAGGGGGCAGCACCTGAGCAGAGGGTACCCTTTACAATGCGATAGCAAGATACTGCGGATGCTGGAAATCCGAAATTACAACCGAAAATGCTGGAAAAACTCAGCAGGCCAGGCAACATCCGTGGAGAGAGAAACAGAGTTAACATTTCAGGTCGAAACCCTTCGTCAGAACTGAGAAAAAAGCAGGAAATGAAACAGATTAAAAGGCCAGTTTGGGGGCGGGGAAATGGGGGAGGGGATGAAAGAACAAAAGGGAGGGTCTGAGAGGTGAAGAGACATTAAGAGATATTCAAGGTGAGACGAGATGGTAATAGGACAGGTAAAGAGACAAAAGATGGCTCTAGATGAAGTGTGAAATGCGCTGGCGGAGTGAGAGACAGCTGCCATGTGGGAGAGAGAGGAGAAAAGGAAAAGGCACAAACCAAAAGTGTGGATAATAAAAAATATATAAATGTAATAGGGGCCGAGGTTATGATCTGAAATTGTTGAACTCGATATTGAGTCCGGAAGGCTGTAAAGTGCCTAATGGGAAGATGAGGTGCTGTTCCTCGAGCTTACGCTGAGCTTCCGTGGAACAATGTTTACAATGTTTGCCAGCACAGGGGCCAGGAAGGGAAGTTGGGTGGTCAGCAGTGTAGGGCGGAATGGGGTTGAGGGAGCAGAAGATGGGTGTCTCCAATGAGACGAGCTCTCTTTTCCGCCCCTTTGACTAGAATGGTACAGAAAATTCCCATGTTGCTTGTTAGAAAATACATCTACTTGAAACCGCCAAGAAAATAAATCCAGCGCACTGTGTTTGATCTGTCAAGCCCCCGCCAGTGTTTTTCCCCAGGAGTCCAGTCTCCCGTTCACTCCCAAACTCTTTAATATTCCTCTTTTCCAAGCAACTATCTGGTTCCCCTTTAAAAGAATTTATGGACTCTGCTTCAACATGGTTTTGTGACAGAGAATCTCGCTTTCTAACCCCACCTTTTCTGGAAAGAAATTTTTCTCCAACCTCCCCAGTTAATTCTTTCGGATAAGCGTCTTAAATTTGTGCCCCCTTGTTAACATCTCGCCGGCCAGTGGAAACAATCCATCACTAGATAAGGACATAGAGACACTGGGGAAGGCGCTTAAAAGATTTAAAAGGATGATTCCTGAACTGAGAGATTATAACCATCAGGAAAGATTGACAGGCCGGGGCTCTTTCAAGAGAAAAGGGATATCTGAGGGGTGACCCAATAGAGATCTTTAAAATTACGAAGGGGTTTTATAGAGAAGCTGTTTCCACTTGTGGGGAGTCCAAACTAGGGGCCATAAATATAAGATAGTCACTAATAAATCCAACAGGAAATTCAGGAGAAACTTCATTACCCAGAGGGTGGTTAGAATGTGGAACTCACTATCACAGGGAATAGCTGAGGTGAATAGCATAGATGTCTTTAAGGAGAAGCTAGATAAGCACATGAGGGAGAAAGGAATAGAAGGAGATGTTGATGGGGTTAAAGACTTGCATTTCTATAGCGCCTTTCACGACCACCGGACGCCTCAAAGCGCTTTACAGCCAATGAAGTACAGTCACTGTTGTAATGTGGGAAACGCAGCAGCCAACTCCCACAAACAGCAATGGAATAATGACCAGATAATCTGTTTTTGTTATGTTGGTTGAGGGATAAATATTGGCCAGGACACTGGGGAGAACTCCCCTGCTCTTCTTCGAAATAGTGCCATGGGATCTTTTACATCTACCTGAGAGAGCAGACGGGGCCTCAGTTTAACGTCTCATCCGAAAGACGGCACCTCCGACAGTGCAGCACTCCCTCTGCGCTGAAGTGGAGGGTCAGGCTAGATTTTTGTGCTCAAGTCCCTGGACTTGATCCCACAACCTTCTGACGCAGATGCGAGAGTGCTGCCCACTGAGCTACGGCTGAGACTTAGATACGGAGGGGTGGGAGGAGGCTCGTGTGGAGCATAAACACCGGCATGCACCAGTTGGGCCGAATGGCCTGTTTCTGTGCTGTAAATCCGATGTAATTAACTCCATCGCAACCCGGCATAATCTTGAAGACCTCTATCAGGTCACCGTTCAACTTCTAGTGAGAAAGGCCTTTAACTTCCACGTCCTCCCTTTACCAGACTGGATTCAAAAAAATCCTGAAGAATCCCAGCGGTTTCAAACAAAATCCTACAACCTCCAAAGGGGGGAGAAAAAAAAACACTGGCCTTATGGAAGGCGTTACAAACCTTGTCGGATTATTTTGTGCAAAGGGTCCCTATTGCTTTGTACGTGTTGTAGAGGCTCAGAATCCATGTGCTTGTGTAATCTTTCATCGTGCCAATTAATGCTGGTAATTCTTCCGCTACATGTGTATCTGTCTGAGAGAAAGAGATCAATTTCCTTAACAATGAGTCAGCAATAGGCGGACGGCGCTATTTCACACATTGTGCCCGGTGACTGACAGGCACGGTGTAGCAAGTTACCGTGGCAACTGGCACTGACAAATGGGCGCTAGGCCTGATTCGTGTGTCAATTCCACTCGAAGGCTCCAAGAGAGTGAGCTGCAATCTTATAAACAGCCCTTAAATATAACAAGGTTAGTGTTCTTGATAAAGAAATAAATCATTTTTGGTTCTAATGTTTTCAGCGTGGATACACAGAACTGGAATATAAGCTGGTTTTAGTGCTATCGCGAGGTCAGTGCCGAGAACAGTATGGGCCCGTCCGTTTTACATAGAAACATAGAAACTAGGAGCAGGAGTAGGCCATTCGGCCCTTCGAGCCTGCTCCGCCATTCAACGAGATCATGGCTGATCATCCAAACCCTAGCACCCGGTCCCTACACTGACAGCCATCCCACCCAAGCCCTATCCCCGTAACCCCACGTATTTAATCTCCCCTAACACTAAGGGCCAATTTTTTATCATGGCCAATCAACCTAACCCGCACATCTTTGGACTGTGGGAGGAAACCGGAGCACCCGGAGGAAACCCACGCAAACACGGGGAGAATGTGCAAACTCCACACAGACAGTCACCCAAGGCCGGATTTGAACCCGGGTCCCTGGCGCTGTGAGGCAACACTGCTAACCACTATGCCACCGTGCTGCCCTTTTCTCTCCAGTTTCCTCACCCTTTTCTTGCGAAGGTGCGATTCCTGCGGAGGAGCAGTTCCACAGGCCCCCGGCACCCCTCTGGTACCTTGCCCATGAACCCGTGCCTCAAGGCTAAGTCTAGACAGTGATCGGGCCCCGATTTTAACTCCGGGTGGATTCCCCGCTCAGGCCGGAGTGAAAATTACAGCCGGGTCTCAACGGTGTCACCGGGCCGCAACAGTGCATATGTAAAGAAGGACCCCGTAGGCTCCGGGCGCCTGTCCTTTGCCGCCTGCTCAGGAGAGTGGGTTAAAATTGCAGACGTTGCGATCTTGGCGGCTTTCGGACAGGTAAGAGCCCAGGAGCGATTTTAACAGCCCGCCCGCCAGGTTTCTGCTGAGCGAGTCGGGTTAAAATCAGCCCTTCAAGTGTCAGTGGGCTATTCAACTGTACGGGGCTTCACAGCTGAGCCTGATCCTTCCCTCATTCTTCGAATACTCAAGAGCAGGCACCAAAGCTGTGGGTTCTCCCCGCCCCTGACCCATTGGCACTGAGGCCAACAGCTGTCCTGGCTGAGGTAAGGTACTTCAGCGTAGATTGGGAACTCAATCTGGAATTTCTGATCACTGTGGCTTAGTGGCACATAGGTCGCTGCCTTTAACCACTAGCTCATCACAAGAACTATTCACAAAGATAAGGATCATTGATATTTGCATTTATGTAATGCTTTATTGTAGGAACGGAGGTTCCTAACGAAAAGACTGAGTTCGACTCAGGCAATCAAAATAACAAACTTTAATGGAACAAAACAGGTTTAAACTGGAAACTACTGGAATACATCGAATACAGGTCTGCTCTCCTTGAAGGCTCCATGAAGACTGATCCTCTGGTCTGAAAGCTGACGTCATGACGTCATCACGTTCTTCCCGCCATTGGGGGATCACGTGACGAACGGCATGGTGTCATCGCGTTGAAACCGCGCTGTAAAGGTAACTAGACATAGTACAGTTAAACAGTGTAATTAAAGGTACAGACACAGGCAGTAACTACATTGCTGTTAAAGGAATTATGTACAACCGCTCTGAGTCCTTTGGTGGCTCCACCACATTATCACATTAAATATCTGAAAGAAAGAGAGAAAGAAAGAACTTGCATTTCTATAGCGCCTTTCACGACATCAGGATGTCCCAAAGCACTTTATCGCCAATGAAGTACTTTTTGAAGTGTAGTCACTGTTGTAATGTAGGAAATGCGGCAGCCAATTTGCGCACAGCAAGCTCCTACAAACAGCAATGTGATAATGACCAGATCATCTGTTTTAGTGATGTTGGTTGAGGGATAAATATTGGCCCCAGGACACCGGGGATAACTCCCCCTTCTCTTCTTCGAAATAGTGCCGCGGGATCTTTTACATGTGTCCCAAGGCGCTTCACAGGAGCGATTGTCAGACAAAATTTGACACCGAGCCACATAAGGAGATATTAGGACAGGGGAGCAAAAGCCCGGTCAAAGAGGTCGGTATTCAGGAGTGTCTTAAAGGAGGAAAGAAATGCGGAGAGGTTTAAGGGTGGGAACGCCAGACATTTCCCGCCCATCGGGACACTGCCAGGATCGGGTGGAAGGCCGGCTATGGACCCCACGGGTTAAGTTAAAATTGCCCCTTTACTGCCTATGAAGGAATCTTCCTTTTAATATCAGCTAGCTAACCTTCTCCCAACTTCCAAACTTGCAATGTGGCTTCCTTCCCAGAAGATCTGGTGAACCCAGTGCTGCCCTGACGGTGCTGCCAAACATTGAATTAATAAAGTAATAAAGCCATGTGTTGCAGTCATGTCAAATTGAAATTGCGGAACGGGATCGAAAATAAAACCATCGTGACGTCTGGAAGCCCATCTGTGGGGTCTGTGGGGATTTCAGTGTGACGGGCACACTCTGATGTGGTGAGTGGGAGAAGGTTAAAACTGAAAGTGAAACAAATGCTACCTGTTTGGGCGGGTGGGGGGGGGGAGAATTCAATATTTCTGCATGACTTTCATTAAATATTCAAGGTGTGAAACTCGCAGCTGTCGACACAGAATCTAGCATGTGTAAAAAATAAACCTCAATTGCCTGAGAGACTCGTAATCCAGCCTGGTGCTCCAGGGCAGTACGGAGGGAGTGCTGTGTCGTCGGGAGGTGAGAAGTTGTTCAGGTGGATGTTAAAGATCCCACCACACTTTTCAAAGAAGAGTCAGGGGGGGTTTCTCCTGGGGTACAGGGGAATCTTCCTCCCTCAACCAACACTTCCAAAAATCAAATAACTGGTCGCTCATCTCGCTACTGTTTGTGAGATCTTACTGTGTGCAACATGGCTGCTGGGTTTCCCTCTGTAACAGTGTTAACATTCAACTGTTAGTCAAACTCTTTCCTCCTCTGCTTCACAATGACGTGGTTCGAGTGAGCATGAGACACTTGATGGTGGAGTATAAGGAACAGACTTTATTGATATCTAGTGTAGGTGATCAGCCGAACTAGACACCATGGCTGCAAAATTCGGTATGTTAGCACCTCCCGTTAGCGCCTGACGGGGGCATTGAGGGGTTAGTGCCCGGGCGCAGCGAATGCAGCAACGCCCGCGGACTTCAGTGCCGGTTTAGCGCTGGCGCAAACTCTTAGCGCCTGGGCCTCTAGTGCCTCGCAGATCGTGACATCATAAAGTGCGCAGCGCCCCGTTATCGCCCCGGGTGGAAAATTGACTCTCGGGCCCCCTGCTTTTTCGCCTTGCGCCGACAATGCCAGTAAGAAGAGGCGTTGTGAACTCGGCTGGCCGCTATGGTAGCGGTAATTAAAGGGAATGCTTTTCAGCTAGCGCAACCTTTATCATGTGCAGCAGCCTGGTGCCTGTGCAAAGCGTTTAATGTTTCATTGGTGCCAGATGTTCGAGCCCCCCGCTTTGTGAGTGTGTGTTTGGGGCTGTAATGGCAGTCGCCCAGGTTGCCTTGCAAAACAGAACTGACGACAGCCAGCTTGTGCAGCATCAATGGCCCTCCCCTTTAAGCGAGGGAAGCAGCCTCTGTGATGAAAGAGCACCGTTTACAATGCGCTCGAAATTGTTTAGCGCTCTGCCGCTCCTGCCCCACTCTCGGATTTTAGCGCCCTAAGAGAAGTGGTTAGCACTTGATTTACTGCTCCACTTCCCCCTTGGAGCGCTAAAACCGAATTTCATGGGAGGCGCGAATGATTAGCGCCTGGCACTAATTTTTCAACTTTTAAAGTTTTAGTGCCCCAGCCGGGGCTATACCGAATTTCTCCCCTAAAGAGTGGCTTTCGGTTTCTAGTTCTATCTTTCGAGCCCTCTGAAGAAATGTTGTAAACCATACTCCTTTATACACCATATATATATTTTGCCTACATCAAAGGTACATGTCACAGACCTCATGACGTATCTGTTCCTGAATCCTTTGAAAACAGTCTATTTACATAAACAGTCATAGCTAGTCAAAGCTACTTCTCTCAAACAAGTCTTCCTGACTTAACTGTTCTCAAATCCTTTTATGAGTCGGCTTTATTAACCGTTATCATTCTATACTATAGTTAATAGATCCCTCTACCTATGTTTATTACCCTAGCCACTAAAGTTATACTTTAATCACTCATGCGTGTTGTCATTACTGTCACTCATTTCCTTGCACAAGAATTTCTCGGCTATAACGCTCAAGACACGAAAAGTAGAAGATAAGCCATTCTTTCTTCTCATGACACTTCAAAGCCATCCTGTTTATCTTGGAAATCCTGTTGCTTCAAGATATCAAAGAAATTCAATTATTAACCCTTAACTCCCCAAGGTGTCCAACGTACATCTCTCCAGGATGCCCTGCAAACAACAATCACGAAGTTATTGAACATGAAGCGCTTTAAGATGTTTCTGAGAGATATGATAAGGAGCTATGTGAATGCAAACCTTCGCTTTAAACAGTTGGCCTGTTCCTTGAAAGTAGTATTAGTGTCCGGAACTCGGCGTGTTCTCTTCCCCTCCGTACCTTATTTTCTTTTGCCTTCTATGCTGTAGCATTCTACGATTCTGTGTCCTATTTTTGACCTTGTCGCCCCTCTTAAGGGAGTCCTACAGCCTGGCGGTGCCAGTCCTGATGGTTACACCCAAAACATTAGCCTATCTTTCTCACTCAGATCAGGCTTGGCTCTGATGCCCGCTTCTACCCTGGTCAAATGTGTTGCTGGTGGGCAGAATTTTAACTCCCTTAACCCCCAGTGGGAACTAAGTGGGTGGGGGCAATTAAAATTGAGCAGGAGTCTTACCCACTGGTCTCCCCCAGCCCCCTCCACCTCCCCCCACCCCCTCCCCCCTACCCCACCCCTGATCTGGCCAACTGCAAATTGAAATTGCAGCCACCAAGGACGCTTGCCAGAAGCCGGTGTGATAGTTCTTTCAATAGGCAGACTGGACTCCGATGATGTAGCCACGGCCCGACAGCAATTCTGACCCCAGGCCTGCGAGGGGAAGCCCTGGTGCTTTCCCCGCCAGGCCAAACTTGTTGGGACCTGGACCCAGGTCCAGAAGAAGCCCAGCCGGTTAGGTTATGTTTAATTGTTTGCACGTTTCCTCATTAGCATGGAGGAGAAGGAGGAGGAAAACTTAGGCCTCCCCTTCACCCGGGCTTCCTTCCCTCTTGGCTTGACTGCGATCTCTTCCCGACCCCCACCTCCCGACCCCCACCCCCCGACCACCTGATCACTTACTTTAGTATCGAGGACGTATCCTTCGGCTGATTTTACCGGCCGGTCAGCCCCTTCCGGCTGACTTCCCCAGGTGTTTATGGTCTGGAAGTTGGCCAGGCTGTGGGAATCAACTGGGCCTCCCGGACAGGCTTGGCCGCCCGCTAGGCTGCATTCCCGCCTGGGAGCAAGTCAACCTCACCCTCTTAACTCACACATGGGCCCTTGAGTAGGGTAAGAAAGTTCAGGTTGCCAGTCCTCCAGGACTGTCCTGGAGTCTCCAGGAATTAAAGGTTCGCGGGTGAAAATTGGTAGGGGGGGGGGGGTTAAAAAAAAAATTGGGTGTTCTTATATTTTCTTTGAACACTTTTGTTTTTTAGTTACAGAAATAGTGGCGATGGGGCGGGGTGGGGGGTGGGGGGGAGGAAGAAAGGGCTGCTTGACCAACAGTCAAGAATCAACTAAACCGGGTAATAAAGTGTTTGTTCACTTTCCAATTGGTGTGGGAAGGCCATGTAGATGGACACGTCAGGTGAACAATGGCTTTTTTTTAAATTCGTTTATGGGATGTGGGCAAGGCCAGCATTTATTGCCTATCCCTAATTTCCCTTGAGAAGGTGGTGGTGAGCCGCCTTCTTGAACCGCTGCAGTCCGTGTGGTGAAGGTGCTCCCACAGTGCTGTTAGGGAGGGAGTTCCAGGATTTTGACCCAACAACGATGAAGGAACGGCCGATATATTCCCAAGTCGGCATGGTTTGTGACTTGGTGGGGAACGTGCAGGTGGTGGTGTTCCCATGCGCCTGCTGTCCTTGTCCTTCTAGGTGGAAGAGGTCGCGGGTTTGGGAGGTGCTGCCGAAGAAGCCTTGTCGAGTTGCTGCAGTGCATCTTGTAGATGGTACACACTGCAGCCACGGTACGCCGGTAGTGGAGGGAGTGAATGTTTAAGGTAGTGGATGGGGTGCCAATCAAGCGGGCTGCTTTGTGACCGTGGGGTTGGAGCGGTTGGAGGTAGGAGATTATGCGGTGAAATCCCCAGGAATATGTCGAACCAGAGCTGGCATCCCTACCGAGTGAGCTGTCAGTGCCGATGGGACTGTGCCCCAGTAAAAAGATGGTGTTGAGGAAATGTCAGCACAGAAATTTAAAAATATATATATTTATATTAAAGGTTATTTTGTTATTGCAGGAGTCTTTTATACTCTGTTTATATCACTGCCCAGCCTTTGGTTGCGATGCTGTAATACATACCCCATTTACCTTACAGAATCAAACAGCAACAGAATCAGACGTGACGCTGTAAAATATAAGGAAAGAAAGACTTACATTTCTATAGTGCCTTTCACGACCTCAGGACGTCCCAAAGCGCTGTACAGCCAATGAAGTGCTGTTGAAGTGTAGTCACTGTTGTAATGTAGGGGGACGAGGACCCTGTGCCCTCAGAAGGGAAGAGAAAGTCAGATGGAAAAGAAACTAATGTTATTATTAGGCATGCAGGGCAAACTCAAAGGAGCCAATTGACAGTAACTGTTCTTCAAAGGAACATGTCAGAGCAAAACCTTCTGCTCCTCCATGCTTTTGACAGTAACTAGTTTTGTCGTGTTTCACATTCACAAAACCGCCAACTCTAATTCTGTAAGGGTGACCTACAGTTTCCAAGTTCATCTCCTGATGCAGATACATAAATGCTTGATTATTCTGTGTGACAGAAGCCAGGATCGCTTATGCGCATCGTGACACTTTCACTCTGATACTGTCACAAACAATAAGCATTTTTTATTTTTATTTTTTTAGCACCTTCAAGAACCTCTTAGCAAGGTTTATTCGCAGCCCAGCTTCAACGGACTCCTGTGAGCTGTTAAGCAGCCTCTGCTACGAGGGTTGACGAGATATTAAAGGACTTGAACAGTCCTAGGTGGGAAGTTGCGTGTCATGTTTGCTCTACTCAGTGAATTCCTCTTGTCTTTATTCAGTTAGACATAGAATTATATTCTTGCCTCTCCTCCCTTTGTGGCCGACGCATAGACCTTTCCAGCTGGCGAGGCAGGACGAGCTGGGCCCCGGATAATTTCCCACACTGACAGCTCCTGCCACTCACACGGGGAGGGGTGGAGGAGCACAGTCGGATTCTAATTATGTTCTTCGCATTAACTTCCAAAGTGTAGGGCAGATAGCCGTGGCTCACTGGGCAGCGCTTTCGTAGAAACATAGAAGATAGGAACAGGAGTAGGCCATTCAGCCCCTTGAGCCTGCTCCGCCATTCAATGCGATCATGACTGATCATCCAAATTCAGTACCCTGTCCCTGCTTTCTCCCCATATCCCTTGATCCCCTTAGCCTTAAGAAATATATCTAACTCCTTCTTAAATATATTTAATGAATTGGCCTCAACTGCCTTCTGTGGTAGAGAATTCCACAGGTTCACCACTCTCTGGGTGAAGAAATTCCTCCTCATCTCAGTCCTAAATGGCTTACCCCTTATCTTTAGACTGTGACCCCGGTTCTGGACTCCCCCGCCATCGGGAACATCCTTCCTGCATCTAGTCTGTCTAGTCCTGTTAGAATTTTATAAGTTTCAATGAGATCCCCTCTCATTCTTCTAAACTCCAGCGAATATAAGCCTAATCGACCCAATCTCTCCTCGTATGTCATTCCTGCCATCCCACCTCTGAACCAGAAGGGGTTGTGGATTCCAGCCCCACTCCAGAGCCTTGAGCGCACAATCTAGGCTGACGCGCCAGTGCTGCATTGTGGGAGGTGCCGCCTTTCAGACGAGGCCCCGTCTGCTCTCTCTCTCAGGTTGACGTAAAAGATCCCGCGGCCACTATTTCGAAGAAGAGCAGGGGGGAGTTCTCCCCGGTGTCCTGGCCAATATTTACCCCTCAATCAACATGTGATCTGGTCATTATCACATTGCTGTTTGTGGGAGCTTGCTGTGCACAAATTGGCTGCCACGTTTCCCACATTACAACAGTGGCTACACTTCAAAACAAGTACTGAATTGGCTGTAAAGCGCTTTGGAACATCCTGAGGTCGTGAAAGGCACTACAGAAATGCAAGTCTTTCTTTTTATCTATGAAGTGACCCCCCAAGCTTGGATTTCAAAAGCCTGTTGATTGTAGGAAGGAGAAATACGGAGGGAGGTGAACAAGAACGAGTTTGAGTGGGAATGGTGCAGGGATTGGTGATTTGGAAGCGTCAGCCATGGCTCAGTGGGCAGCACTCCCACCGCTGACTCAGAAGGTTGTGGGTTCAAGTCCCACTCCAGAGACTTGAGCACAAATTCTAGGCTGACACTCCCAGTGCTGCACTGTCAGAGGTGTCGTCTTTTGGATGAGACATTAAACCGAGGCCCCGTCTGCTCTCTCAGGTGGATGTAAAAGATCCCAAGGCCACTATTTCAGAGAAGAGCAGGGGAATTATCCTTGACCAGTATTTATCCCTCAATCAACATCACTAAAACAGATTATCTGGTCATTACAGGAAACTCTCGTTTAAACGGCACCTAAATATCCAGAATTCTCTATTAACCGGCAAAACGCATACTCCAAAAACAACACCTCAATAACCGGAAATGTTGCCGAGTCCGAGTCTCCCGCGGTGGCCGAGTTCGTCAGTGGGGGTAGTTCGCCAAACTGCCACTACTCGGCTTCTTGGCGCTGTCGGAAGTCCGAACACCTCAACAACAGGAGTTTGACTCTTTGTTAAAAATAGCCTCGGTAGATAACCCTCTCCGTCATCCGGACTTTTTAATCAACCGACACCATCCCGGTCCCGTCGGTGCCGGATACCAAAGAGTTTCCTGTATCACATTGCTGTTTGTGGGAGCTTGCTGTGCGCAAATTGGCTGCCACGTTTCCTAAATTACAACAGTGGCTACGCTTCAAAGGTATTTCATTGGCTGCAAAGCGCTTTGGGACATCCTGAGGTTGTGAAAGGCGCTATAGAAATGCAAGTTCTTTCTTTTCTTTTTAGACACTGTGAGGATGCACGTTGCACTGTGGGCAAGCAGCGTGCCTAAATGAAGCTTTATTTTCATTTATTGTGCATTTTTCGGGAATACTTCCCCAAAGATCCTCACCGATTCTGAGTATTAATTTGAGCGCTGGCTGCAGTCAGTAGCCATTTTCTTCGCTGTCTCTTTGTCATATGCCGCCAACAGGTTTTACTTTGAGATAAACTCAACAGGACTCCAAAATGGCTTGATGATTTCAGACTGCAGAACGTAAGTCTAATGTCACCCTGACATTTTAAATTTGCCTCGTCTCAGTGACTGTGGATTTTTTGCTAAACTTGAACAAAACATATCCGTTAGAATCCTAGAATGATACAGCGTAGAAGGAGGCCATTCTGCCCATCGTGCCTGTACCGGCTCTTTGGTAGAGCTCTCCAATTAGTCCCACTCCTCTGCTCTTTCCCCATAGCCCTGCAAATTTTTCCCCTTCAAGTATTTATCCAATTCCCAAGGTGGTTGTTAGTGTGTTGCAAAATAGCTAGGTAATTCCACTCAAGAGATCACAAAGCTTTGCCATCTTTTTTAACAGGGTAGGATCACAGTTCTTATTCCTTCTGACATGAATCAGTCATTCATGAAAGAAAGACTTATGAAATAAGACTGAGCGGCCTACGGGTGGCGCTGTCCAGGGAGAGTATGAATACTCGGGCACGGGCCCAGCTTGCGCAGGACATTCTTAACAGGAACTAGTGAAGGACACAACTAGACCTCCATGTTGTAAAACAGTTGATTAAAGCTTTGTTTAACGCTTAGACCAAGTGCCTAGTAGTTTTCTTACGTCACTTTCATAACTTTTAAGCCTGTTTCTTCAACTCATAGCACGGCCTTCATGTAGGGATTTTTACTTCCTTCAGAGCTTCCTTGTAAATGCGCTTTCTTGTCTGCTTTCTTGTTCTCCCTCTTCCTCCCTGAAAACGCCAAATTTTGCCAGAGTATAGTTCCATGGACACCAGGAGCCATCCAGTCCTTCAACCAAGGCAGCGTTAGTCATGGCTATCCTGGACAGTGAATATTACAATTGAGGTGTTGCCAGAGGGGGAGCCAACGTAGATCAGCGAGCACAGAGGGTGATGGGTGAACGGGAACCTGGTGCGAGTTAGGACACGGGGCAGCAGAGCTTTGGATGAGCTCAAGTTTATGGAAGGTGGAAGACGGAAGACCGGCCAGGGGAGCCTACGTTAAAGGTGCTAAATAAATGCAAATTGTTCTTGCTGTTGGCTTAGCACCACATCTTCCAGTGTTTTTTTGGCCATGGGGGAGCTTGCAAATAATTTCATAGAGCGCCTCAGTGTAATGTCATTCTTTTGTCTTATTGTGGGCAAGTACCTGGGAGTGGCCTCCAGTATTTTGTAACCAGCGAAACGCGGCCCATATCTAAGAGTGCTATAGAGACCTGCTACTGAAGGATCTACTGATAACGGCAAAGAGTCTGGTGTGCCGCAAGCTTTTGGTATCTAACTGTTAAATAACATTTTAGATTATTGCTGTTTGAGCCACGTGGCAGGAAGTCCCTTCAGTCTGTATTGTGGTGCTATAGATCATTCCATTTGAGTCATATAGTCGCAGACCCCTTTTCCATGTAGGTCACAGACAGCATTCTGCTTAAATCACAAGGCCCCACAACCAATGTTTTCCCGTTAAGCAGCGCAGGCCCCGCAGCGCCCCGGAGGTCCCCGCATAGGCCGCTTGCCGGCTTTACAATGGGGGAAAAAATTAGCGCCTGTGCGGAAATTTAAATGGGCCGCGCAGCCCCTTAAAGGGGCAGCGCACCCAAGAAAAAAAAGTTAAAGGGCACATTGCCCACAACCCTTTCCATTTAAGTCAAATGGTCCCAAACCCCATTCCATTTGATTCACTTGCTATGATGCACCACTCATTTGAGTTAATAGCACCATTTCTGTTCAGTTTCATTACCTTCCACAGCTCTGAATCACCTCTGGCAATTGCTTTAATATATGTAAAGACAGTGCTTTATATTTCAATTGCTCTGCAACACACCCCTAGATATTGATCATCATATATACTCAACTCAGACCTGACTGATGATGCTGATCACTTGAACCCTTGAGATTAAGCTCCACCCCCAGTGTTTCCTTCTTCCTAAAATCTTCTACGTTTTTTTTTTAAACTTAAGGTTGACATTGCCTGATTATTACTTCCTGATCTATTTTCTTCTTGTCTTTTACTCTTTTCAATCTTGGCGATATTCTATACTGTGGGCCTTTTTTTTTTAAGGTTTTGTGGCGGAGCCACCAAGGGTCTCAGAACAATTAGTAATAATCCCTTTAACTACAGTGTAGTGCAGCCGCGGACTGCACCTTTAAACTGCCTGTTAACTGTACTGTATTGTATTTTCCTGCACTCCATGTGATGACGTCATGACGCAGATCACGTGACCGCCAGTGGCGCGAAGAACGCGATGACGTCATGACGTCAGCTTCCAGAATCTTCCAGCAGTCATCGAGTGCCCAGCAAGCTGATTAGACCTGTGTACCGTTTCTCCTGTAGTTTCCCTGTTAACTTCGTTGTTCATTAAAACCTGTTGATTTGATTCATCGAGTCGAATATCTTTACTCAGATAGGAACCTCCGTTCCTACAGTTTCCCAGTTAAAAGCCTCCTGGGTGCAATCCCGGTGCGCGGTCCTTATTAATGCCGCGTGTGATCTGTTTTTGCAATGAAGAATTTAAACTTTAAGTGAGATGCCCTAACTGTGGCTCCGTGGGTCCATGACATTGGAATGGGAATGAGACAGTCCTTATTATAGAAGAGGAGAGTCTTAGCTCATCATGATGGGGGCTTGTGATGATACAAGGCAACTGGAGGAGAATGAGGAACAATGGAGTCACATTTAAGATTCAAGATTCAAGATTCAAGATCATTTTATTGCCATATGTAACTAGTACAATGGAATGCTTACTCCCCACTCACTCCCACAATACAAGCATATAATATAAAAGCAAAAAAATAAAAACAAGTATAAATAAAAACAATAAGCAAATAAGCAAAAAGTATAGCAATAACAGTCCAAGTTGCAGGATATGATGAATAGTGCAAAAAAGCCTCAATTACCACTGGAAATAATAGTAATGTAATATGATAAATATATGGTAATATAAGTATAATATATATATTTACATAAACATATAACTATAATATATGGGGCAGTGCGATTAGCAGTTCAGTAGGCGCACTGCCTGTGGATAGAAACTGTTCTTAAACCGGCTGGTCCTGGTTCGGATGCTGCGGTACCGACGTCCGGACCGCAGGAGGGAGAACAGTTTGTGCCCAGGGTGATTGGGGTCCTGGATGATGGAGCGGGCCTTGTTCCGGCACCTGGTCTGGAAGATCTCCTCGATGGACGGAAGTGTGCACCCGATGATCTTTTCTGCCGTATTCACAACTCTCTGGATGGCTTTCTTGTTCTGTGCAGTGGTGTTACCATACCACACATTGACACCACCCGTCAGGACGATCTCTATGGTGCCGCGGTAAAAGTTCACAAGCCACTGTGTGCTTATGCCGCATTTCCTCAGGCACCGTAGAGGGTAAAGGCGCTGGTGTGCCTTCTTCAGCATAGCCTCAGTATTATGGTTCCAGGCCAGGTCATCAGAGATCTGCAGTCCCAGGAATCGGAAGCAACTGACGACTTCCACTGGTGTCCCATCTATGCTGATGGGGCGATGGTTCCCTGCGTTATATTATTCTTGTATGTATTTGGTTAATGTTAAGGAAAGGTTTGTTGTTGCCAGTGTTCTGTGTTAGCCTTAAACTGAATCTCTCTGCTTTTACATTTTGCAAGATCGCAAGGTAAATGCAGATGAGCAAGGCCATTCAGTCCATCCAGATAAACCTACATGATAGCAAAATACTGCGGATGCTGGAAATCCGAAATAACAACAGAAAATGCTGGAAAAACTCAGCAGGTCAGGGCAACATCCGTGGAGAGAGACACAGAGTCAACGTTTCAGGTCGAAGACCCTTCGTCAGAACTGGAAAAAAGCAGGAAATGGAACAGGTTTAGGGGCTGGGAAAAGGGGGAGGGGATGAAAGAACAAAAGGGAAGGTCAGTGATAGGATAGAAAGCAGGAGAGATTAAGAGACATTGAGAGACATTCAGAGATACTCAAGGCGAGGGGAGGTGGTAATGGGACAGGTTAAGGAACAAAGGATGGCTCTCGATGGGGTGTGAATTGCGCCGGCAGAATGAAGCACAGCTGCCATGTGGGAGGGGGAAAAAGGGGGGGGCAAACAAAAATTGTGGATAAAAAAGAGAAAATATATATGTGATAGGGGCCGAGGTTATGATCTGAAATTGTTGAACTCTATGTTGAGTCCGGAAGGCTGTAAAGTGCCTAATCGGAAGATGAGGTGCTGTTCCTCGAGTTTACACTGAGCTTCCGTGGAACAATGCAGGAGGCCGAGGACGGTGAGGTCTGAGTGGGAATGGGGCGGTGAATGAAAGTGACAGGCGGCCGGAAGCTCGGGGTCCCCCTTACGGACTGAACGGAGGTGTTCCGCAAAGCGGTCACCCAATCTGTGTTTGGTCTCCCCTACAGTCCCCCAATCACTGCATCCAACTACCCTACTTTTGCATACCTAGAAATAGTGCTAATAATGTGGTGAGCAAGTGGTACGTCGGGTTGGTCTATGTAAAAGTGGTGGGCTTGTTGGGGTTAATGACCTTTCCCTGTTACATTCAATTCTTCCATTCAGTACACATTAGAATGGTGGTTCCACCCCTGTCGACGATGGTAGTATTTTTTTTATATTGCATTAAAGAGATAAAGAGGATGGCCTTAAAAGGTTGTCAGTCCTCAAAGTAGAAAAGTCACCCGGTCCGGATGAGATGCATCCTGGGTTACTGAGGGAGATAAGGGTGGAGATTGCGGAGGCTCTGGTGCAGTAGAGTGTGCTCTTCAGAAGTTAGAGATTTGTCGGGCAGATGAGAGGGGGGTTTAACTCTACTTCTAACTGTGCTGGACTTAATCTGGAAGTATTTGTGGCTTGGGTGGCCCAAAAATGAGAAATGTTTCACTCCCCACTGACATCCCTTACCTTGATGAGTTGATAGATAGATTTTGGGGGCTGGATTTTGCCAGCCCTGGGGAGGCGGGTTTGGAGGCGGGACTGCCGGGAAAATGGCAGAATTTGGGGGCGGGTACCCAACCCGCCTCTATGCCATCTTGCCAGGAGGCGGGTAGCCGACCCGCGCCGGGTCCCGTCTCCTCAAGGCGGGAAGGGGATTAATGCCAATTAACTGCCTGTTAACAGGTAGTTAGCAGTCAGTTTTCTGGGTAATCCCTATTTTGAGCCCTGGAGTGTGGGCTTCCCGATGGCTCCGAACCTCGCCAGGGTCAGCAAGGCGGGCCGTCGGTCAGCGGGGGTCGGAGGGGCCGAGATGTCCGGTGTGCAGGTGAGTAATGGGTGCATGTGTGCAGAGGTAAGTGTGTGAGGTGTGTGTAAAGTGTTTTAATAAGTTTTACTTACCTTCACTTCTTCCTGCGGGCTTCCTCCCTTCAGGTCTCGGGAGTCCCTCAGCTCACCGGCACAGAAAGCAGAATGGCCGCTGAACTGTCAAAAGCTGCAGCCTCTGCTTTCTGGTCTGGAGAGATCTCTAACTGAGTCTGAGTAGAAGGACTCAAGTTAGAAGACAGATTGTCCGTGTTTGATAGCTTCACAGAGCTGTCAAATGATGACATTTCATCTGTCAAAAGCTCTTGACAGATGAAACCGCATTCGCTGACGTCGCCTGTAACTGGCTTTCCCTTAATTGGCCTGCTAAACCCGCTGGGCGGGCTTAACAAGGTCAATCAAGGGAAAATAACGTGGGTTGGCCACAAGTCGATGGAGGCGGGACTAAAACCCAACAAGTGGGAGTCCCGCCTCCAACAGCTCCCCATTGACAAAATCCAGCCCAAGGACTCTAGGGGAATCGAGGGATATGGAGATCGGGCGGGAAATTGGAGTTGAGGTCGATGGTCAGCCATGATCTTATTGAATGGCGGAGCAGGCTCGAGGAGCCGTGTGGCCGACTCCTGATCATATTTCTTACGTTCTTATATCTTGGGACACAGCATATATATACAACTGCACAACATGGCTTCCAGTAAGAACTGTACTGCCCATGTGCTTTATTATTATATACATCAGTAGTCACCAGGTGACGCTATTACAATGAGCACAAAATTAACACAAAAACACAGCTCCATTTAAACAACCCCACTCCTATTCACAGATCTGTGGACTCTGGACTTTACTAAACAATATATCTCTTTGTTTCAGAAGACAGAAAATTATTTGTGGGCATGTTAAACAAACAACAGACGGAGGACGATGTGTACAGACTCTTCGAATCTTTTGGTGTCATAGAGGAATGCACAGTTCTACGAGGACCTGATGGTAACAGCAAAGGTGAGTCATCGGTCTTCAACAGCGTGAAGTTGAGATCTTCTTCGTGAATGTTGGATGTTTTCCGTTTAAACTGATACCAGAACTGAGAGGTTTCAACGATCGGGGAAGACCGATCAGGCTGGAGCTCTCTTCTCTAGAAGGGGTTCGATAGGGTAGACGTGGAGAAGATGTTTCTACTTGTGGGGGGAGACCAAACCTAGGGGGCCATAAACATACGATAGTCACCAATAAATCCCATCGGGAATTCAGGAGAAACATCTTTACCCAGAGAGTGCTGAGAAGATGGAACTCGCTACCACAGGGAGTGGTTGAGGCGAATGGCAGAGATGCATTTAAGGGGACGTTGGATAAGTACAGGGGGGAGAATGGAGTAGAGGGATGTGCTGATAGAGTGAGATGCAGTAGGGGTTGGAGGAGGCTTTAACACCGGCATAGACCAGTTGGGTCAGAATGGCCTGTTTCGGTGCTGTACACTCGAGCTAATTCTATGCTTGTTGCCCCCTCTGTTTTCTCTGCAGGTTGTGCATTTGTGAAGTTCTCAACACACGCAGAAGCCCAGGCAGCCATTAACGCGCTACACGGCAGTCAAACAATGGCGGTGAGTTCTGTCGGGTCAGCTGCCCCTTTGAGGAAACAGTGTGAGCTCCCTGTAAACGCAGGAGGTTGTGTTTGTGGTGACACGTGCAGATTGCGTGGGCCCGATAGTAGATCCGAACACGTTGGGAGAGAGCTTACCATGTGTTGTTCATAATAAAGCTCTCTGACTAAATTAGCAATGCCGTGACTCTTTCTATGGTTTACAGACAAGAAACCGAAACAGCTTTCGAATTGCTTGCTAATTTTCTTTTGGCCTTCTTATGTTGATAAGACATTTGAGAGTAACGAGGAATGACACTTTCACGCACGCCAGGGCAGGAGCACTGAGGAATGTGACTGTACCCAGTGATTAACTGGTTGTCAAGGTTCCCGGTGTGGAGGCGGGGGCGGCTGTAGTTGGGGGGCTAGACTTGGTGGATGTGAAGGGCAAATTTAGGGCAGGAGCCAGGAAACATTTCTTTGCCAAGGGGCTGATCAATAGCTGGACTGTTTTTTTTTGCAGGGAGGGCAGGTTGAAGCCGGGATACGAGACCCGGCAGTGCTCGAAGCTGGCACTTGTTGTTCGGAATGGGAAGTGTTCCGTTCCCCCAGCGCTCACATCCCTCGACTCAAAAAAACAAAACGAAGATAATCTAGAGGGGCAAAACCCACGTTGAATGCAAAAACCCATGATCTAAAGGCCAGAATGAACTCATTTAGCTGGGCCTAAACGCAGAGGAACCAATAGCCCTGCTGTGCTGAAACCAATTATAAAAGTACCCTTTTGTTGTTCCTTATTATTCACATACTGCACATTTCAATAGATCCCTATTTCCGCAGAGGGATGAGCATTAATCCGCAGAGCTGAGAATAATATTTTGAAATGAGTATGTTCAGCTTAATGCCTCAAGTATTAAGAAGCAATTGGCTGCTAAAGATACCAAGACACACACCGGCAGGCAGCTCATTAACTAATTATGTCAGCTGCTTGGTACCTGGCCTGGTTCGTTGCCTTTAGTGCTCCCCAGACTTCAGTCAGTCTGAGTTGGCGGCTTGTATCTCAGCAGGAAGGCAGCCAGCTGTTCCTCAGGTCAGGTCACTCACTCCAACCCTCCGAGCCACCCCTTAAAGCTGGGACTGAAGCAAAAAAATGTTCACAATTGTGGAGTTAATCACAAGCGTACATCCTGGCCTCATTATGCAACTGGACAATGTGCGGTGGAACTGTCTCATTGCAAAGTGCGTCGATCCTGAAACATTCACTCCCTCCACCGCCGGCGTACCGTGGCTGCAGTGTGCACCATCTACAAGATGCACTGCAGCAGCTCGCCAAGGCTTCTTCGACAGCACCTCCCAAACCCGCGACCTCTACCACCTAGAAGGACAAGGGCAGCAGGCACAGGGGAACACCACCACCTCCAAGTTCTCCTCCAAGTCACACACCATCCCGACTTGGAAATATATCGCTGTTCCTTCATCGTCGCTGGGTCACAATCCTGGAACTCCCTCCCTAACAGCACCTTCACCACACGGGACTGCAGCGGTTCAAGAAGGCGGCTCACCACCACCTTCTCAAGGGCAATTAGGGATGGACAATAAATGCCGGCCTTGCCAGCAATGCCCACATCCCGTGAATAAATAAAAACATAAATAAAAGCCCATTTGGGTCAGTGCATTGCCCATTGTGGAATCAAGTTATACTGACCAGGAAGATGTTAGGTTTCATCCTGAGTTAACTTGTTGCAGCCTGGTGTGGAGGCGGGGCGGAGGGGTGGGTGTAGTTGGGGGGCTATACTTGGCCTCGGGCTCCCCAGGCTAGGGAGAGAGGAAAACAAAATCAGCGTTCCCCCGCTCCGGATCATTACCCTGTGACCACTGCTGGAAAGAACGTCTGTGTGGACTTTGTGTGGAAGCAGAATTGGTCTTGGCTTGTGATTCCTCCCACGGTCGATTACTCTTATCAACACTCACCGTCTAGGCTCACACAAGAAGAATGGCCAATTGAATTGAGGTATTGGAGGAGGACGCTGCCTTAGCGAGAGCCAGCACCTTCAGACAGGGCCAGAAAAAAATTGGGGAAAATCCTTTCAGCTCATTCCCAATGGAAAATCCATTAAAATGCAAGTTCTTTCTTTCTTTAAATATTTTACAACTAGGCAGAGAATAACAGAGGCCAGAGACTCATTCAATGTGAAATGGGTCCGTTGAGATTGGAAAAAAATGGGCCGTATTTTCCGATCAGAGGCTTCCTGCGTGCGGAGGCCTCCGATCTGGAAGAAATCTGCGCACTTACCTGAGGGCTCCCGAGGTGCGTATAGTTCCGCTCCTGAGCCTCTCCAAACTCCAAATGCGCGGGGCCCACGTATCCCAGAGGCGCAGGCGGTTCGCAAGCGTCCCTGGGATCACGTGGGCCATGGGGAGCCAATAGGAGAAGGGAATCTCCCTTCATACACTTGACAGATAGACCTGTCAAATATATGAATGGAGATCACTCCAAAAACACTGTAAAACATTAAATAAATTTTAAAAAACATCACATTTTTAAAATTAGTTGACATTACAATAAATTAAATATTTTAAACAAAAATTTAATTTTTTGAAAAAAATAATTAAAGTTTTTTACGAGGCTAAACATAAACTTACCTTTTTTTAAAAGTATTTTTAAATGATAAATGAGTGAAATTTTTTTTTTTACTTTTTTCAAATCTTATGCTGGTAAAAACAGGCCTGACACCTGCTTTTATCAGGCGTAAGATTTCTAAGGGTTTTCTGCGGGCGGAGGTTCTACAGAAAGCGGAACTCTCCGCCCGCAGAGGCCCTTCTCCAGGGCAGGCGTCCGATCTGTCAAGAGCATTCTTGACAGAACGGAAATGCCAGTTTTCAGCGCATGCGCTGAAACCGGCATTTCCGATGTCCCTACGGGTGGGTACACAACCCCTACACACCCGTAGGCATCGGAATATCCGGCCCAATGATAGGTTAATGATTTGCATGCAACCTTGAAGAAGGACCTGAGAGATCTGCTGATCTTTCGCTCTCAGATGCTGACTGACCTGCTGCATACTTCCATCTGTATTTGAATCCGATTTTCACGATGAGCTGAGTTAAAAGAAATAAATAAAATGGCATTTATTTAGCACCTTGTAACCTTTCTCAGGATGTCACAAAGCATTCCACGTCCACTGATTTATTTTGTGAAGTGCAGTCACTGTTGTCAGGCGGGTTAATGTGGCAGCCATTTTACAGACAGCAGAGTCCCACAGACAGCGATTGAGGTGACTGCCTGGTTAATCGGTTTTTGGTGGTGTTGGTTAAGGGTGGATGTTGACCTGTTCCAGTGACGTGGAATCTTTTATAGCCACCGGAACCAGTAGACAGGGCCACATTTTAACATCTCAATAGAAGGTCAGCTCTCTGACAATACAGCACCCCCTCAATGCTGGGCTCTCATGCTGTAGCTCAGCGGGTAACACACTCGCCTCTGAGTCAGAAGGTTGTGTGGTTTAAGCCCCCACTCCAGGGACTCAAGCACATAAAGCTAGGCTGACACGCCCAGTGCAGTGCTGAGGGAGTGCTGCACTGCCGGAGTGTACCGTCTTTCAGATGAGATGTTAAACCGAGGCCCCGTCTGCCCTTTCGGGTGGACATAAAAGATCATGCGGCACTATTTCGAAGAAGAGCAGGGGAGTTATCCCCGGTGTCCTGGGGCCAATATTTATCCCTCAACCAACATCACTAAAAAACAGATTATCTGGTCATTAGCATATTGCTTTTTGTGGGAGCTTGCTGTGCGCAAATTGGCTGCCGCGTTTCCCACATTACAGCAGTGACTCCACTTCAAAAGTACTTCATTGGCTGTATAGCACTTTGGGACATCCGGTGGTCGTGAAAGGTGCTATATAAATGCAAGTCTTTCTTTTTTAGTCCTATCGAGTGGGGATTGAGCCCACAACCCTCTGACCCAGGCTAGAGCACGACCCGCTGAGCTCAGTTGGCACTTTTCTTCCCATAACCAATTTGAACATTATTTTCAAACTGTACCTCACCCATATGGCCATTCTTGATGTGTATAGACACAACGGGCCAAGTGAACAAGCTCCTGGTGGGCTGACGTTCCTGTGATTCTATATGTGAACTTAGACAGTGAGTATTGGCAGGTGGTGGGAGATATCAGAGCCGAGTCTGATCACCTACTCATCCGACATCCAAACGCGCAGACGGATGCACACATGCACACACACACTCGCACACATGCGCGCGCACACACATACACACATACACACATGCATACACACACTCGCACACATGCGCGCGCACACATACACACACTCGCACACATGCGCGCGCACACATACACATGTGCACACATGCATACACACACTCGCACACATGCACACATACACACATGCATACACACACTCGCACACATGCGTGCGCACACACAGGCACACATGCATACACACACTCACACACATGCGCGCAAACACATGCACACATACACATGTGCACACACGCATACACACATTTGCACACATGCACACATACACATGTGGACACATGCATACACACACTCGCACACATGCACGCACACACACATGCACACATACACATGCATACACACTCACACACATACACACTCACACACATGCGCGCGCACACATGCACATACACATGTGCACACATGCATACACACACTCGCACACATGTACACATACACATGTGCACACATGCATACACACACTCGCACACATGCGCGCACGCACATGCACGTACACGCACAAATGCACGTAACACATGCGCGCGCACACAAATGCATACACGCAGATACACACAAATGCACACGCAGACAGACATGCAGACACACACATGCGCATGCACAGACACTTATGCACACAGACAGACACACATGTACAAGCACGCAAGCATGCACGGACACACACACCGGCACACAGGTGCACACTTTCCAACAGGGCCACCTGATAAAAATTCGTAACAAGAACCCTGGCTGAATTTTTCTCCTCCATGGCCCCCGAGGACACTGAAGCCAATTTCAGCCGCCAACCGCTGCCCAGGCTGGTATGGCCTAATTCAGCATAGATCAGAACGATTCAGTATCGCACTGCGGTTACCAGCCAATCTAGCAGAGGGTCTGTGGTGAAGCAACCCTGAGGTGGATATCCAGTTAGAAAGAACATGAGACTGACACCGAAGACTATCCGCTGACGTTTTTATATTGTGTCTGGGTCATTCAGTGTGGTGCACAGTCTGTTACCCTGTGAATAATGGGTGGGAGGGCACCATTAGCAGAAAAGAACCTTATCGAGAGGTTCAGACAACACCATAAGTCACAAGAGTGAAGCGCGAGTGGTTTCTTGTCATCAGAACGGCGAGATGATCATTTTAGTCTTAATTATTCCCACCCACGCGTAAATATTTTATAATATGTATAGAGCAGCCTTTTTTTCTAACAAAATAACTGGCTCGTTGTGGTGTTGTTTGTGGAAGTTGGAGGAGGTTTATGTGAATAAGACGCGCACGGGGATTTTATTTTACTTCCTGTGCGTAGAAACGGCCCTTTAGATTGGCTGGGAGAAACAATTTGGCCGTTTAACGCTATCTTTCAGCCAATGAAAGCCCACTTTGTCGGAGCTTGCTCCCATTGGATAGTGAGGCCTGGCAGAAGATGAAGCTTCTTTTCAAAGGGGCAAAGGTTAAAGCCAAAGGTCATGACGGGTTCAGATATAGAGTAAATAAAGAGAAACTGCTTCCCAGTGGCTGAAGGGTCAGTAACCAGAGGACACGGATTTAAGGTGATTGGCAAAAGAACCAGAGGCGACATGAGGAAAAACTTTTTTACACAACGAGTGGTGAGGATTTGGAATGCGCTGCCTGATTGGGCGGTGGATACAGATTCAATAGTAGCCTTCAAAAGGGAATTGGATAAATACTTGAAGGAGAAGCAAATTGCAGGGGTATGGGGGGAAGAGTCAGGGGGAGTGGGACTGACTGGATTGCTCTTCGAAAGAGCCGGCGCAGACTCGATGGGCCGAATGGCCTCCCTCTGTGCTGCAGTATTCTATGATTCTATGATAAGGTCCCAGTTTTGATCACCAGTCTGAGTTAGCTGACATACAATGATACAGCACAAAAGGAGGCCATTCGGCCCATCGTGCCTTGACCTGCGCTGCTACAATTGGCCTCAGTGCCACCGGGTTACAGAAGGGAAAATTGACCAAAGTTTCTGCTCCTGAGCAACTACAGAAACCCTTGCTGGAAAGCGCGTGACCCCGGTATTTACGGGGAGGCGGGGTGGGGGGGGGGGGGCAGCGAGCGGGCCACCGCGATAGCGTGGGGGAAATCCAGCATGGCTGGGATCACGAAGGTCCTGATAGATTTAACAGCGGGGCCTCGTTTAAATTATCTTCCCCCGTTTCCCACCTGGCAGTCTGCTAAATTGAGAGGCTGGTCGGGCGGGGAAAACCAGTGGCAGGTGGCTGGTCCCTGGCAATCGGGATCATGGGGCAGGCTGCAGATAGGGGCTGGGGAGGCTGGGGGTTGGGGGGGGAGGAAAGGCCGCTGATTGCGTTGGGGGGGGTAGAGAGGCTACGATCGTCAGAAGGGAGGTCGAAGGCTTCCTTGAGGGGCGGGGGGAGGGAGCGGGGTGCACTCGTGCGCCTCCCGGCCCACAAGGAGTGCTGTAAAGAGCACTTACCCGCTGAAGCTCCCGCCTCCATTTCGCTGCCGGGTTTCCTGCGCCCTGGGAAACCCGGCCGGCAGCTGGTAAATTTAAATCGGCCTCCCAACTGCACTGTGGGAGCCTAATTTAAAATATGTAAATGAAGTGTCCCACCTCTCCAAGACGGGACACATTCACCCTACGCAACCTGCTGTCGTAAAAACACCAATGGCGGGTTGGGGAACGTGGACCACAATTTTTAGGGTTTAAACTCTCCTCCCCCCAACCTGCACCGCCTGTTGTGGGGACAGTTAACATTGAGACCTATGTGTCTGGGTGGTGGAGGGCGGGGAGGGGTGGGCGGTGCAGCATCAGACTGGGCTGTGGTGCCTTTCACAGACGGATAGCCAGTTGGCATTCACCGGTGAAGGCTGATGCAAGAATAGTGGCCACTTGGGCAGGGCCCTGGAGGCTTGGACTGGCCAAGTGGCCTCTCCTCCGTACTGTGAACACCTTTGACTCTTGTTGCTCAGTGAGCGAGCCCGCATAATGGACACAGGAAGGTGGATGAGTCGGTCCCTGTAGCTGACGTGTGTTCTTTGTGTGCATTTTCAGGGAGCGTCCTCCAGCCTCGTGGTGAAGTTCGCCGACACAGACAAGGAGCGCACATTACGGCGCATGCAGCACATGGTGGGCCAGTTCGGCATGTTCAACCCGATGCCGCTCCAGTTTAACAACACCTACAGCTCTTATGCTCACGCGGTACGTATCTCTGCCAACCTCTCGGCACCGAGTGAAAACTCTCCTGACCGCAAATCGCCGGCGGATTTTGATTCTCTCAGTTCTCCTTTCGTCCCCCGCCTCTCCTGAAAGAAAGAAAGAAAGAAAGAAAGAACTTGCATTTGTACAGCATGTTTCACCACCTCGGACGTCCCAAAGCTCTGTACAGCCAGTTGTAATGTGGGAAACGCGGCAGAACTGTTCTGACGAAAGGTCAACGACCTGAAACGTTAACTCTGTTTCTCTCTTCACAGATGCTGCCTGACCTGCTGAGTATCGCCAGCATTTTCTGTTTTTATTTCAGATTTCCAGCATCTGCAGTATTTTCTTTTTGTATTTGTTTTAGGTGTTGGATGAGAGATAAATATTGGCCAGGACACCAGGAGAAACTCCCCAGCTCTTCTTTGAAAAGGGCCTTTGGATCTTTTACGTCCACCTGAGAGGGCAGACAGGGCCTCGGTTTAATGTCTCATCTGAAAGAGGGCATCTCCGACAGTGCAGCGCTCCCTCAGCACTGCACTGGAGTGCCAGCCTAGATTGATACCAGATGATACCAGAAATGCGAGGGTATACCTATCAGGAAAGGATGAACAGGCTGGGCCTCTTCTGTTGAAAAGAGAAAACTGAGGGGTGACCTAATAGAGATCTTTAAAATTATGAAAGGCTTTGATAGAGTAGACACAGAGAGAGTGTTTCCACTTGCGGTTGAAGAGCAAAACTAGAGGCCATCAATATAAGATAGTCACCAAGAAATCCAATAGGGAATTCAGAAGGAACTTCTTTACCCAGAGAGTGGTGAGAATGTGGAACTCGCTACCACAGGGAGTGGTTGAGGCTAATAGTATAGATGCCTTTAAGGGGAGGCTAGACAAGCATATGAGGGAAAAGGGAATAGAGGGTTAGGCTGATTGAGTTAGATGAGGAAAGAGGGGAGGAGGCTCATGTGGAGCATAAACGCCGACATGGATTGGTTGGGCCGAATGGCCTGTTTCTGTGCTGTACATTCTATTTAATTCTATGTTATGTGCTGAAGTCTCTGGAGTGGGATTTGAACCCGCAACCCTCTGACTCAGTACTTTTGAAGTGTAGTCACTGACGTAAGAAAACTACTAGGCACTTGGTCTAAGCGTTAAACAAAGCTTTAATCAACTGTTTTACAACATGGAGGTCTAGTTGTGTCCTTCACTAGTTCCTGTTAAGAATGTCCTGCGCAAGCTGGGCCCGTGCCCGAGTATTTATACTCTCCCTGGACAGCGCCACCCATAGGCCGCTCAGTATTATTTCATAAGTCTTTCTTTCATGAATGACCGATTCATGTCAGTCACTGTTGCGCTGATGGCACTGGCTTTTTTTGAGGTGCAATTCCACGGCTGCCGGAAGCGACAATACCTTCAGCAGGCGGCTGTTCTTCACCTGCGAGCCTAGAGCGCAATCGTTGGTGCGGTATACGACCGCAGAGGCTGTCACAGGCTGAGCCTGACCCCGAGGCCGATGGCAGCCACCCAAGTGTTGTCCTGGCAGTCGAGATAGTGATTCACTTTCTTTGCTAATCTGGCGACTGACGAATGTTTGCTAGTGAGGGAATTCGCAGTCTGACAGAATCTGGTTCCTCAACTGCTTCATTAGCATAGCTTCCACGACCATGAAGGAACGGCCGCCATATGTCCAGGTCGGGATGATGTGTGACTTAGAAGGTTCATACCATGGACCCACAAGGGCCACATATAAAGTTGAAGTCAATACTTGCATTAATTTGCATGTAACTCAAGTGGTTGGTGCTAACAGCTCTAGGTGTTCTGATTTAGGGTTTATCCGTGAACAAGATCACAGCCGTCTCCAAACCTCTCGGTTCACATGCCATGACTAAGAAATATCAGCTGAAATAGGGCTCAGGGTTGGGTTGCCAACTCTCCAGGATTGCCCTGGAGTCTCCAGGAATTGAAGATTAAGCTCCAGGCCACTGCTTGCGAGCAACACCCGGGGGGAAAATCAGAGGGGCATTAAATAAAATTGTGTAATAACAACAGAAAAAGCTGGAAAAACTCAGCAGGCCAGGCAACACCGTGGAGAGAGAAACAGAGTCAATGTTTCAGGTCGAAACCCTTCTTCAGAACTGAGAAAAAAAAGGCAGGAAATGAAACCGATTAAAAGGCCAGTTTGGGGGCTGGGAAACGGGGGAGGGGATGAACGAACAAAAGGGAAGGTCTGGGAGGTGAAGAGACATTAAGAGATATTCAAGACGAGACGAGATGGTAATAGGACAGGTAAAGAGACAAAAGATGGCTCTAGATGAAGTGTGAAATGCGTTGGCAGAGTGAGAGACAGCTGCCATGTGGGAGAGAGAAAAAAGGAAAAGGCACAAACCAAAGGTGTGGATAAAAAATATATAAAAATATAATAGGGCCGAGGTTATGATCTGAAATTGTTGAACTCGATATTGAGTCCGGAGGGCTGTAAAGTGCCTAATCGGAAGATGAGGTGCTGTTCCTCGAGCTTACGCTGAAAATTGTGTGCCTGTTTTCATTTCCTTTGAACACTTCTGTTTATTAGTTGTGAAAATATTGGCAATGAAAAAAATATATATCTTTTCGACTGGCGGCCAAGAATTATTCAATTGGTTAATGAAGACTCTTTCGACCAATGGCGGGACGGTTGGCGGCAGGCAGTCATGTGATGAAACCTCCATGACTGCGCGCACCCAGAGTTGGCAACCCTAGCTCAGGCCCGCGGCTGTTAATTGAGATTAGTTACAGGTCTCCCTACGGCAAAATGCACCACACAACACAGTGTGGCACTGCGTCATGCAGCACCCAGTGCAGTCAACTAACCGAGCCATTTGAGGGAGCAATGACTGATATTTGAGGAGCGTTTTGCCTTGTGCAAATTTCAGCTCACTGTGTATTATATTCTATAATCTGCACTCTCCCTGCTTCTCTGCAAACAGATCTCAGATTGTGGCTTGTGAAACGCCAGAGTTTAAACTGTGACCAAGTTGTTTTTGTGTGCCACGAGCAATGGCCGTGTGGCTGTGCCTTTAAGAACCCCACCGTCAACAGATGTTATTTTGCTATTGTTGGCTGCGCTCGTCAGCAATCATTTAATCCCTGTGCAAACACTCGCTTCTTAACCCTGGAGCCTGCTTATTATTGTGTCCACTTGTCAAATGCCTGGTGGGAACTGGGCAATCT
The DNA here is from genome assembly GCF_052327205.1 of Somniosus microcephalus. NCBI lineage: Eukaryota > Metazoa > Chordata > Chondrichthyes > Squaliformes > Somniosidae > Somniosus > Somniosus microcephalus. The sequence goes on from NC_140999.1 coordinate 11,299,558, forward strand.
CGCACCTCGAGGTTGTAGCTTTTACAGCTAAAAACCCATCATACAGAAATAAAAATTCCCGACCAATCTAGCCGGGCGGTATTAACTTGCCGAAATGCAACAGATTAAAGTGACAACAGCGGAATAACACCCTGTGTCCATCACCACAGGGAAGACCAGATCCGTGGCAAACAATCGCGTAACATTAAGAAAGTAAAAAAGGAAGGAAGGAAAGAATTGCTATAGCACCTTTCACAACCTTCGGACGTCCCAAAGCGCTTTACAGCCAATTAAGTATTATTTTGAAGTGCAGTCACTGTTGTAATGTGGGAAACACAGCTGCCAATTTGTGCACAGCAAGCTCCCACAAACAGCAATGTGATAATGACCAGAGAATCTGTTTTAGTGATGTTGGTTGAGTGATACATATTGGCCCCAGGGCACCGGGGATAACTCCCCTGCTCGTCTTCGAAATAGTGCCGTGGGATCTTTCACATCCACCTGAGAGAGCAGACGGGGCCTCGGTTTAACGTCTCATCTGAAAGACGGCACCTCCGACAGTGCAGCACTCCCTCAGCACTACACAGGGAGTGTCAGCTTACATTTTCTCAAGTGCTCAAGTCTCTGGAGTGGGACTTGAACCCACAACCTTCTGACTCAGAGGCGAGAGTGCTACCTACTGAGCCACGGCTGACAGAAAGAATGCGCGTTGATTTAGCATCTTGCTGCGTCTCACAGAAATGCCCACAAAGCACCACGCGGTACAATGAATTACTTTTGAAGTGATTCAGAAGTCACCGTTGTTGTGGAGGGGAATTTTGTGCACAGCAAGATCCCACAAGCAGCAACGTGATGAGTGATTAGTTTGTTCTGTTTTTTTTCTGGTGGCGTTTGTCGCGGGCGAAATGCTGGCCAGGACACTTGGCCGGGGGGCGGGGGAGGAATTTCCCGGCTCTCCTTTGGATTAGAACCATGGGATCTCGTACATCCTCCTGACCCACTGGAAGAGATTTACTGGGCCTCGGTTTCAGGCCTCCTTTGGAGGGCAGCACCTTGGAAAAATGCAGAAATCCCTCAGTAAAGCATTAAAGCTCAGAGGTGCTAAGTGATGCCGATTGACAACTCGTGGCTATCCTTCAATCAGTGGCACTCCTGAAAGTACACTAAATCGAACACTAGCACTGGTTGTATCTGCATCACTCTCCCAAAGTCCCGGATTTAATATAAAAGTGTCTTATACTGCAGGACTTCTGAAAATCACATCCGAAAAGCTGAACAGGCTGGGGCTGCTTTCTCGAGAAAAGAGAAGACTGAGGGGTGCGCTAATAGAGGTCTTTAAGATTATGAAAGGGTTTGATAGGGTAGATGTAGAGAAGATGTTTCCACAAGTGGGGGGGGTCCAAAACTAGGGGCCAGCAATATAAGATAGTCACCAATAAATCCAATAAGGAATTCAGAAGAAATTTCTTTACTTGAGAGTGTAGAATGTAGAACTCGCTACCACATGGAGTAGTTAAGATAAATAGTATAGATGTGACATGAATCAATCATTCATGAAAGAAAGACTTATGAAATAATACTGAGCGGCCTGCGGGTGGCGCTGTCCAGGGAGAGTATAAATACTCGGGCACGGGCCCAGCCTGCGCAGGACATTCTTAACAGGAACTAGTGAAGGACACAACTAGACCTCCATGTTGTAAAACAGTTGATTAAAGCTTTGTTTAACGCTTAGACCAAGTGCCTAGTAGTTTTCTTACGTCAAGATGTATTTAAGAGGAAGCTAGATAAATACATGAGGGAGAATATAATAGAAGGCTATGTTGATAGGGTTAGATGACGTAGGGTGGGAGGAGGCTCATGTGGAGCATAAACACCAGCATGGGCCAGTTGGGCCGAATGGCCAGTTTCTGTGTTGTACATTCTATGTAAATCTAACTCCATTAAAAGCAGGGCTATTTTATAACTGGATTCCCTTGCTGCCAAATCTGAGCCATTTATCCCACAGGGGAGGATCCAACAGCAGGTCACTCCACCATGTGTCAGAGGCAAGTCACGGAGCACGTGCTGCAATCAGTGCAAAAGTCATGTTTTACGACTTTGCCAGTCAGGCCCCCGATGTTGGGGCAAGAGTTGGGACAGACGGGCACTGCCAGTCATGCACTCCTGACCTGTGTGGATGTGTCTGGGAGGTCAGCCTGCCCGCAACCAAATATGGCAGGCTGGGCATAAGTGGTTGTGGATATATGCCACCGCAGTGGTCCGAGGCACCTCAGGAAGCCTTCTATCAGTGGGTAGCTTCATGACTGCTAACACTCCAGTGCAGTACTGAGGGAGTGCTGCACTGTCGGAGGGGCCGTCTTCCGGATGAGACGTTAAACCGAGGCCCCATCTGCTGTCTCAGGTGGTGCTATTTCGAAGGAGAGCAGGGGAGTTCTCCCCGGTGCCGTGGCCAACATTTATCCCTCAACCAACATCACCAAAAACAGATTATCTGGTCATTTGTCTGTGCTGTTTGTGGGAGCTTGCTGTGCTTAAATTGGCTGCCGTGTTTCCTACATTACAACAGTGACATCAACAGCACTTCATTGGCTGTAAAGCGCTTTGTGACATCCTGAGGTTGTGAAAGGCGCTTTAAAAATGCAAGTCTTTCCTTATATTTTACAGTGTCACGTCTGATTCTGTTGCTGTTTGATTCTGTAAGGTAAATGGGGTATGTATTACAGCATCGCAACCAAAGGCTGGGCTGTGATATAAACAGAGTATAAAAGGCTCCTGTGATAACAAAATAACCTTTAATATAAATGTATATATTTTTTTTAATTCCTGCGCTGACATTTCCGAAACACCATCCTACCTAAAAATGAGTTAAAAGAGAACATCTGAATATTGCTTTAAAAGAAATTGATGTCATATTCTCCTTAAAGGGACATTTTCAGAAAAGAAGATTTGTTCTGTACATTTAACCTGAGCAGTGCAGACAGAAGCACAATAAACAGAGGCTGTAGCTATCGGAATTAGGATTGCACAGTCACTGGAAGGCCGTGCTGTTTGAATGCAGCTGTACAGTGTAAGTACGTGTTTCATGTGAAAATGATACACATTTTAAACATCTTGAAGGCAGCAAACAAGGCACCCATCACGCAGAAAGAAAACTATCATCGCTGCTCTTTTATCTTTCCACCCCCGCAACATTGCTCCAGCGAAATTCCACTATAATTTTCACTTTCCTCCCATTCCTAATTTTAACAATTTGCACTTCAAGCAACCGAAGCCTCAGCGCGCGGATTCAGCAGCTGAGCCTCAGCTGCTCAGTCACCGCCCGATAGCCAGCCCGCGCTGATTTCTCGGCCCACCCTTATTCAGTCACTGCTGCCAGCCTGACAGGTTGGCTAACTCGTGGCCACGTTGGGATAATTTTTTTTAATTCGTTTTATGGGATGTGGGCAAGGCCGGCATTTATTGCCCATCCCTAATTTCCCTTGAGAAGGTGGTGGTAAGCCGCCTTCTTGAACCGCTGCAGTCCGTGTGGTGAAGGTACTCCCACAGTGCTGTTAGGGAGGGAGTTCCAGGATTTTGACCCAGCGACGATGAAGGAACGGCCAATATATTTCCAAGTCAGGATGGTGTGTGACTTGGTGGGGAACTTGGAGGTGGTGGTGTTCCCATGCGCCTGCTGCCCTTGTCCTTCTAGGTGGAAGAGGTCGCGGGTTTGGGAGGTGCTGCCGAAGAAGCCTTGGCGAGTTGCTGCAGTGCATCTTGTAGATGGTACACACTGCAGCCACGGTGCGCCGGTGGTGGAGGGAGTGAATGTTTAATCGATGGGGTACCAAATGTTATGGCTCTGTTCATTTTAGTTGCATCAACCCCAAAAAACGGGCAGATTGGGGTCAGGTGGGAGGATAACGTGTTAAAAACTTGAATCCTGATCAGAACGGGGGGGCGGGCAGCCAAACCGCTCCCAGGAGGCAGGTCATCCATTTAAATATTATAATGAGGTTGTGTGCCTCAGACTTAACCTGCATTTTAAATTTAACTGTGGCTCATCAGATCTCGCAGGCCTCGGGAAACCCAATAGTTAGTGGAAAGCGAGGATTGCTAGATCCAGGAGGTACATGCCTTTACACTTACCTCCTGGATCCAGCGTCCCTGCCTCACCCACCACCCGCGATTGGAGACCACCCACAAGGCCTCCCATTCCCTCCCCCCCCCCCCCCCAGGCCTTCGATCACCTCCCTCCGCCATCCCCCCTCCCCCCCACCACCTCCCATTCGTTCTCCAGGCTGGTCCCGTTCTCTCCCTCCCCACCAATCACTTCCAGGCTGGCGATGATCTCTCCCTCTCCCTCCTCCCCCCCCACCCCCCCCCCCCCAACAACCTCCAGGCCGGCGATGTTCTTACCAACCCCCATGCTCCTCCGGCCCCCCCAATGTTCTATGCCAACCCCGATGCTCGTCCGGCCTCCCAATACTCGAGTCTGGCCCCCGACCACCCCCCTCCGGCCCCCACTTGATCCCTCCCTCCAGCCCCCACTTGATCCCTCCCTCCCTCCTCTCTGCAGCCTAGTGCCCGCAGCCATCCAGCCTCTCAATCTGGCTGGCTGGGGGTGGGAAACGGAGATTTCAAATGCCGTTACATTGGGCAGGGCCTACGGGAAACCCGTTCTCCCGGGTTTCCTAACCTCTTCTGAGCCTCCGCTCCCCACCCTGCTCCCAACCCGCCTCCCGATTACAATTCTGGCCTATGCTATCCCCGGGCGACCATGAGTTAACTAATACATAGAATGGAGCGTTACTTGGGCTGCAAGCATTCTTGCTATCAGCTCCTTCCTTTGCTTTTCTTTCGATTTAATCTCTGTTTCTTATTCCTTAGTTCACAGCGTTCTGTGGTCCCCCCTTCATACTCCTTACACTGCCGTGGCACTTGTTTCATTAGGGCATGGAGTAAGAATGTGCCATTTTTGATGAATGTCCATCATCAAAGACTCTACCCACCCCAGCCACAGTCTGTTCGCCCTCCTGCCATCTGGGAGACGCTACAGATGCATTCGCACCCGTACGACCAGATTTAGGAACAGCTTCTTTCCCAGGGCTGTCATCCTACTGAACTCCACAAATAAACTCTAAAGCCTGCACATCTGCCAATGCACTTTATTATGGTTATGTTTATGTTAATATACTACAAGCCAAATGTATGTTGAATGTTTAAATGTCTTAATCTAAATGTACACTCTCGGGAGCCACAAGCCTACATTTCGTTGTACTGCACTTGTGCACTAACAATGACAATAAAAGTTGATTTGATTTGATTTGAGACGTGATCTAAATGGACGAGGTAACAGGCTCGAGGGGCCGAATGGCTTGCTCCTGTCCCGAGGAATTGACGAGAGTTTTGTTGAGCAGAATTTGAACAAAATTGAAAGCCTCATGCATTCAAGATGGTGGAAGGATAACTCACTGCCCGTGCACTGGGATGGACGGTGATATTTCACTTTTATCCCTATGGGGAAGCCCCCTGCGTGATGACTGTTCCGCACCTTGCCCACCCTCAACAAGACATCTTGCCTCAAATGCTCCCATCTGTCATCTTGAATGCACAAGGCTTACAATTTTGTTCAAATTCTGCTCAACAGAAATCCCATCAATTCATAGGAAGAGGAGTCGGCCATTCAGCCCCTTGAGCCAGTTATGCCATTCAATCAGATTATGGGTGATCAGTCCTTCAACTCCATTTCCCTGCCTGGCATAGTGGTTAGCACTGTTGCCTCACAGCGCCAGAGACCCGGGTTCGAATCCGGCCTCGGGCGACTGTCTGTGTGGAGTTTGCACATTCTCCCCGTGTTTGCGTGGGTTTCCTCCGGGTGCTCCGGTTTCCTCCCACAGTCCAAAGATGTGCGGGTTAGGTTGATTGGCTATGATAAAATTGACCCTTAGTGTTAGGGGGATTGAATACGTGGGGTTGCGGGGATGGGGGTGGGATGTGTGTTGGTGTGGGGGTTGCGGGGATCGGGTGGGGTGTGTGTCGGTGCAGGCTCGATGGGCCGAGGTGGCCTCTGTCTGCACTGTGGGGTTTCTGTGATTCTGTGATATCCCTTGATACCGTTACCTAACAAAATTCTATCGATCTATTGAAAATTTCAATTGTCCCAGCCTTTTGTGGGAGAGGGTTCCAGATTTCCACTACCCTGTGTGTGAAAAAGTGCGTCCTGATTTCACTCCTAAATGGCCTGGCTTTAATTTTAAGATTGTGATCCCTTATTCTGGATTCCCCCACCAGAGGAAATAGTTTCCCTGTATCTACCCTATCGAATCCTTTTATTACTTTAAACACAGAACAGTAGCATAGTGGTAATGTTACTGGACTAGTGAATCTGGTAAGACTGGACTAATAATCTTGAGACTAAGGGCTGGATTTTCTCAATGGAGGCTTGCTGGAGGCGGGACTTCTGGTTCCCAGGTTTCAGTCCCGCCCCCAGCGACATCTGACCAACCCACGCTATTTTCCCTTGATTGGCCTTGTTAAGCCCGCCCTGTGGGCTTACCGGCCAATTAAGGGAAAGCCGGTGACAGATGACGTCAGCGTATGACGCTTCATCTGTCGAAATTTTTTTGACAGATGAATTGTCAGCATTTGACAGCTTTGAGAAGCTGTCAAACACTGACAATCTCTGTTGTAAGGTGAGCCCTTGCACGCAGGCTCACCAAGGCCTCTCTCAGCAGAAAGCAGATGGCTGCTGCATCTGAGAATGCAGCAGCCATTCTGTCATCTCTGCCGTTGAGATGAGGCACCTCCGGATCCTCAAAGGTTGAAGCCTGCAGAAAGAAACAAAGGTAAGGGAACTTTTTCCAACACTTTACACTCACCTCTCATACTTACCTGTCTGTACTTGCACCCATCACTCACCTCTACAGCTGACATTCGACCCCTCTCACCCCCGCAGACCCACTGCTCGCCTCGCTGACCCTGGCGAGGTGCACAGCCGTCGGGAAACCCGCAATTGCAGGCATAAAATGGGGAAAGGCCTCAAAACTGCACGTTAACTAGCTGTGAACAGGCAGTTAATTGGCTCTAATCCCCTTCCCGCCGTGAGGAGACGGGTCCCTACGTGACTCGGGGACCCGCCTCCCGGGTAGATGGCACGGAGGCGGGTTGGGTGCGGGGTCGGTACCCGCTCCCAGTTTCTGCTATTTTCCCGGCAGTCCCGCCTCCATACCTGCCTCCATACCTGCCTCCCCAGGGCTGGGAAAATTCCCCCCTAAGAGTTCAAATCCCACCCTGGCAGCTCAGGAATTTAAATTCAGTTAAATAAATCTGGAATAAAAAGCTAGTATTAGTAAAGGTGATCATGTAACTACCGGATTGTCATAACAACCCATCTGGTTCACTGCTTGTCCTTTAGGGAAGGAAATCTGCTGTCCTTACCCGGTCTGGCCTATATGTGACTCCAGACCCACAGCAAATGTGGTTGACCCTTAACTGTCCTTTGAAATGGCCGAGCAAGTCACTCAAGGGCAATTAAGGATGGGCAATAAATGCTGGCCTTGCCAGTGATGCCCACATCCTGTAAATGAATAAAAAAAAACTCAATTAGATCACTCCTCAACTGTCTAGACATGAGGGAATACAAGACATTGGGATTTAAAAGTTGTCCCAAATTTTCTATCTCAGAAGACAGTGGCCACCTTAAAGGAAGGGGATAAATTAGATACTTTTCTTTGTCCTACTTACAGACAGTGTTGTTTTCACCTTAGAAATGTCATCATTTAAATTTCAGTTTTAGTTTCATCTTTTTGCCTGTAGTTTTAGTGTTATTTTGTTTATAATTTTCAGAAGAAATTGAACCCCAGTTTGAAAGAAAGAGAATAAAGAAAGCACTTGCATTTATATAGCGCCTTTAATGACCTCCTGACCAATGTTCCCTATAATTTAATCTTGAGCGCGCGGGCCCTTTAACGGGTTGCGCGGCCCATTCAAATTTCTGCACGTGCGCGGTTTTTCCATTGTGACACCTGCGCGGGAGCTCCAGAGCGCTGCGTGACTTCACGGCCGCGTGGTCGCACGGCTTAACGGGAACTTTGCTCACGACATCCTAAAGCGCGTCGCAGTCAATGAAGCACTTTTAAAGTACAGTCACTGTTGTAACGTAGGGAAATGTGGCAGCCAATTCACGCACGGCAAGATCTCACAAACTGCAATGTGATAAATGACCAGATAATGTGGTTTCTTGGTTGAGGGATAGATATTGGCCAAGACACCGGGGAGAACTCCCCACTGCTCCTCTTCAAATCGCGACAGAGATCTATTGCGTCTATCTGAAGGAACTCAGTTTAATGCTCGACCAAAAAAAAATCTCACCCCCCGACAGTGAATAATCAGCCTAGGTTGTGTTTGTAAATCTCTAGCAGTGGGCCTTGAACCCATGACCTTCTGACTCAGAGGCGAGCATGCTACCACGGAGCCAAGGCATGACACCTTAAGGGGTAATTCCTCATCCCTAAACTCCCAGCAGAGAGCCACGTTCAAGGGATGCGTGGATCGAAGATTCGGGGCTACAGTGTGGTAGCTCTTCTGCCTGGGTTCCCTTTGAGTGCAGCTTCCTAGCTGGGGGTGCAGGAATTAACCCAAAAGTCCATTGGGCCAGAAATTCGGGTCGGAGGCTTCCCGCGGGTGCAAGCCCCCGACCTGCACTTACCTAGCGCGCCTGCCGTTGAGCTGTGGGCCCGCGTGGGATTCCGATCCTGGGCCTCCTCCAGCTGCCGGCGCACAGTGCTTGCGCATCCCAGGGGTGCAGTTAGTTCGAAGCGTCCCCTGGGATCACGTAGGCCATGGAGAGCCAATCGTAGCAGGGAATCTCTATTCATAGATTTGACAGGAAGTCCTGTCAAATCTATGAATAGAGATCGGCCCCAAAACCTAACTAAAACTTCAAATAAATTTTTTTTTAAATCACATTTTTAAAATAACTATAAATTACATAAAATAACTTTTTTAAACAATAATTTAAATTTTTGAAAAAAATTAATTACAGTTTTTAACAGGGCTAAAAATAAACTTACCTTTCTTTAAAGTATTTAAAAATAATAAACCTGTGGAAAAAATGTTTTAATTTTACTTAATTCACCACTTACCTTGTTAAAAGCAGGCCTTGCGACTGCTTTTTAAACGCGCAGCTGCTGGAGAAACCTGTAAAAAAAACGTAAGCTCCAGGCGTACGCGCTGCCTCTCCGGTGCACGCGTTCAACCTGTGAACTCCTTCCTTCAAGGGAACGGAAGTTCCGGTTTCCAGCGCATGCGCAGTGCATGCACGAAACCGGCACTTTCGTTGGCCCTACGCGTGAGTACCCCGTACGTACTCAACCGTGGGGACCCGAATTTCTGGCCCAATATTACGTTCCCAAATTTTAGTCATGTTTTAGTTAGAAAAAAATGTAGCCCAATTTTTTTTTTTTAGCTTTCCATATTTTCACTCAAGTCTTTTCTGGAATGTTCTGAAAAATGGTAGGGCAGTATTCCAACCCGCAGTGTTCATGTACGACCATTTAAAGTGCTCATACTATATTGACGAGCGCGCTGTCTTTAAGCAGGCGCTAATTCACTCTAAACCAGGTTTAAAGTAATGCCCAGTGGAACGCAGTACAAGCTCGTCGAGCCGTGATCTTAACCGATCAGAAGTGTTTTCAAAAAAATGCCACCAATTATTGATTCACTTCTCACACAACTCCCGCAGCCAAAGAAAGGTTGAGAAATAATAAGCTGACCGAGACTCGCCTGTTTCAACATCTGACGGAAGTTGTGCATCACTGACCAGTGCGTTTTAGTGCTGGGAACAATTTTCATTTCAATCTCCTATCTTCATCCGGAATCTTAATCTCATTTCAGTTCTAATTTTAACTTAGTGTACAAAAAAAACAATCATTTTAGTTAACTGCTATTTTCCTCAATGAAAACAACAATGTTTACAAACTACCAAAGTATCACGGCCTGGGTGAAAATAGTCTTCATAACTTAGGTTTGGTAAACTTGATTGGCACCCCATCCACCACCTTAAACATTCACTCCCTCCACCACCGGCGCACCATGGCTGCAGTGTGTACCATCTACAAGATGCACTGCAGCAACTTGCCAAGGCTTCTTCGGCAGCACCTCCCAAACCCGCGACCTCTTCCACCTAGAAGGACAAGGGCAGCAGGCGCATGGGAACACCACCATCTCCAAGTTCCCCTCCAAGCCACACACCATCCTGACTTGGAAGTATATCACCGATCCTTCATCGTCGCTGGAACTGGAACTCCCTGACAGCACTGTGGGAGCACCTTCACTACACGGGACTGCAGCGGTTCAAGAAGGCGGCTCACACCACCACTTTCTCAAGGGCAATTAGGGATGGGCAATAAATGCTGGCCTTGCCAGCGACGCCCACATCCCATGAACGAATAAAAAAAAATTAAAACCAAGGTCACGCATTGAGCTGGGTCCTTTAATCCAAAAAAGAGGCTGCAGCATATGAAGATGCATGGTCTGGCATTGTGTAATTAATAATGATAAATGGATTATGATTTGGAGCAATATGATAACAAGCAGGCTTCAGTGTGTTCCTTTCCTAACAGATTACCTTGTCAGATTTGTTAATTCAGTGTCAACCATTTGACACCCTTCTGTTGGATACAATTGAAATACAAACAACAACACACTGCAGCCCAGCTAACAGAGGCTTCCCAGTACAGACAGGCATGTCTTTCATTTCTAAAAGGTGACTTTGCAAATGGCTCAGTTGGTAAGTGCACGGGCTGCTGTGGGGCCGAACCACATAGAACAGCGGTGTTAACTGTGGCTCAATGGGCGGCACGCTCGTCTCTGGGTCAGCAGGTTGCGGGTTCACAGTCCCACTCCAGAGGCTTGAGCACGAATTCTAGGCTGACACTCCCAGTGCTGCGCTGTCGGAGGTGCCGTCTTTCGGATGAGACATTAAACCGAGGCCCCGTCTGCGCTCTCAGGTGGATGGAAAAGGTCCCGTGGGTGCTATTCAAAGAAGAACAGGGGAGTTCTCCCACCACCACCTCCACCCCCGCCGCCATGACCTGGCCAATATTTATCCTTCAACCAACATCACTAAAACAGATTATCCGGTCATTATCACATTGCTGTTTGTGGGAGCTTGCTGTGTGCAAGTTGGCTGCTGCGTTTCCTACATTACAACAGCGACTACATTTCAAAAAAGTACTTCATTGGCTGTAAAGCGCTTTGGGACGTCCTGAGGTCGTGAAAGACACAGTATAAATGCAAGTTGCTCAGTGTGCTCCCAGGTTTAGTCCATGGCCTGTGTTAGTTGATCTCAGTCCCTGGACTAGAGAAGATTAAAAGAAAACAACAGTCAGGGTTTCCATTCTTGAGCCCATGTGGAATGTGTCACACACACAGAAAGCCCATTTGTGTAAGGTTATGGGAGGGTCCTCTTTGCTAGCTGCAAGGATCCAACGTGAGTTGGGCTCTTCCTTGAGTTCACAATACGAGACTATACCTTTCAGCCTGCAGTGTCCTAGAGTCATAACGGCACAGAAGGAAGCCATTCGGCCCATCGAGTCCGTGCTGGCTCTCTGTAGAGCAATCCAGTCAGTCCCATTCCCCCGCTCTATCCCCGTAGCTCTGCAAGTTTATTTCCCTCAAGTGCCTATCCAGTCTCCCCTTGAAAACACTGAGTGTCTCCGCTTCCACCGCTTCCGTCGGCAGTGAGTTCCAGGTCCTCACCACTCGCTGCGTAAAAAAGATTTTCCTCACATCCCCCTGTATCTCTTGCCCAAAACCTTAAATCTGTGTCCCCCTAGTCCTTGTACCATCGACTAATAGGAACAGCCTTTCCCCGTCTAGCCTATCCAAACCCGTCATAATCTTGTACACCTCTATCAAATCACCCCTCAACCTCCTTTGCTCTAATGAAAACAAATCCAGCTTCTCCAACCTGTCCTTGTAGCTAAGATCCCCCATCCCCGGAACCATTCTGGTAAATCTCCTCTGCACCCTCTCAAGGGCCTTCACATCCTTCCTAAAGTGTGGTGACCAGAACTGGACGCAATACTCCAGTTGTGGCCTAACCAGCGCAACAGCAGTGTGCAGAAAGGGTGGGATTCAAGTTGACAAGTAGAGTTGGCATTCTGTAGAAAAAGAGAAGTCAGCTGATTTTGCCAGCCTGGGAGTTTTGTTCGACACGGTTGCCCTTTTCCAGCGCTGCTGCTTAATGAACGTGGGTCTTGATTAAAATAGGACAGTTGAGAGGTTTGCACAAACTGCCCCTAAACTGGCACTAAAATTGGCGCTCTAACCGTGAGGGTTAAGGGGTAGCTGGTGTGGGGAATAGGAAAGGTCACAGTGGTGTGGATGGTTTCTCCTTTGAGGACTGGGGGCTACGGTTAGGGCACATTGTTGGAGCAGAGCAGAGGGAGTTTTACTCAACGTCTAAGCCATGTTGTACCTGACCTTGTAATAGTTGATGCTGACGCGGGGCGCCTGAAATGGAAAAAGTGCGAACAAAAAGCTCTTGGATTTATGTGGGTACAGCAGCCTCGTGGTTACAGTACTGGACTAGTAACCCAGAATTTGTAAGTTGAAAGCCCAGCAAGCAAGTTGTGAAATCAGAACGTGACCATGAAATCTGCTATCACTGACATGAATCTTGTCATTCATGTGGAAATGACTTATGAAGTAATACTGGGCGGCCTGCTGGTGGCGCTGTCCAGGGAGAGTATAAATACTCGGGCACGGGCCCAGCTTGCTCAGGACATTCTTTAACAGGAACTAGTGAAGGACAACTAGATCTCCATGTTGAAAAACAGTTGATTAAAGCCTTGCTTAATACTCAGACCAAGTGCCTAGTAGTTTTCTTACGTCAATCATGTTGTCAAAATCCAACTGGTTCACTAATGGAACTAAGGGAACCTGCCACCTTTACCCAATCTGACCTACTTGTGACTCCAGACTGGTGTTATGTGTTTGACTCTTAACGCCCTCCAGGAAACTAGGGATGGACAATAAATACTGCCTTGCCAGTGCTACCCACGTCCCAAAAACAGATTTAAAAAAACCCAGTAATGCTCTTCACGTAAAAGAAATGTTAGAGAGAGCGTAACAAGACAGAAGTGCACACTGAGCAGGGGAAAGGAGATTTGTGGAAGACCAAAAGCATGGTCCATACTCTGTGGAATTTAGAAGAATGAGAGGTGATCTCATTGAAATATACAAGATTCTGAGGGGGATTGACAGGGTAGATGCTGAGAGGTTGTTTCCCCCTGGCTGGGGAGTCTAGAACTCGGGGGGCACAGTCTCAGGATAAGGGGTCGGCCATTTAAGACTGAGATGAGGAGGAATTTCTTCACTCAGAGGGTTGTGAATCTTTGGAATTCTCTACCCCAGAGGGTTGTGAATCTTTGAAATTCTCTACTCCAAAACGCTAAATCGTTGAGTATATTCAAGGCTGAGATCGTTAGATTTTTGGACTCTAGGGGAATCAAGGGATATGGAGATCGAGCAGGAAAGTGGAGTTGACGTCGAAGATCAGCCATGATCTCATTGAATGGTGGAGCAGGCTCGAGGGGCCATATGGCCTCCTCCTGCTCCTAATTCTTATGTTCTTAGGGTCAAGGAAAAGGCTTTTCAGCGGATTTCTGTGGGCAGGATGTGAAGTAGCATGGCAAAGTGGTTTGGAGAGAGAACGCTAGAAGGCGTGGCCTGAGATAGCGGCCTCGCAATGTGAAGCAAAGGGGCAAGTTCCAATGTGGTATCAGAGGGCGAGGACACATGTTCACAAAATATATTTTGAACTGTGAATCCATACAATAGAAATGGAAGTGTTATGGTATTGAGGTCCACAAATTCCTCCCTTGGGATACCAATGTACGAGCGATGGACACCTTAAATGTGCCTTAAATTTCTGTCTCTGTCACTTTAGCAAAGGCTTTAACCCATTAAACAGGCTCGGCTAAAATAGCAGGCAGGAGAGATTTCAGACAAACACGTTACGCCAAGGCGGAATTTCAGACTGCTTCGGCACTCTAACCCAGTGTAGGAAGGGTTAATTGATCTGTCCCCTTTTAACAATAGAGCGCTGCCTATTGTCAGCTTTATAACAAACATTATTTATGCATATTAAAAATGACAAACATCCATACTTCATAATGATCCACAGAGTGGTGCTGACATCATCGAGACAAGCCAGGGAACAATCACCTCAATAAGCAATTAAAATGCATATCAGCAAGGACCCATCAGGTTCCATTTCCACACTAATTTATCTTGGTAAATAGACAACGGATGTCCCTCATTCATCAAGATGATAAAATTATGCAAATGATAAATGAGTTTATAGATAGCTTCACTGCGTCTTGTTTTAATGGATGATACAATGCAGATGATGGTTCTGTCAAGCACAGACCAGGCGCTTTTTTTTTGCTCTCTCTCACTTATGTGACAGTCTTACTAAACATAAATAATTGTTTACTGAAGACAAGGCTCCTAATTTAGGGCAATGTCTTTGTGTGTTTTAAATTTTCCTTTAACGCGCAGCCGAGAGAAGAGAAAAGTTGTCACTCAAGTGAAACACAGTTAGCGGGGAAGGGGGAAAAGAATCCTCTAAACATCGTGCCGGCTGGCTCCTTGCGGCATTGCTTGACGGAGCTAACACCACGCCGAGCAGCGACTTCTTTCCCAAGATCGTATCCTGCAAATTACTGTCGGAGATGTCATCGTATCAATGCGTAACACGGTTGTATCAAATGCCTCTCGCTGCTATTTTAACGGAGGGGTCTGGGTTAATATCACTGTTAAAATAGTGCGGGAGAGGAATCTGGTACAAGATAGCAATAACATCCCCAGACAGTAACCTCTAGCACTATGCCCCTGTTGAGGTGTTCTACGCAATTCAGGAATACTTTTGATGCAACTTTTGTGCAAATAATTTTAATAACCTGGAATACTGCGTGCAGTTTTGGTTTCCATATTTAAGAAAAGATATACTTGCTCTCGAGGCAGTTCAGAGAAGGTTCACTCGGTTGATTCCAGAGATGAGGGGGTTGACGTATGAGGAAAGGTTGAGTAGGTTGGGACTCTACTCATTGGAGTTCAGAAGAATGAGAGGCGATCTTATCGAAACATATAAGATTGTGAGGGGGCTTGATCGGGTGGATGCGGTGAGGATGTTTCCACTGATGGGTGAGACTAGAACTAGGGGGCATAATCTTAGAATAAGGGGCTGCCCTTTCAAAACTGAGATGAGGAGAAACTTCTTCACTCAGAGGGTAGTAAATCTATGGAATTTGCTACCCCAGAGAGCTGTGGAAGCTGCAACATTAAATAAATTTAAAACGGAGATAGACATTTTCCTAGCAGATAAGGGAATTAGGGGTTACGGGGAGCGGGCAGGGAAGTGGACGTGAGTCTAGATTCAGATCAGCCATGATCCTATTGAATGGCGGAGCAGGCCCAAGGGGCCGTATGGCCTACTCCTGCTCCTATTTCTTATGTTCTTATGTTCTTAATTAAAAGGCTAGAAGATTAAGGGGTGATCTGATCGAGGTGTTTAAGATGATTAAAGGATTTGATAGGGTAGATAGTGAGAAACTATTTCCTCTGGTGGGGGGAGCCCAGTGCAAGGAGGTATTAGGGCTCATGGGATTGGGGGTAATATACTAGCATGGATTGAGGATTGGCTAACGGACAGAAAACAGAGAGGAGGAATAAACGGGTCATTTTCGGGTTGACGGGCTGTAATTAGTAGGGTTCCGCAAGGATCAGTGCTTGGGCCTCAGCTATTCACAATCTATATCAATGATTTGGATGAGGGGACCAAATATAACATATCCAAGTTTGCTAATGATACAAAGCTGGGTGGGAATGTAAGTTGTGAGGAGGATGCAAAGAGGCTTCAAGGGGATATAGACAGGCTAAGTGAGTGGGTAAGAACATGGCAAATGGAATATAATGTGGAGAAATGTGAAGTTATCCACTTTGGTAGGGAAAATAGAAAAGCAGAGTATTTTTTAAATGGTGAGAGATTACATAAGAACATAAGAAATAGGAGCAGGAGTAGGCCAATCGGCCCCTCGAGCCTGCTCCGCCATTCAATAAGATCATGGCTGATCTGATCCTAACCGCCAATCCACTATCACAGAACCATCTCCTGAATCTAACAGAATTAGACACACGAAATAGGAGCAGGATCAGGCTACACGGCCCCTGGGCCCGCTCCGCTACCCACAGGGCCATGACCGATCCGAACCTAGACTCATGTCCAAATTCCTGCCCGCTCCCCGTAACCTTTAATTCCCTTTACTTCTAGGAAACTGTCTATTTCTGTTTTAAATTTATGTAATGATGTAGCTTCTACAGCTTTTTGGGGCAGCATATTCCATGGACCTACCACCCTCTGAGTGAAGTAGTTCCTCCTCATCTCAGTTTTGAAAGAGCAGCCCCTTATTCTAAGACTATGCCCCCTAGTTCTAGTTTCACCCATCATCGGGAGCATCTTCCCCGCTTCCACCCGATCCAGCCCCTTCACAATCTTATATGTTTCTATAAGATCGCCTCTCATTCTTCTGAACTCCAATGAGTAGAGTCCCAATCTACTCAACCTCTCCTCATATGTCCATCCCCTCATCCCCGGGATTAACCGAGTGAACCTTCTTTGTACTGACTCGAGAGCAAGTATGTCCTTTCTTAAGTATGGACACCAAAACTGTACACAGTATTCCAGGTGCGGTCTCACCAATACCTTGTACAACTGAAGCAATACCTCCCTATTTTTATATTCTATCCCCCTAGCAATGAAAGCCAACATTCCATTGGCCTTCTTAATCACTTGCTGCACCTGCATACTAACCTTTTGAGTTTCGTGCACCAGGACCCCCAGATCCCTTTGTACTTCAGTACTTTCCAGTTTCTTGCCATTAAGATAATAACTTGCTCTACGATTTTTCCTGCCAATGTGCATAACCTCACACTTTCCAGTATTGTATTCCATCTGCCAAATCTCTGCCCACTTACTTAGCCTGTCTATGTCCCCTTGCAGGTTTTTTATGTCCTCCTCACTCACTACTTTCCCTCCCATCTTAGTATCATCTGCAAACTTTGATATGTTACACTCGGTCCCCTCCTCCAAATCGTTAATATAGATTGTAAAGAGTTGGGGACCCAGCACTGACACCTGCGGAACACCACTAGTTACTGATTGCCAGTCTGAGAATGAACCATTTATCCCAACTCTCTGCCTTCTGTTAGATAGCCAATCCTCTATCCATGCCAGAATATTACCCCCAATCCCATGATTTTTTATCTTAAGCAATAATCTTTTGTGTGGCACCTTGTCAAATGCCTTTTGGAAGTCTAAATACACTACGTCCGCTGGTTCCCCTTTATCCACCCTATACGTTACTTCCTCAAAGAACTCCAGCAAATTTGTCAAACATGACTTCCCCTTCATAAAACCATGCTGACTTTGTCCTATTAAATTATGATTATCCAAATGTCCTGTTACTGTCTCCTTAATAATGGACTCCAAAATTTTACCTACCACAGATGTTAGGCTAACCGGTCTATAGTTTCCAGCCTTCTGTCTACTGCCCTTTTTAAATAAGGGTGTTACATTAGCAGTTTTCCAGTCTGCCGGGACCTTTGCCGAGTCCAGGGAGTTTTGGAAAATTATTACCAATGCATCCACAATCCCTACCGCCACTTCCCTCAAGACCCTAGGATGTAAGCCATCAGGTCCAGGTGATTTATCCGCCTTGAGTCCCATTATTTTACCGAGTACCACTTCCTTAGTGATTTTGATCGTGTTTAGCTCCTCCCCCCCTTTAGCCCCCTGTTTGTCCAGTGTTGGGATATTCTTAGTGTCTTCTACTGTAAAGACTGATGTAAAATATTCATTCAGTGTTTTTGCCATCTCCATATTTCCCACCATTAATTTCCCGGTCTCATCCTCTAAGGGACCAACATTTACTTTAGCCACCCTTTTTCTTTTTATATAACTATAAAAACTCTTCCTATCTGTTTTTATATTTTTTGCTAATTTACTTTCATAATCTATCTTCCCTTTCTTAATCAATCTTTTTGTTATTTTTTGCTGTCTTTTAAAGTTTTCCCAATCCTCTATCCTCCCACTAGATTTGGCTACCTTATATGCCCTTGTTTTTAGTCGAATACTATCCTTAATTTCTTTACTTAGCCACGGATGGCTGTCTTTTCTTTTACACCCTTTTCTTCTCAGTAGAATATATATTTTTTAGAAGTTGTAAAATAACTCCTTAAATGTACACCACTGATCATGTACCGTCTTACCCTTTAATCTATTTTCCCAATCCACTCTACTCAATTCCGCTCTCATACCTTCATAGTCTCCTTTATTCAAGCTTAGCACGCTTGTTTGAGATCCAACCTTCTCACCCTCTAATTGAATATGGAATTCAACCATGTTATGGTCACTCATTCCAAGGGGATCCTTTACTAGGACATTTTTAATTAATCCCGTCTCGTTACACAGGACCAGATCTAAGGTTGCTTGCCCCCTGGTCGGTTCAGTTACATACTGCTCAAGAAACCTATCCCTATTACACTCAATGAGCTCATCCTCAAGGCAGCCCTGCCCAATTTGATTTGTCCAATTAATATGATAGTTAAAATCCCCCATAATTATAGATGTTCCCTTATTACAAGCCTCAGCTATTTCCTGATTGATACTCCGTCCAACAGAGTTGCCACTGTTCGGAGGCCTATAGACTACGCCCACTAGTGTTTTTTTCCCCTTAATATTCCTTACCTCCACCCAAACTGTTTCATTATCCAGATCTTTTGACCCAATATCATTTCTCTGTATTACAGTGATTCCTTCCTTTATTAACATAGCCACCCCACCTCCCCTTCCTTCCTGCCTGTCCTTCCTGATCGTTAAATAACCTGGTATGTTTAATTCCCAGGCATTGTCACCCTGCAGCCATGTTTCTGTAATGGCCACAAGATCATACCCATATGTAGTTATTTGTGCCATTAACTCGTCTATTTTGTTACGAATGCTACGTGCATTCAGATAGAGAACTTTCAAAGATGTTTTGTGACACTTAGTTCCTGCTTTTGCCCTTTTTATTACTTTACCTTTTACTCCATACCTTCTGCCCCTTCCTGACACGCTCTGGTTTTTAATTTCCCCACTGCTACCTAAGTCTATGACCTTCTCTGTTGTCATTTTTATTATTTGCTCTCTAGGAACCTCCCCCCCACTAGTTAGTTTAAAGCCCTCTCTACAGCCCTAGTTATATGATCCACCAGGACTCTAGTCCCAGCACTGGCCAAGTGAAGCCCGTCCCGACGGAACAGCTCCCTCCTGCCCCAGTACTGGTGCCAGTGTCCCAGGAAGCAAAACCCATTTCTCCCACACCAGTCTTTGAGCCACGCATTTAACTCTCTAATTTTATTTGTCCTAGCCAAATTCGCTCGTGGCTCAGGTAATAATCCAGAGATTATTACCCTTGTGGTTCTGCTTTTTAATTTGGCCCCTAGCTGCTCAAACTCCCTCAGCAGAACCTCCTTCCTTGTCCTATCTATGTCGTTGGTATCAACATGGACCACGACAACTGGATCCTCCCCCTCCCACTCCAAGTTTCTCTCCAGCCCAGAGGAGATGTCCTTAACCCTGGCACCGGGTAGGCAACACAGCCTTCGGGACTCTCGCTCTTGGCTGCAAAGAACTCTATCTATCCCCCTAACGATACTATCCCCTACCACTACAACATTTCTTTTAACTCCCCCCACTTGAATGGCCCCCTGCTCCACGGTGCTGTGGCCAGGTTGCTCATCCTCCCTGCAGTCCCTGCTCCTGTCCCCACAGGGAGTAAGAGCCTCGAACCTGTTGGACAAGTGCAAGGGCTGCGGCTCCTCCAACACTACCTCCTGGATCCCCGTACCTGCCTCACTTCTAGTCACACCATCCTGACCCTGGCCACGGACTACATCTGCGTTAATTAATCTAATTGGTGTGACTACCTCGTGATACACAGAGTCCAGGTAACTCTCCCCCCTCCCTGATGTGTCTCAGTATTTGAAGCTCGGACTCCAGCTCTTCAACACGGAGCCGGAATTCCTCGAGCAGCCAACACTTACTGCAAATGTGATCACCGTGAGCATCAATGGTGTCCACCAGCTCCCACATATTGCAGCAGCAACACATCGCCTGATCTCCCATTCTATGTAATTAATTAAATTTATTAATATTATTCTTAAATATCCTCTGCCCCGATTCTAGATGGTGAATATCACACCTTAGAAACTATAAACCAAAGAGATTTAAGCTTAAAAGGGAGAAATACTTACCAACCAATCACTTACCCGCTTTCTGGTGACGTCACACTTGGATTACTTTTTACCTCTCTCCTTCCAGACTGGAGACTGGAGACTGGTTCACGTCACCTGGTCTCTGGGACTTTTATAGCCCCGCTCTGCCGCTCAGGATTCCCGCCGACGCTGTGAGACCTTACCTGGTCTCTGGGGACTTTTATACCCCGCTCTGCCGCTCAGGATTCCCGCCGACGCTGTGAGGCCTTACCTGGTCTCTGGGGACTTTTATACCCCGCTCTGCCGCTCAGGTTTCCCGCCGACGCTGTGAGGCCTTACCTGGTCTCTGGGGACTTTTATACCCCGCTCTGCCGCTCAGGTTTCCCGCCGATGCTGTGAGGCCTTACCTGGTCTCTGGGGACTTTTATACCCCGCTCTGCCGCTCAGGATTCCCGCCGACGCTGTGAGGCCTTACCTGGTCTCTGGGGACTTTTATACCCCGCTCTGCCGCTCAGGTTTCCCGCCGACGCTGTGAGGCCTTACCTGGTCTCTGGGGACTTTTATACCCCGCTCTGCCGCTCAGAGATTGGGAAATGTTGGTGTTCAGAGGGACCTGGGTATCCTTGTACACGAATCACTGAAAGTTAACATGCAGGTACAGCAAGCAATTAGGAAAGCAAATGGTATGTTGGCCTTTATTACAAGTAGAATTTTAGTATAAGAGTAAAGACGTCTTACTGCAATTATATAGGGCCCTGGTGAGATCACACCTGGAGTACTGTGTACAGTTTTGGTCTCCTTACCTAAGGAAGGATATACTTGCCATAGAGGGAGTGCAGTGAAGGTTCAACAGACTGATTCCTAGGATGGGTGGATTGACCTATGAGGAGAGATTGAGTAGACTAGGCCTATATTCTCTAGAGTTTAGAAGAATGAGAGGTGATCTTACTGAAATGTATAAAATTCTTAAGAGGCTTGACAGGGTAGATGCAGGGAGGATGTTTCCCCTGGCTGGGGAGTCTAGAACCAGGGGTCACAGTCTCAGAATAAGGGGTCGGCCATTTAGGACTGAGATGAGGAGAAATCTCTTCACTCAGAGGGTGGTGAATCTTTGGCATTCTCTACCCCAGAGGGCTGTGGAGGCTCAGTTGTTGAGTATATTCAAGACAGAGAACGATAGATTTTTGGAAATTAAGGGATATGGGGATAGTGCAGGAAAGTGGAGATGAGGTAGAAGATCAGCCATGATCTCATTGAATGGCGGAGCAGGCTCGAGGGGCCGAGTGGCCAACTCCTGCTCCTATTTCTTATGTTCTTATGTATAACCTTAAAATCAGAGCTAGACCATTCAGGGGTGATGGCAGGAAGCACTTCTTCACACAAAGGGTAGTAGAATTCTGGAACTCTCTCCCCCAAAAAGCTGTCGAGGCTGGGGGGTCAATTGAAAATTTCAAAACTGCGATTGACAGGTTTTTGTTGGGCAAGAGTATTAAGGGTTACGGAACCAAGGTGGGTAAATGGAGCTAAGATACAGATCTAATTGAATGGCGAAACGGGTTCGAGGGGCTGAATGGCCTTCTCCTGTTCCTATGTTCCTATGCTAAGAGGAGATTTAATAGAGATTTTCAGAATTATGAAGGGTTCTGACGCAGTGAATAGGGAAAGACGGTTTGCTGTGGTTAGGGAGCCAGTCACAAGGGGTAATCAGTTTAGAACTGACACTGAAAGAGTGAGCAGAGGGGTTAGGAGTAATGTCTTTATGCAGAGTGGTTAGAGCAGGGAGTAGTTGAGGTAAAGAACATTGCACCTGAATCTGAATTGCATTTAAGGAAAAGTTGAATAAATATTTAAATAGAGACAGATACAGAGCTATAAAGAAAGAAAGAACAGAAGAAAGAGAAAGACAGAAAGAAAGAAAGACTTGCATTTAGAGTAGGGCAGTGGGATTTTTAGAAGGCTCTAGCTAAGAGCTGGCACAGACACGATGGGCTGAGGGAAAGAGAGGGAAGAGAGACAAAGAGAGAGAGAGAATATCTTAGAAGAAAGAAGGCTACACAAACATATTGGGTTTCTCTAAACTGTCTCTCCTCAGCATCGTACTTGGTATAAAGCCAGGTAGGTTCAAACAGTGGGCCATGGGCCAGAAATGACTCCCAAAAACCTCCAAACTAGTTGACATGAATCAGTCATTCATGGAAGAAAGACTTATGAAATAATACTGAGCAGCCTGCGGGTGGCGCTGTCCAGGGAGAGTATAAATACTCGGGCACGGGCCCAGCTTGCACAGGACATCCTTAACAGGAACTAGTGAAGGACACAACTAGACCTCCATGTTGTAAAACAGTTGATTAAAGCTTTGTTTAACGCTTAGACCAAGTGCCGAGTAGTTTTCTTACGTCATTAGCCACTCATCCCTATTTACAAACATACAATAATTTAAAGAAAGACTTAAAGAAAGACTTGCATTTCTATAGCGCCTTTCACGACCACTGGACATCTCAAAGCGCTTTACAGCCAATAAAGTACTTTTGAAGTTCAGTCACTGTTGTAATGTGGGAAACGCGACAGCCAATTTGCACACAGCAAGATCCCACAAACAGCAATGTGAAAATGACCAGATAATGTTTTTGTTATGTTGGTGGAAGGAGAAATATTGGCCAGGACACCGGGGATAACTCCCCTGCTCTTCTTCAAAATAGTGCCATGGGATCAGACGGGGCCTCAGTTTTACGTCTCATTCGAAAGACAGCACGTCCGACAGTGCAGCACTCCCTCAGCACTGCACTGGAGTGTCAGCCTAGCTTCATGTGCGCAAGTCCCTGGAGTGAGACTTGAACCCACAACCTTCTGACTCAATGACAAAAGGACAAAACCAAATGGTCCATCCAGCCTGTCCCACCCAGACAGGGACCAAAATTCCACCCTCTGCCCCAGTCACGCAAAATTACCCCCTGTATCTGTCAGCTTCATTCCGTGGTAGCACTCTTGCCTCTGAGTCAGAAGGTTGTGGGTTCAAACCCCACCCCAGGACTGGAGCACAAAATCTAGGCTGACGCCTCCGCAGTACTGAGGGAGTGCTGCACTGTCGGAGGTGCCATATATCGGATGTGACATTAAACAGAGGCCAGGTGGATGGAAAAGATCCCTTTGGAGCTTTTGGGGTAAAAAGAACAGGGACTTCTCATAGTGCCCTGGTCAACATTCAAACATCATCCAAAACCTCTAAAACAGATAAACTGCTCACTCATCTCATTGCTGCTTGCGGGATCTTGCTTTGTGCAAGTCGTCTGCCACGTTTGCCTAATTTAACCGCCGTGACTGCACTTCAAACATAATTAATTGGTTGTGGAGCACTTTGGGACATCCTGAGGAGATAAAATGCGTGTTCTTCTGCCATATTTCTTATTTGCTGATTTGTTTGAATCATGTGGATCTGGAGGTGCGGAAGGGCTGGTTTTAGTGGTGTTGCTTCATCGGTGGATGAATGCTAAATCAGAACACCGAGGCCCATTAGTATCAGCGACTTGAGATATTTACAAATTAATGGCCCCTGAGGCTCCGTGGTACGTACCTAACCATCCACTGAATAGAAACATCTCGTTTAGTATAGATGCATTTAAGGGGAAGCTGGATAAGCACATGAGGGAGAAAGAAATAGAAGGACATGCTGATAGGGTGAGATGAAATAAGGGTGGGAGGAGGCTCGCGTGGAGCATAAACACCAGCATAGACCAGTTGGGCCGAATGGCCTGTTTCTGTGCTGTAAGTACTTTGTACTTTGTAATAAATGGTGACGTAATAAAACTCACTTGGTTTGAGCATAAAGCAAGGCTTTAATCAACTTGTTTCAGAACATGGAGGCCTAGTTGTACTTCACTAGCTCCTTGTCTTACAAAATGTCCCTGGAATGCTGGGGCCCACACCCGAGTATTTATACTCCTTGGACGGTGCCACCAGCTGGCCGTCCAGTGTTATTTTATAAGTAGTTTCTTGATGATGAGATTTATAACAAATGGCATACAGAGATGTCTTTGTAGGGCAAGAATTCTCTGGACTCTAAAAGATTCTTTTGTTGCTGTTGGAATGTGATTACTTCAAATTTATTTTATATTTCTATGAACTGCAAGCTAATCCTTTCATTGGCCAGCACAGGTATTTTCTATTTGTTGATGCCTTGTTTCATCATTGGGCGTTTGATCAATCTTCAAAGTTTCTTTACGGAATCTTTGTTCTTGGTTTCTTTTTTGTTTTGTGTTGTGGGATTAATCCGTTTTCCATTTCTGGCTGTAGCTTTTATTTGTCAAGGAGTTGATCAGAACTCTTAGGGGTGAAGCTGTCTCCGCCGTGCTCGGCATACCAAAAAAATCAGAAACTTGTCTAATTAAAAAAATATCATTTAAAGAAAAGAAAGACTTGCATTTCTATAGCGCCTTTCACAACCTCGGGATGTCCCCAAAGAGCTTTACAGCCAACAAAGTACTTTTTTGAAGTGCAGTCACTGTTGTAATGTGGGAAATGCGGCAGCCAATCTGCGCACAGCAAGCTCCCACAAACAGCAATGTGAAAATGACCAGATAATCTGTTTTAGTGATGTTGGTTGAGGGATAAATATTGGCCCCAGGACACCAGGGAGAACTCTGGTTATTGGACTTTTTGTTACAGTTTATTTGTTTAATGTATTTTTTATGGTTTAAACACAAAGAGGACATGGCAGCAGTGTACTAAGGCCTCCTAAACCGCCCTCTGGCGGCCAGCAGAGGAACGTGTAGCTGGGACCCTGACAGTATTCCCCCCCCCAGGGACGGCACCTGACGTACCCACAGTAGCCTCTGGCTGGCGCCGGTGGAACTGCCGGATAAGCCCAGGATCCAGGATGTCCCGAGCCGGAACCCAGGAGCGCTCCTCGGGGCCGTAACCCTCCCAGTCCACCAAATACTGGAGTCCCCCGCGGACCCGGCGGGAGCAAAGGAGACGGCGGACAGTGTAGGCGGGCTGGCCCCCTACTAGTCAAGGGGCTGGAGGTGGTCTGGTGGCTGGAGCTAGGGGACTGGTCCGCACAGGTTTGAGACGGGAGACATGGAAGGATGGATGGATCCTCATGGATCGAGGCAACAGGAGACGGTAGGTGGCATGGCAGGTAGGACCCCATTCCATGAGTGCCCCGGTAAACCAGTTGATATGTGGATTATGGAGAGCCAACCAGGGAAAGCCCAGGACCAGAGGAAACTCGGGAGAATGAATGAGGTGGAACTGGATTGTCTCTTGGTGGTGCTTCTCCGCACATAGTCGCAGGGGGGCGGTAATTCGGCGGACGTTACCAGAGCCAAGGGGTCTACCATCAAGGGCAGTAATTGTAAGAGGATGGTCGAGGTTGGCCGTCGGGATCTTGAGCTATCTAGCGAAGTTGATATCCATGAAATTCCCTACCGCTCCGGAATCCACGAAAGCACGGAGGGTGTGTTGCTGATTACCCCAGGAGAGAAAAGAGTAGAGACGGACACCGGAAGAAGCAGATTCGGGAGTGGTGTTTTGACTCGTCACAGTTCTCCCGCTCCTGGACGAGTCCTGGCTTTTCCCCGCCAACTCGGGACAGGAATCGCGGAAGTGACCGAATCCCCCGCAGTAAAGACAGCGACTCTCGCACATTCGTCGCTCCCGTTCAGATTGGGAGAGTCGAGTTCTGCCCAGCTGCATGGGCTCCTCCACGGCGGTAGGTGGCGTTGGGCTCGGGGGTGCTGCATTGGGGTCTGGGGGTGAAAGGAACGGATGGCGGCGTTCTCTTCGCCGCCCGCGGAGTCGATTGTCAATCCGAATGGCCACATCGATAAGAGCCTCGAGATCATCGCTAGATCTGCGAGAGGCCAGTTCATCTTTGACCTCCTCCGAAAGTCCATGAAAAAAAGTGGCGATGAGTGCCTCCGTATTCCAAAGACTTTCAGTGGCGAGAGTACGGAATTCTATGGCGTAGTCCGATACACTATGATTCCCCTGATGGAGATGGAGCAGTCTATTGGCCGCCTCTCGCCCGCTAACTGGATGGTCGAAGACTCGCCTCATCTCCTCGGTGAACATCCGACTGTTGGAGCAGGCAGGGGTTTGTCGCTCCCACATGGCCGTGGCCCAAGCGAGGGCTCTCCCGGTGAGCAGGGAGATGATGTAGGCGACCCTAGAGCGATCGGAGGGGAATCTGGAAGGCTGAAGCTCGAATGCCAGGGAACACTGTATCAGGAAGCCGCAACACTTGCCCGGGTGACCGTCGTATCGTTCGGGAGCTGGAAGGTCTGGATCCTTGTCTTGTCGATGATTAGATGCTGGAGGCTGTGCGGAAACCGACTGCTGGCCGTGCCCGACAGCCTCGGTTAGGGAATGCAGGCTATCACGAGTCTCCCACAGCAGTTGGTCATGCCTCCCGAGCGTGGCTCCCTGGCTCATCAGGGCACAGCGCAGTTGATTAATCTCCTCCCTTGGTTGGCTGGTTTCTGCTGGGTCCATGTTGATGACTCAGTCTTGCTGTTATGGGTGTGGTAGTGGACCCAAATGCAGACAGACCGCCAGAGACTTGAGATGGAGTAAAACCCCAAAAATGCTTTACTAGAAGGCTCTTCAAATACAGGACGTACAGAGAATTCTTCAAACAAAAGATCAAAGTAACAATTCAAAGAAACAAAAGCGAGTATACAAAATGCAGGGCATGGACTAGAAACTAACCTGTGACTTGCAGGCATGAGAACTCAAGACTGAGTGACTGGAGCTGGAAATAGTCAGCTTAAATAACAGGCCTGATTACTCTAATGAGACACAGGTGAGGAGAGAGGTACAGAGACATGGCAGCAGTGTACTGAGGTCTCCTAAACCGCCCTCTGGCGGCCAGCAGAGGAACGTGTAGCTGGGACCCTGACAGTCGGGGCCTCGGTTTAACGTCTGTTTGTGGGAGCTTGCTGTGCGTAAATTGGCCGCCGTGTTTCCTACATTACAACAGTGACTACACGTCAAAAAGTACTTTATTGGCTGTAAAGCGCATTGGGAATGTCCTGAGGTCATGAAAGGCGCGGTAGAAATGCAAGTCTTTCTTTCTTTAACCACAAAGTGTGAGGCGCAGGGTGGCGGGGGGGGGGGGGTGCGCGGGGGGGGGGAGGGTGGTCACGTGTAGGCCAGACTGGGGAAGGGTGGCAGGTTTCAATCCCTGAAGAGCAGGCGTGAACCAGTTGGGGCTTTTCCTAGCAGCTTTCGTGATTATTTAATCTGGTGCCAGCCCGCGAATTACTGGATTTATCGAATTCAGCTTCACCTGGTGGGATCTGAGCGCATAGCCTCTGAGTTGCTCGTCCAGTGCCACTGTAATGCTGTTTCTTGTTGCAGC
Source organism: Somniosus microcephalus (assembly GCF_052327205.1). Lineage (NCBI taxonomy): Eukaryota > Metazoa > Chordata > Chondrichthyes > Squaliformes > Somniosidae > Somniosus > Somniosus microcephalus. Next base: position 11,327,201 of record NC_140999.1, read on the forward strand.
AGCCAAGTTATTTAACCTGGCTGGTTCTTTAAATCTTCAGGAGAAGTCGAAGGAGACTTTATTTACATCCTCATGGATTGATGACTCACTCCCAGCTCCTCAGCGCCACAGTGGCTGGTGCGGTATACACATATGCAGGTGTAATTGCTCAGCCTGTACTCTAGATGGGGCTGTACATGGTGTCGCTATCTAAGCTGCCAGTGGCATCAGCTGACTTGTTACAGTACCAATTAAACAGGCACTTAGAATAATTGGAAAAACTCATGGAAAAGAATGAGGATCCTAATGGAGAAAACCTGTACGTCAGGTGAACTCTTGTCTGCTCGATTTTGCTACGCCTTACCACAGCTTATTTCCTCTGCAGTAGTATTATAAATCAGGAAACAGGTAGCGTGGTCTTGGGATTTCCATGATAGCTGCAACCTATTTGGATAGTCTAGAACAAATAATTGAAGAATATTCTGCGATCGTAACACAAATCATGGAGATTTGTGAAGGAGGCGGGTTAAACAGAGACAACAGCAACCTGCATTTATATAGCGCCATCGACTTAGTAAAACGCCCCAAGGTGCTTCACAAAAACAAAATTTGACACCAAGCCACATATTAGGGCAGGTGACCAAAAGCCTGGTCAAAGAGGTAGGTTTTAAGGAACGTCTTAATAGAAGAGTGGAGGTAGCAAAATGGAGAGGTTTAGGGAGGGAATTCCAGAGCTCATGGCCCAGGCAGCTGAAGGCACGGCCGCCAATGGTGAAGCGATGACAATCGGGGATGCGCAAGGGGCCAGAATTGGAGGAGCGCAGAGCTCGCAGAGGGCTGTAGGACTGGAGGAGGTTATATACAGGAAACTCTTTGGTATCCGGCACCGATGGGACCGGCGTGTTGCCGGTTGATTAAAAATTCCGGATGACAGAGAGGATTATCTACCGAGGCTATTTTTAACAAACAAAAATTAAAAAATCAAGAAATGTGTAGTATATAGTAATTGGGTAGTCACCTACAGCATGTTGTGTTAAATGGATGGTGGAAGATGCTTGATTAAGTACAGTACTGCCAGTTGAGGGTAATCCATAACTCTTTAATTACTTAACAGTAAAACAAAACTTATACAGTAAACGACTGTATACAGCGCGGGAGAGTCAGACTCCTGTTATTGAGGTGTTCGGACTTCCGACAGCGCCAAGAAGCCGAGTTGTGGCAGTTTGGAGAACTGCTTCCCACTGACTAACTTGGCCACCACGGGAGACTCGGACTCGGAAACATTGCTGGTTATTGAGGTGTTGTTTTCGGAGTGTGAATTTTGCCAGTTAATAGAGAATTCCAGATATTTAGGTGCCGTTTAAACGAGTTTCCTGTAGGTAAGGAGCTGGGTGAGGCCATGTAGGGATTTGAAAACAAGGTTGAGAATTTTAAAGCCAAAGTGTTGCCGGGCCAGGAGCCAACGTGGGTCAGCGAGCGCAGGAGTGATGGGTGAACAGGACTTGGCGCGAGTTAGGATATGGGCAGCAGCGTTTTGGATGAACTCGAGTTTATGGAAGGTGGTAGATGGGAGGCCGGCCAGGCGAGTGTTGGAATAGTCAAGTCTGGAGCTAACAAAGGCATGGATGAGGGTTTCAGCAGCGGATGAGCTGAGCAGCGGCGGAGACAGGCGATGTTACAGAGGTGGAAGTAGATGGTTTAAAGATTTCTCTCCAGCAAACCAACAAAAAACAACTCACTCACTCCACCCAGACCTTATTTGTATGAAAACGGTAAAAATTACTATTTCCACTGATCGATAAATCAGTAACAAGGGGGACATAGACTTAGGATTAGTACCAAATGGGTAAAGAAGGCAGTGAGAAGATTTTTTTCACACAAAGGATTATTAGAATGTGGGACACAATGGGGCAGTAATTCCTCCCCAAACGCGTGAGTACGGAAGGGGTACTCACGCGTCTGGCCGGAGGAAATGCTGGTTTTCAGCATGCACAGCGCATGCGCTGAAAACCAGCATTTCCTCTCCTCTAACCCAAGAGGTGAAGAGGCTAGCGCGTGCGCTGTAGGGGGCAGCGCGTGCGTCTTGGATTTCCTCTGTTTTGGGGGATTTGCGCATGTGTAAAGGCCTCCGGTCTTTACGCTTGTAAAAAGCACACGTAAGTATTTATTTTTACAGGTAAGTGGTGTTTTAGTGCAATTTAGAATTTTTTTTCCCACAGGTTTATTATTTTAAAGAATCTACAATAAGGTAAGTTTAGTTTTAGACCCTTTTTATTAAAAAATTATTTTTTTCAAAAAAAAAAATTATTGTTTAAATTATTTTTTTTAACTTATTTATACTTAATTTAATGATTGGGATGTTTTTTTAAATGTTATTTAAAGTTTAAGTAGTGTTTTGGGGTGCAGTACTTCTCATGAGTTTGACAGTTCTTACTCTCAAACTTATGAATGAAGTTTCCCCTCCCCTGATTGGCTGAACAGTGCTCACCTGATCCCAGCTGGCACATCGCACTAACTACGCCGCTGGGTCAGGTTAGCACAGCGCGCCGACATCAGAACCGGGCCTGTGACAGGAAATCCACTGCGGGCCAGGTTTCAGATGTCGGCGCGCCGGGTAAGTGCACATGGAATATGCTGCCCCAAAAAGCTGTAGAAGCTACATCATTACATAAATTTAAAACAGAAATAGACAGTTTCCTAGAAGTAAAGGGAATTAAGGGTTACGGGGAGCGGGCAGGAATTTGGACATGAGTCTAGGTTTGGATCGGTCATGGCCCTGTGGGTAGCGGAGCGGGCCCAGGGGCCGTGTAGCCTGATCCTGCTCCTATTTCGTGTGTCTAATTCTGTTAGATTCAGGAGATGGTTCTGTGATAGTGGATTGGCGGTTAGGATCAGATCAGCCATGATCTTATTGAATGGCGGAGCAGGCTCGAGGGGCTGATTGGCCTACTCCTGCTCCTATTTCTTATGTTCTTACATCGGGGGCTTGCACGCGCGGCAAGCCCCCGACACCAAGTTCTGGGCCATTGTCGCAAGTGGTTATTAATTCAATCGCAATTAGATACATTTTTGAAGAAGAAAACTAGTTAAGGTTTTACTGAAAGAGCAAAGAAATGGGACTAGAGTAGATAGCTGCAACATGGAATTTACTCTGGCACGTGTACAAAAACAGTCTCCTTTAATGTGCTACAATTCCTATGTGGAAGAAACTGGATGTGAGACACAGTTTGAATGCACAGGGCCATTAAAACCAAAGAGATTTGAAAATGGTGAGGACGGTTGAAAAAAGACCTTTACACGATTGCCAAGAAGCCATTAATCAAACGTAAGGCACACTCCAGTGAGCGACTGCCTAACAATCCTTGACAAATACAGCGTTGTGTATAATAGGGGAAAATGTTCCAAGAGAACAGGGAAACAAGATCCTTTGTGGAAAGCCGAGATGGGCGCAGTCCACCAACTAAAACCAAGAGTTACGCAACAGTAAAACCGTCTTCCTGTTGGAGTCTGGGCAAGGTGGCCAGTTTTTTTTTTGCGACGCCTGAATAGCACCAGCTGACTAATTTACATCAGCGTAGCAGCTGCATTGGTGTCATTAATGCAGAATGTGTGCAGGCGTATGCCGGGTGCTGCAGGCATGCACATTACAGATGCTGCGCACGTGCATGAATGCCATTACTTGTGGGCAGGGGATAGGAATTGGGTCTAATTTGTACTGGGAGCAGCTCAGCGGCCAGACTTTCACAAGCCAGTGGCTAAAACAGAAATCCAGAATGGGACGTTGCTGCACACCCGAGCTACAAGAAGATATTTCAGATGAAACTAGTAAAGTTGCCCGTGGCATTGCCGCACAGTAAGTATTTTTCGTAGATAAAGGATGGGGAAAGGTCGGGGGAGTGGGACTAATCGGAGAGCTCTTTCAAAGAGCCGGCACGGACACTGTTGGCTGAATGGCCTCCTTCTGTGCAGTGTGACTCGATGGTGACCAAGTTGGGGAGGGGGAAGAGACTTCTGAAACGCACTCCGCAGCGCGCCTGGTGGTCGGAGCCTGCAACTACTCCATAGATTTAGCATAGCAAGATTGAATCAAAATATATTGTAATAATTTAAATGAAAGACTTGCATTTCTATAGCGCCTTTCATGATCACCGGACGTCCCAAAGCGCTTTACAACCAATGAAGTACTTTTTTAAGTGTAGTCACTGTTGTAATGTAGGAAACGCGGCAGCCAATTTGCACACAGCAAGCTCCCACAAACAGCAATGTGATTTTTTTTTAATTCATTCACGGGATGTGAGCGTCGCTGGCAAGGCCAGCATTTATTGCCCATCCCTAATTGCCCTCGAAAAGGTGGTGGTGAGCCGCCTTCTTGAACTGCTGCAGTCCGTGAGGTGAAGGTACTCCCACACAGTGCTGTTAGGGAGGGAGTTCCAGGATTTTGACCCAGCGACGATGAAGGAACGGCGATATATTTCCAAGTCAGGATGGTGTGGAGGGGAACTTGGAGTGATGGTGTTCCCATGTGCCTGCTATCCTTGTCCTTCTAGGTGGTAGAGGTCGCGGGTTTGGGAGGTGCTGTTAAAGATAATGGCCTAGAAATTCATTAAGGCGCTGCCAGCTTTGCAGCCAGTTACCGCCTAAAGAGGGCTTCTGCGCCAAAAAGGAGTTTGCGCTGATATTCAGCGCAGCGGTATTGGCGGCAGTAGCCGTTAGCGCTGCGCCGGCACCGATGACGTCATCGGTGTGCGCAGTGCCCTGGTTCCGCCCCGAAACCGGCCCGATCCCCATATTTAGTTGCGGCCGCAAACAGCGACCAGAAAACGGGGCCGTACTCTAGCCTTAGTGGGGCGCTTTAAGGTGGCGGTGCGGCCGGCCGCTTTTTCGGCGGCCGCCTGCCCGCACCTCCTTCCCCGGCCTCCTCCACCCCCCCCCCCCCCCGCGGCATTGCTGGCTGCTTTCCGCGAACCCGGCACTTCTCCGAGGCGCCGGGCTCATTTGCCGGCACTCTCCAGCGGCGATCTCCCCGTTGCAGGCAGCTCCCCCTTAAGAGAAGGAGGAGGCCTGCAGTACCGCAGCCTGCCGCTCCGCAGCGGCTGGCGCAGCGGCGCCAAGAGCGCTGAAATTCAGTTTCAGCGCCCCAAGCAGAGGCGGGCACACCCTGGAATAGCGCCCGGTTCCGGATTGGGGCGTAGAAGCCGAATATCTGACGGCCGCAAAGGGCTCTGCGCCCAGCACTAACTTTTGGGCGCTAGCCAGCTGGGTGCCCCTAACTGAATTCCTAGGCCAATATGTTTATTGGTGATGTTTATTGAGGGATAAATATTGGTCAGGACAGCGGGGAGAACTCCACTGCTCTTCTTCAAATAGTGCCAGGGGATCTGTTACGTCCACCTGAGAGAGCAGACGGGGCCTCGGTTTAACGTCTCATCCAAAAGACGGCACATCCGACAGCGCAGTGCTCCCTCAGCACTGCACTGGAGTGTCAGCCTAGATTTTTGCGATCAAGTCTCTGGCTTGGGACTTGAACCCACAACCAAATGTTGACAGGAAAAAAAAATCACGACAACCAGAAATAAGGTTTGTGGACAGGAAGTGCAAGATTTTTATTGTATTATTGATGAATGTTATATTTGGCCTCGGTGTCTAGAGAAAGGAGAAAGTCAGCCAGGGTTCCCAAACCTCACCAACATCCAGCTTAATATTGGGTTTGGACAGGATCAGGCTCAGCTGTGATCACAAGATAACACTGGACGAGGAAGACCATTCAGCCCATTTGATTGATCCATTCAGTGAGATCTTAAAGCTCCCCCCACCCCCCTCCATTGTAGCATCCAATTGTTTCTTCAATGTTTACAGGGTTTTGTCTCCACTACGCTTCTGGAAGTTTATTACAGATGTTCATCGCTGCTTGTGTGAAGAAAATTTTCCTGGTATCAGTCCTAAAATGTACCCTTCTTGAGTTTCAAGCTGTGTACTTGCTTCATTTAAAGTAATTTTGCGTTAACTTTTTCTATACCCTTAACAATCTTATGTGCCTCAACAAGATCACTCTCAGAAGCCTCCTTTCAAGGTTGAAAAACTCAAGGTTCTCCAACCTTCTCTCATAACGCTGACGATTAGCATTAGAACATAAGAAATAGTAGGAGTAGGCCATTCGGCCCTTTGAACCTGCTCCGCCATTCATTAAGATCATGGCTGATCCTCTACCTCAACTCCACCTTCCCACACTATCCCCATATCCCTTGATTCCCTTTGTATCCAAGAATCTATCGATCTCCGTCTTGAATATACTCAACGACTGAGCCTCCACAGCCCTCTGGGGTAGAGAATTCCAAAGATTCACCACCCTCTGAGTGAAGAAATTCTTCCTCATCTCAGTCCTAAATGGCCGACCCCTTATTCTGAGACGGTGACTCCTTGGTTCTAGACTCCCCAGCCAGGGGGAAGCATCCTCCCAGCATTTACCCTGTCAAGTCCCTTAAGAATTTTATACATTTCAATAAGATCACCTCTCATTCTTCTAAACTCTAGGGAGTATAGGCCTATTGTGGCTCTTCTCTGCACTGCCTCCCATGCTTGAATGCCTCTCTTCTTTCTCTCTCTTGGCAACCAGAACTGGACGTAGCACTCAAGGTGCAGTCTGACCAGAGCACTGTACGGAGTGGTCATGACCTCCTCTGACTTGTATTCTACTGTTGTTTGCTGTGTAGGCTAACGTGCTATTGCCTGTGTTGATTGCTGCTGAGCATTCATAGAATCATAGAAATTTCTGTCAACATTTACTATTATAAATTGTTATGTCAACATTTCCCACTCAACTTGGCCTCATCAACGGTCACAGTGTAGGCGCCGGCTATGGCCACTAGGTGGCACTGTGGATAGAGCTTCTGAAATCTTCTTAGAATCATACATATTTACGGCACAGAAGGAGGCCATTCGACCCATCGTGTCTGTGCCGGCCGAAAAAGAGCTATCCAGCCTAATCCCACTGTCCCGCTCTTGGGTCCGTAATTTGCTGGGATTCAGAGCTGTTTTGGGTTCCCAGAAGCTTTGGGCCATTGCAAGCCCTTCATTCCTTTCGTGTGACGTCTCTATGCTGTGAAGAATCTTAAATAGAATGTATATTTCCTGTCCACAAAACCTTATTCCCAGTTGTCACAACTCTTCGTCACATATTTCTGTCAACATTTACTATTATAAATTGTTATGTCAACATTTCCCACTCAACTTGGCCTCATCAACGGTCACAGTGTAGGCGCCGGCTATGGCCACTAGGTGGCACTGTGGATAGAGCTTCTGAAATCTTCTTAGAATCATACATATTTACGGCACAGAAGGAGGCCATTCGACCCATCGTGTCTGTGCCGGCCGAAAAAGAGCTCTCCAGCCTAATCCCACTTCCCAGCTCTTGGTCCGTAGCCCTGTAGGTTACAGCACTTCAAGCGCATATCCAAGTGCTTTGTAAATGTGATGAGGGTTTCTGCCTCTACCACCCTTTCAGGCAGTGAGGTCCAGACCCCCACCACCCTCTGGGTGAAAAAGGTTCTCCTCAACTCCCCTCTAATCCTTCTACCAATTACTTCAAATCTACCCCTCCTGGTTATTGACCTCTCTGCTAGGGGAAATAGGTCCTGCCTATCCACACTATCTAGGCCCCTCATAATTTTATGCACCTCAATTAAGCCTCCCCTCGGCCTCCTCTGCTCCAAAGAAAACAAAAGAAAATTGGTTGAATATGTTTAGTGTCGAATCTACCAAGTCTTTCAGCTTCATCCTTATCTATTTCAACACCATTCACGGAATACGCATGTCGTCTTCCTATGTGTAGCACTTTAGTTTTGCCTGCATTAAATTTCATCTGCCATCTTTCTGCTCATTTGCACACCTTGTCCAATTCTTCCTGTAATTTCTAAGCTGCTGCTTCCAATTCTGCTGCCCTTCCTAGTTTTGTATCATCTGCAAATTTGACCACTTTTGCATCGAGTTCCTGAATCTGGGTCATTTATGTAAATTAGAAATGGCAGCGGTCCCAGGACTGAGCCCTGAGTCACCCCACTCAATACTAACCACACCCCCGCCCCCCAGTCTGACATAACTCCTCTAAAAGTACTTGTTGTTTCTTACCTAACAACCAATTTCTCACCCATCCCCAGGCTTTCCTCTGAATCCTCACAGCTTTTAGTTTAATTAATAACCTTTCATGTGGAAATTTGCCTAAAAGCCTTTTGGAAGTCAAGGTTTGCCACAATATAAAGCTTTCCATAGTCCACTTGTGGTGTCGCTTTCTCAAAGCATTCGAGGAGGTTGGTCAGGCAGGGTCTTGCCCTTTGGAATCCACATTGACGGCTGTTAACTAGATTATAATTGTAAGGATAATCCTCATGTTTACTCCTGATATTAATTCCATTATTTTACATAGAATGGAAACCAGTCTAATGGGCCTGTGTGTGGTTGTCATCTTCCGATTAGGCACTTTACAGCCTTCCGGACTCAATATCGAGTTCAACAATTTCAGATCATAACCTCGGCCCCTATTACATTTTTATATATATTTTTTATCCACACCTTTGTTTTGTGCCCTTCCCCCTTTTTTTCTCTCCCACATGGCAGCTGTCTCCCATTCTGCCAGCGCATTTCACACCTCATCTAGAGCCGTCTTTTGTCTCCACTAGTCCGACCACCATCTCGTCTGGTTTTGAATACCTCTTAATGTCTCTTCACTTCTCTTTTGTTCTTTCATCCCCATTTCCCAGCCCCCAAACTGGCCTTTTAATCTGTTTCATTTCCTGTGTTTTCTCAGTCCTGACGAAGGGTTTCGACCTGAAACTTTGACTCTGTTTCTCTCTCCATGGATGTTGCCTGGCCTGCTGAGCTTTTCCAGCATTTTCTGTTGTTATTTCGGATTTCCAGCATCTGCAGTATTTTGCTATCATACTGTGGTTGTCTGTGCCTGCTTTGTCACCCTTTTTGAATATAGAGCCTATCTCCAACCTTCTGGTACCTGCCCAATGTCCAATGTCTCCCTTATAATGTTTGCCAGTGTGTCACAAGTTTCTTCCCTTTTCTCTCGCTCAGAACTCTGAGATAAATACCATGTCTTGAACCCAATTAACCCGTCTAGGACTGCCATCTCATCTATAGCAAAGGCTCTGATTTTACTTGGGATATCTTTGTTTGTGGAGGATATGTTGCTCATGTCTTCCCTTGTCAATACTTGATGGAAATGTTCATTCAGAATATTTACCATTTTGTGCTCATCCTCAGTTTCAAGGCCATTTGCATCTTTTGTAGTTTTCACCTCTTCTTTCACTGCCAACTTGCGATTGTGATTTGATTACCGCCATGCTTAGCCTTAACCGGTAATCCCTTTTTCCAGGACTCTCTTTGACCCCCGATCACCTTGTTAACATGTTTCTGCAGTTTCTTGTATTCATGCCAGCGGTCCCCGTCTCCTCCCTGCGATGCCTGCCAAGGCGCACCGGCCAGGCTCCTGGCTGAGGCAACAGAGAGCTGCTGGTATCTGTAGCGTCACATCGTGCACAAGATCGCTCCTTCAGAAGAGGAAGGGGGGAAAATATGGACCTTTACGCCAACAAGCCATACACCCGATTGGCTAAACCGGTGGCTCAGTGGGCAGCACTCTCGCCTAGTGAGTCAGAAGGTTGTGGGTTCAAGTCCCACACCAGCACAAAAATCTCGGCTGACACTGAGGGAGTGCTGTACTGTCGGAGGTGCCGTCTTTTGGATGAGACGTTAGACCGAGGCCCCGTCTGCTCTCTCAGGTGGACGTTAAAGATCCCATGGCACTATTTTGAAGAAGAGCAGGGGAGTTATCCCCGGTGTCCTGGGCCAATATTTATCCCTCAATCACCATCACTAAAAACAGGTGCTATATAAATGCAAGTCTTCCTTTGTAAAGAGCTGCCACATGTGAAGGTAATTCTCTCGATTGCTCATCGCTAAAGTCACTGACCAATAATTTTCAGTGAATGATAACAGCAGGCAAAAGAACAAAGATTACTGCTTGGTGACGCCTCAGAGCTCCATGTGTATGAAGCTCATGTCTATCATTTGGGCAAAGCCAGCTAAAAGTTAATGACTATGTAACATAAATCACAGACAAAGACTATAATAAATCAAACAATGGCTCCAGCTATAGAGCCTAAAAACAACACTATTGTCAACATCTGCATGTAGAAAAGGGAAGACTTGTATTTATATCTATCATTTGGGCAAAAACAGCTAAAAGTTAATGACTATGTAACATAAATCACAGACAAAGACTATAATAAATCAAACAATGGCTGCCTTTAAAGAGGAGATGGTTCGGGTACAGTTGAGATACATTCCCACAAGGGGGAAAGGTAGGACAACCAAAGCCAGAGCTCCCTGGATGAAGAAAGAGAAAGAGAGAAGGATGAAGCAGAAAAAGGACACGTATATGACAGATGTCAGGTTGAAAAAACAATTGAGAATCAGGCTGAATATAGAAAGTTCAGAGGGGAAGTGAAAACGAAAATAAGAGGGGCAAAGAGAGAGTATGAGAACATAACATAAAATGGAATTCAAAAGTCTTATATAGGCATATAAATAGTAAACGGGTAGTAAGAGGAGGGGTGGGGCCGATTAGGGACCAAAAAGAAGACCTACGCATGGAGGCAGAGGGCATGGCTGAGGTACTAAATGAACACGTTGCATCTGTCTTCACCAAGGAAGAAGATGCTGCCAAAGTCACAATGAAAGAGGAGGTAGTGGAGATACTGGATGAGATAAAGAGGTACTAGAAAGACTGTCTGAACTTAAAATCACCAGGAACAGATCAGATGCATCCTAGGATGCTGAGGGAGGTTACGGAGGAAATCGCGGAGGTACTGGCCATAATCTTCCAATCCTCCTTAGATACGAGGGTGGTGCCAGAGGACTGGAGAATTGCAAATGTTACACCCGTGTTCAAAAAAGGGTGTAAAGATAAACCCAGCAACTACAGGCCAGTCAGTTTAACCTCGGTAGTGGTGATGCTTTTAGAAACGATAATCAGGGACAAAATTAACAGTCACTTGGACAAGTGTGGATTAATTAAGGAAAGCCAGCACAGATGTGTTAAAGGCAAATTGGGTTTAACTAACTTGATCGAGTTTTTTGATGAGGTAACAGAGAGGGTTGATGAGGACAATGCAATTGACATGGTGTCTATGGACTTCCAAAAGGTGTTAGACAAAGTGCCACATAATAGGCTTGCCAGCAAAGTTGAAGCCCATGGAATAAAAGGGACAGTGGCAGCATGGATACGGAATTGGCTAAGTGACAGGAAACAGAGAGTAGTGGTGAGCGGTTGTTTTTCGGACTGGAGGAAGGTATACAGTGGTGTTCCCCAGGGGTCGGTACTAGGACCACTGCTTTGCTTGATATATTTTAATGACTTGGACTTGGGTGTACAGGGCACAATTTCAAAATTTGAAGATGACACAAAACTTGGAAGTATAGTGAACAGTGAGGAGGATAGTGATAGACTTCAGGAAGACATAGACAGGCTGGTGGAATGGGCGGACACGTGGCAGATGAAATTTAACGCAGAAAAGTACAAAGTGATACATTTCGGTAGGAAGAACGAGGAGAGGCAATATAAACTAAAGGGTACAATTGTAAAGGGGGTGCAGGAACAGAGGGACCTGGGGGTATGTGTGCACAAATCGTTGAAGGTGGCAGGGCAGGTTGAGAAAGCGGTCAAAAAAGCATACGGGATCCTGGGCTTCATAAATAGAGGCATAGAGTACAAAAGCAAGGAAGTTATGATGAACCTTTATAAAACACTGGTTCGGCCTCAACTGGTGTATTGTGTCCAATTCTGGGCACCGCACTTTAGGAAGAAGGTGAAGGCCTCAGAGAGGGTACAGAAAAGATTTACGAGAATGATTCCAGGGATGAGGGACTTCAGTTACGTGGATAGACTGGAGAAGCTGGGGTTGTTCTCCTTAGAGCAGAGAAGGTTGAGAGGAGATTTGATAGAGGTGTTCAAAATCATGAGGGGTCCGGACAGAGAGAGAGAGAAACTGTTCCCATTGGCGGAAGGGTCGAGAACCAGAGGACACAGATTTAAGGTGATTGGCAAAAGAACCAAAGGCGACATGAGGGGAAATCATTTTTACGCAGCGAGTGGTTAGGATCTGGAATGCACTGCCTGAGAGGGGGGGTGGAGGCAGACTCAATCGTGGCTTTCAAAAGGGAGTTGGAGAAGTACCTGAAGGAAAAAAAATTGCTGGGCTACGGGGAAAGGGCGGGGGAGTGGGACTAGCTGAAGTGCTCTTGCAGAGAGCCGGCACGGGCTCTACAGGCCGAATGGCCTCCTTCTGTGCTGTAACCATTCTATGATTCTATCTCCCAGAAATATTCCAAAGCACTTCATGTAGAATTAGGGTTGCCAACTCTGGTTGGACGTAGTCCTGGAGGTTTCATCATATGACCTCCCCGCCTCCGACCGCCCCACCCGGTCAAACAGCTTTTTTTTTAATCCTTCTCCAATATCTTTATAACCAAGTAAGGGAAATGAAAAAAACGCACACAATTTTTTCTTTAAATATCCCTATGACTTTTCTCCCAGAGTTCGCTCGCAGCAGTGTCCCGGGGATTGGTATTTAATTCCTGGAGACTCCAAGGCAATCCTGGAGTGTTTGGCAACCCTACATAGAATTAAAAAGAAGAAAGAACTTGCGTTTCTATACAGCGCCTTTCACGACCACCGGACGTCCCAAGGCGCTTTACAGCCAATGAAGTACTTTTTGAAGTGTAATCATTGTTGTAATGGGAGTTACTTTGAAGTGCAGTGACTTAGATCAATCTTGGCAGCCATTTTGTACACAGTGAGAACATAGAACATAAGAACACAACATAAGAAATGGGAGCAGGAGGAGGCCGTTCGGCCCTTCCAGCCTGCTCCGCCATTCAATAAGATCATGGCTGATCTTCGACCTCAACTCCACTTTTCCGCCCATATCCCTTGGCTCCATGCGTACCAGGCAGCTAAGTGTCCTTTGCTGCTTGGTGCGCTCGGCTCGTTAAGAAAAAAGCATTTCACTGACTGGATTTCACTTCTTGTATTTGGTTATGTGGCAAATAAAATTGAAATTGAAATTGAATTGAATTCCCCTAGAGTCCAAAAATCTATCGATCTCAGCCTTGAATATACTCAACGACTGAGCATCCACAGCCCTCTGGGGTAGAGAATTCCAAAGATTTACAACCCTCTGAGTGAAGAAATTTCCGTCACTACCTCCTCTTGGGCTCGGGGTTTGAATCTGGCCCCAGGAAGATGGCTTGAATGTCTCCTCTGTCTGATATCGCAGAGATCCTGGGGTCCCACAGCGCGAACCTGCCCGTAACTTGGCATCGATCAGCGGCAAATCACCTGTCCCATTACCATTCCTTAACCTGTCCCATTACCATCTCCTCTTGCCTTGAATATCTCTTAATGCCTCTTTACTTCTCCTGCCTTCCATCCTATCACAGGCCTTCCCTTTTGTTCTTTCATCCCCTCCCCCATTTCCCAGCCCCTTAAACTTGCTTTAAAATCTGTTCCCTTTCCAGCTTTTTTCCAGTTCTGACGAAGGGTCTTCGACCTGAAACGTTAACTCTGTTTCTCTCTCCACGGATGCTGCCTGGCCTGCTGAGTATTTCCAGCGTTTACTGTTGTTATTTCAGCAAATCCCCAGTCCCACTCTGAGCGGGCACCAGAGTGGCTGGCGTGGCAAGTGGAAACGACACGTTGATGTGGTAAAGGGGCGGTGGGGGGGGGGGGGGAACTCCGTGAACAGATGGTGAGCAGCCACTGCACAGGTCATCGGCCGATGGCGGGTCGGGGCATTGGTCTACAGTGCAAAAATAGCCCCGAACTTAGCACAAAAATTGACAGTCTTATTCAGAGTGGGCTCAGAAGAATGGATAGTGGCAAATGGGAACGTGGCACCGGTGCAGTAAGGGTCGGTCTTTTGAGGTAAAAAGAAAAAAAATGCTGGAAATACTCAGCGGGTCAGGCAGCATCTGTGGTGAGAGAGAAACAGAGTTAACGTTTCAGGTCGATGACCCGTCGTCAGAACTGGAAGAATTTTAGAGATGTAACAGGCTTTAAGCAGCTGCAGAAGCAGGGAAGCGGGAGGGAGGAAAGAACAAAAGGGAAGGTCTGTGATGGGGTGGAAGGCAGGAGAGATTAGATGACAAAAAGGGATGACGGTGCGAGGCAAAATGGGGTGATAATGGGACAGGTAATGAAACAAAAGATGGGTCTAGAGGAGGTGTAAATGAGGTCAATTGAAGTTATGGCAGGAATGACGTATGAGGAGAGATTGGGTCAATTAGACTTATACTCGCTGGAGTTTAGAAGAATGAGAGGGGATCTCATTGAAACTTATAAAATTCTAACAGGACTAGACAGACTAGATGCAGGAAGGATGTTCCCGATGGCCGGGGAGTCCAGAACCAGGGGTCACAGTCTAAGGATAAGGGGTAAGCCATTTAGGACAGAGATGAGGAGGAATTTCTTCACCCAGAGAGTGGTGAACCTGTGGAATTCTCTACTACACAAGGCAGTGGAGGCCAATTCATTAAATATATTCAAGAAGGAGTTCGATATATTTCTTAAGGCTAAAGGGATCAAGGGATATGGGGAGAAAACAGGGACAGGGTACTGAATTTGGATGATCAGCCATGATCTCATTGAATGGCAGAGCAGGCTCGAGGGGTCGAATGGCCTACTCCTGCTCCTATCTTCTATGTTTCTATTGTTAAAACCCAATTTTGGGGAAGAATAGCAGGAGATTTACTCTGTTTCTAACGTGTTCTGTACCTGAACCCTTGGATGGACAAATATTCCAGTTCTCCAGCACTGCTGTTTCCGCACCTTGTGCAACAATATTTCACTGGCATAATTGATGCGTTTTGTTTTTTCTAATTCAAAAGGGAATTGGATAAACACTTGAAAAGGCATAAATTTGCAGGGCTGTGGGGAAAGAGCAGAGGAGTGGGATTAATAGTATAGCTTTTTTCAAAGAGCCGGCACAGGCATGATGGGCCGAATGGCCTCCTTCTGTGCTGTGTGATTCTATGAATAGCAGGTTTAACACTGGTAAAATGAGGGACAATCAGGTTAAAGTTCATTTGTCTTTTGCCTCCGCAGCTGATGCAGCAGCAAGCAGCAATCATGGCCGCCACCACGCACACCGGATACTTAAACCCGACCGCCGCATTTCCCACGGCACAGATGCACCACATGGCGGCGATCAACCTGAACGGACTGGCAGCCGCGCCACTCACACCCACATCAGGTGAGGCCTCTCCCTCAGCCCGCTTGGAGGTGGACCCGCGGGCCACAGGCAACTCTTGACGCTGGTTCACCCATCTTACCGCTCCCCACCCCCCGCAACACCCACCCTTTCGGGGCAAGTATGGAAAGAGCAGTCAGGAAACGGGCAGATTGCTGCCATCTAATGCTCCCGCTAAGGTGCGCAGGCGCGCGTCAATCGGGAGGTCTCGCGCAGGTCGCTCACAAGTTGTCGCCGCTGGCAGATACTTGGCCACAGCAAATTTTGAAGGGGCCGCGCATGGAAAAAAAAATTAGAGGGAACATTGCTGCCAGCTTTCACCAACCGCGCCCCCCCCCCCCCCGGCCACCCCCAGCCAGACCAAACCCAGATGAAGTGGGCCCATGACCGCCCCACACACACACACAGTGGCGGTGAAATGCTAACTTTCAAAAGGGAATTATTGGCTCTATACTTGGGGGAAAAAAGGGAAAAACATTCTGCCGGGCTATGGGGAAAGAGCAGAGGGAGAGTGGGAGAAATTGGCCAGCTCATTTCAAAGAGCCGGCACGGGTGCAATGGCCCGAATGGCCGCCCTCCATGGCTGTGCGATGCCATGGTAACCAGGCTGGGGGAGAGGCTTCCGAAACTCACTCCACAGCGCAACCCGGTGTCGGAGCTTGTAACTGCGCTGCAAATTTAACCTGCTGCTCGTTGATTGGATGTCTGGACGGGGGGGGGGAGGGCGGGGTGGAAGGTCTCAAACCCCCCCAACACCCCCCCAACAACCCCCCAACAGCCCCCCAACAACCCCCCCTCCAACCCCCCCAGCAACCCCCTCCAACCCCCCCAACAACCCCCCCAACCCCCCCCAACAGCCCCCACAACCCCCCCAACAACCCCCCCAGCAACCCCCTCCAACCCACCCAACAACCCCACCCTCCAATCCCCCAACAACCCCCCCAACAACCCCCCCAACAAAACCCCCCCACCAACAAACCCCCCCCCAACAACACCCCCACCAACAAATCCCCCCCAATAACCCCCCCACCAACCCCCCCACCAACAAACCCCCCCAACAACAAAACCCCCCCACCATCCCCCCCCCACCAACAAACCCCCCCAACAACCCCCCCCAACAACCCCCACCATTTGCACATATGTAAGCCGGTCCTCTTGCAAATGCGCTCACTGTTGAACCAATTTTCGGGACTGGTCGGTAGTTCTGAAAATCCTGGTGCGACGCTAAACCGCCCCCGTTCCTGCCACCGCCATTTTCCTGAGGGCCTTCCCCCCCAAGGCTGCCCCGAGCGCCTGCCTGTTTCCGGCAGGCACCTATTTCTATTATGCAAATCGGGGTCCTAGGCCGCTTGTGGAAGCCCGACCCTATTCCGAGGTACCGGTGGGCAAAGTGTACCAACAGCAACTTGTATTTAGCACCTTTATCATAGTAAAACGTCCCACGGCGCTTCACAGGAGCGTAATCAGACACATTTTGACCAGGCATAGAGCGGCCTAACCAGCAGTCCTTAAAGGGACCGCTGCAGGTAACCGGTAAGTAAAGGATTTTTTATTTCAGGATTTCTCGGGCCAGGACTCCCCAGGAGGAGGATGAGTGCTGTCAGGACATCCACGCCCCCGTCCTCCACGATCGTCTCCCCCCACCCTTTCAACATCAGACTACTGGCTCGTCTCCAACCCCCGCCCTCCCTCCCCTGACTGGGTGAACTGCCTGTGCGCGCTGGTTCAGTGATCGCAGCACACCACGATTATATAAATGAAGCCTAAACTTCAAAATGGCTTGGGCCTCTAACCAAGGACGACGGGATCACTCCGCCACCTACCTGCCCGAAATCCTCCTCAACTAAAAATCGTGTTTGCAAATTTAATAATTATATACTGTATGGTAATTCTTTTACCCGAGCAGTGACCCTCTCTGCAGTATTGCACATGGGTGCTGTGCAACAGGCTATTCGACTACAGGGGCATCACAGCTGCACACCGGTCCTGTCCACACCCCACAACACGTGCATTTTCAGGCAGGATTTGCTGGATAGCCATTGGAAGTGGGAGCTCAAGCTGATTTCCTACCCCCCCACCCCGCAGTCCCATGTAAATCCCGTTTTAGACCCCTAACTCCCCCTCGCCAGCTGCTGCCATGATTGAGATCAGCTCTATCAGTACATCCTGTAGATGGAACCAGGCGCCCTCCAGTCCTGTGCTTTTGTCATGTTATTCAGTTATATTACCCAGCTAACTACATTTTATTATCCTTAATTTTAATTCAGTTATGCTGAACCTTTATAAAGCGCTGGTTAGGCCACAACTGGAGTATTGCTTCCAATTCTGGTCACCACACTTTAGGAAGGATGTGAAGGCCCTTGAGAGGGTGTAGAGGAGATTTACCAGAATGGTTCCGGGGATGGGGGATCTTAGCTACAAGGACAGGTTGGAGAAGCTGGATTTGTTTTCATTAGAGCAAAGGAGGTTGAGGGGGGATTTGATAGAGGTGTACAAGATTATGATGGGTTTGGATAGGCTAGATGGGGAAAGGCTGTTCCCACTAGTTGATGGTACAAGGACTCGGGGACACAGATTTAAGGTTTTGGGCAAGAGATACAGGGGGGACGTGAGGGAAACTTTTTTACACAGCGACTGTTGAGAACCTGGAACTTGCTGCCGACGGAAGTTGTGGAAGCGGAGACACTCAGTGTTTTCAAGGGAAGACTGGATAGGCACTTGAGGGAAATAAACTTGCAGGGCTACGGGGAGAGTGCTGGGGAACGGGACTGACTGGATTGCCCTACAGAGAGCCGGCACGGACTCGATGGGCCGAATGGCCTCCTTCTGTGCCGTTATGACTCTGTGACTCAGTTGGGGCTGAAGCTCACCACCACCTTCTCAAGGGCAATTAATGATGGGGCAATAAATACTGGCCTTGTCAAAGACGCCCACATGAATGAATAAAAAAAGAACTCGGGTTGCCAACTCTCCAGGATTGCCCTGGAGTCTCCAGGAATTGAAGATTCATCTCCTGGACACTGACTGCGAGCAACACCGGGGGGGAAAATCATAGGGGCATTCAAAAAGGAGGGTTTTTTTTTTGTTTTCTTTGGAAACTTTTATTTATTAGATATAAAAATACTGAAGATGGGGGGGTGAAGAATGGCTCTATGACCGGGTGGGGCAGTCGGAGGCGGGAGGTCTTCTGATGAGTCCTTCAGGATTACGTTCAACCAGAGTTGGCAACCCGGCAGTGGAGCTGGGAAGATGCCATTGAAGCAAAGGTGGTGTGAGAAAAAAAGGTGGACATGATTAAACCTCTCGGAGTGATCACCTTGTTTATACGTTTCAGGCTTGTCCTCCCCTCCTGGAATAGCTGCCCCTGCTGTGCCCAGTATTGTGTCTCCTATAGGGGTCAATGGCTACACCAGTCTGTCCGCCCAGCATAACGGGCACCCTGCAGTGGAGGCCGTCTACACTAACGGGATTCACCCTTACCCAGGTACGTGTGATCTTCGCCAGAGTATCAATGCAGATCCTTGCCCTCATATTTCACGTGAGCAAAGTGATTGCTTTGTGCAGTGAAGTACCTTCTCTGCGTAGAACCGTATAAAATAACTAAGTCAAACAGCTGTGTAGCCTACCTTAAAAATGCATGGTAATATAAGATATGTCAATGAAAAATGTGGCTGTCTGCGAATTTTTATTGAATGAGACATTGTCTAAACACTGTTTTCAGAAGATAAATGACTCTGTGACAACCAGGGGCATACACTAATCTATCTTTTCATCTTTCTATCTCCTCCATCTTCATTCTCTCCTTCCTTTAATTTTATTTCCTTCCCCTCCCTTTCTTCCACTGTTTTCTCTGTCCTTGCACTTGCTTCTTCTCTTTCATTTCTTTTCCATTGTCTTTCTCCGCTGTAATTTACTTTCCTGTTCCTCAAATATCTTTCCTGTTCAAAATTGTACACTTTTTCTCTTTCTGTGTCTTTCGGGTTTAATATTCCGCCTCCCTGCTTTCTTTGTGAATTATTTACATTCTCTCTCTTCATCTTTTTCTCTCATTCTCGCTTCCCCACTTTCGTGCTCTCTCTTTTCTGTCTCTCTTTCCTCTTCTCACTCTCACTTTATCACACTTTTCCTCTTTCTCTCACTGTCTTTCTTGTTGCCCTTTTTCGCTCTTTCTCCCTCTGGCTTGTCTGACATCCCCTATTCTCCATTATTTCTTCCTTGCTTTCGTTCTTCCCTTTTACTTTCACTTTCGTTCCCATTTTCTCTATTCCACAATCTAATTTGCTGCCCCCTTTTCTATTGTTAACCACTCCCATCTCTCACCTTCTCTCCATCTCTCCCGCCTCCCACCTTCTCTCCATCTCTCCCGTCTCCCACCTTCTCTCCATCTCTCCATCTCTCCCGCCTCCTACCTTCTCTCCATCTCTCCCACCTCCCACCTTATCTCCATCTCTCCCGCCTCCCACCTTCTCTCCATCTCTCCCGTCTCCCACCTTCTCTCCATCTCTCACGCCTCCCACCTTCTCTCCATCTCTCCCGTCTCCCACCTTCTCTCCATCTCTCCCGCCTCCTACCTTCTCTCCATCTCTCCCACCTCCCACCTTATCTCTACCTCTCCCGCCTCCCACCTTCTCTCCATCGCTCCTGTCTCCCACCTTCTCTCTACCTCTCCCTCCTCCCACCTTCTCTCCATCTCTCCCTCCTCCCACCTTCTCTCCATCTCTCCTGTTTCCCACCTTCTATCTCTCCTGCCTCCCACCTTCTCTCCATGTCTCCCACCTCCCACCTTCTCTCCTGCTTCCCACCTTCTCTCCATCTCTCCCGCCTCAAACCTTCTCTCCATCTCTCCCGCCTCCCACCTTCTCTCCATCTCTCCCGCCTCCCACCTTCTCTCCATCTCTCCCGCCTCAAACCTTCTCTCCATCTCTCCCGCCTCCCACCTTCTCTCCATCTCTCCTGTTTCCCACCTCTCTATCTCTCCTGCCTCCCACCTTCTCTCCATCTCTCCCGCCTCAAACCTTCTCTCCATCTCTCCCGCCTCCCACCTTCTCTCCATCTCTCTCTATGTTTCTATGTCTCATTTCTAGCACAAAGTCCTTCTGCAGCCGATGCCTTGCAGCAGGCTTTCACGGGGGTTCAGCAGTACACAGGTGACTCCATTTATATTTTGCTCATTTTTAAAAATTAATATGAACAATGTTTCTCTATAAAACACGCTACACATTTGGAATATTATTTACCTGAAAGAGGCACAGGAGCGAGCACCTTTGCTTTAAGAGTTACTTTCATTCAATCTGCGAACATTGAGAAAACATTACCCTTCAAAAATAACATTCTCTAACGATAAGCATTTTTGACGTTTAAATTCACTTGTTCCTTATGTGCTGCATCTTTTAAAATCTGCAGTCATCAGTCATATGGGAATGTATGGAGGCAGAGAAAAGGGGAGGGTAAATTGGCTGTGATGACGAAGATTCACTTTGTAGACCGCTCAAGCGCGCCTCTAAGCAGGTCGGGCAAGGATGGTGTGATGCAGAAGCAAAGCATGGATGGGGCGGGGAAGCATCCTGATTAACTCTTCCTACAGGGAAAAAGCTCTGCTATTAGTGTTTTCTTTATAACACAATAGCAAAAATGCCTTTCAAAGGTTAAGCAGGGATAAACGTGGACGGGTTACTTACAACTGTAATAACTGAGCTTTGTCAGCCTAATAAAACAATTTCTTTTCTTTCCCATACCTATTTTTTTTATGAATAGCCATGTATCCGACAGCAATTGCCCAGATCAGTCAAGCGTTTCCTCAGCCACCTCCTGTTATAACGCAACAGAGAGAAGGTGAGTTAAACCGACTTTCGATAAGGTCCCGCACTTTCGATAAGGTCCTGCATAAGAGATTAGCGTGTAAAGTTAAGGCACATGGGATTGGGGGCAAGGTATTGACTTGGATAGAGAACTGGTTGGCAGACAGAAAGCAAAGAGTTGGAATAAACGGGTCTTTTTCTGAGTGGCAGGCAGTGACTAGTGGGGTACCACAGGGATCGGTCCTAGGACCCCAGCTATTCACAATATATATTAATGATCTAGACGAGGGAACTAGATGTAATAGCTCCAAGTTTGGAGACAACACAAAGCTGGGTGGGCGTGTGTGCTGTGAGGAGGATGCCGAGAAACTCCAGTATAATTTGGACAGGTTGGGTGATTGGGCAGAAGCATGGCAGATGCAATATAACGTGGATAAATGCGAGGTTATCCACTTTGGCGTCAAAAACAGGAAGGCAGATTATTATCTGAATGGCAATAGATTGGGAGAAGGGGAAGTGCAATGAGACCTGGGTGTCCATGTGCACCAGTCACTGAAGGTAAGCATGCAGGTGCAGCAGGCGGTTAAGAAGGCAAATGGTATGTTGGCCTTTGTAGCGAGAGGGTTCGAGTACAGGAACAAGGATGTCTTGCTGCAGTTGTACAGGGCCTTGGTGAGACCACATCTTGAGTATTGTGTGCAGTTTTGGTCGCCTTATCTGAGGAAGGATGTTCTTGCCATGGAGGGAGTGCAGCAAAGATTCACCAGGCTGATACCTGGGATGGAAGGAATGACGTATGAGGAGAGATTGGGTCGATTGGGCTTATACTCGCTGGAGTTTAGAAGAATGAGAGGGGATCTCATTGAAACTTATAAAGTTCTAACAGGACTAGACAGACTAGATGCAGGAAGGATGTTCCCGATGGCCAGGGAGTCCAGAACCAGGGGTCACAGTCTAAGGATAAGGGGTAAGCCATTTAGGACAGAGATGAGGAGGAATTACTTCACCCAGAGAGTGGTGAACCTGTGGAATTCTCTACCACAGAAGGCAGTTGAGGCCAATTCATTAAATATATTCAAGAAGGAGTTAGATATATTTCTTAAGGTTAAAGGGATCAGGGGATATGGAGAGAAGGCAGGGACCGGGTACTGAATTTGGATGATCAGCCATGATCTCATTGAATGGTGGAGCAGGCTCGAGGGGCTGAATGGCCTAATCCTGCTCCTATCTTCTAGGTTTCTATGTTTCTATGTTTCTATGACAAATATCCACAGCAATGACCCCCCGAACCTTACCTTATCTTCCTCATCAATGACTCAACTCCATCACAAACACCTTCACCCAGTTCCACATCAGGTATGGCTCGGGAAGGAGTGTCAACAACAACAACTTGCATTTATACAGCGCCTTTAACGTAGTAAAACTTCCCAAGGCACTTCACAGGAGCGTGATCAAACAAAATTTGACACCGAGCCACATATTAGGGCAGGTGACCAAAAGCTTGGTCAAAGGGATCGGTTTTTAAGAAGCGTCTTAAAGGAGGAGAGAGAGGCGGAGAGGTTCAGGGAGGGAATTCCAGAGCTTAGGGCCTCGGCAGGTGACGGCACGGCTGCGCTTAATATATGCTCCAACCTCACAAATAAGTTGCCAATGTGATTTGAGTACTTTTGAGTTCTAGCTTCATCATATCCACTTAGATTGAGGCAATACAACTGATTTAATTGGGACCCGTGCCTGCAGTCATCTGTCTCTCCAACTCTCTTGCAACAGTGACTCCACTTCAAAAGTACTTCATTGGCTGTAAAGCGCTTTGAGACATCCAGTGCTCATGAATGGCGCTATATAAATGCAAGACTTTCTTCTTTCTCTTGAGAGTGAGAGAGGTGGGTACCAGAGAAATGAGATTCGATGTACCTTAACTCTCCAATTGAAACTCATCCCTCCAATTCTGGCCTATTGCACATCCCCAATTTTCACCGCTCCATCATTGGTGGCCGTGCCTTCAGCTGCCGAGGCCCTAAGCTCTGGAATTCCCTCCATAAACCTCTCCACCTCTCTCTCCTCCTTTAAGACACTTGTTAAACCCTACCTCTTTCACCAAGCTTTTGGTCACCTGTCCCGGTAGCTCCTTATGTGGCTCAGTGTCAAATTTGGTTTGATAACGCTCCTGTGAACGTTTTACTATTTAACGGCACTACATAAATGCAAGTTGTTGTTGTTGTAGTAACCTAACTCTCCCATCGAAGCTCATCCCTCCAGTAACCTAACTCTCCCATCGAAGACCATCCCTCCAGTAACCTAACTCTCCCATCGAAGCTCATCCCTCCAGTAACCTAACTCTCCCATCGAAGCTCATCCCTCCAGTAACCTAACTCTCCCATCGAAGCTCATCCCTCCAGTAACCTAACTCTCCCATCGAAGCCCATCCCTCCAGTAACCTAACTCTCCCATCGAAGCCCATCCCTCCAGTAACCTAACTCTCCCATCGAAGCCCATCCCTCCAGTAACCTAACTCTCCCATCGAAGCCCATCCCTCCAGTAACCTAACTCTCCCATCGAAGCCCATCTCTCCAGTACCCTAACTCTCCCATCGAAGCCCATCCCTCCAGTAACCTAACTCTCCCATCGAAGCCCATCCCTCCAGTAACCTAACTCTCCCATCGAAGCTCATCCCTCCAGTAACCTGACTCTCCCATCGAAGCTCATCCCTCCAGTAACCTAACTCTCCCATCGAAGCCCATCCCTCCAGTAACCTAACTCTCCCATCGAAGCCCATCCCTCCAGTAACCTAACTCTCCCATTGAAGCCCATCCCTCCAGTAACCTAACTCTCCCATCGAAGCTCATCCCTCCAGTAACCTAACTCTCCCATCGAAGCTCATCTCTCCAGTAACCTAACTCTCCCATCGAAGCCCATCCCTCCAGTAACCTAACTCTCCCATCGAAGCTCATCCCTCCAGTAACCTAACTCTCCCATCGAAGCTCATCCCTCCAGTAACCTAACTCTCCCATCGAAGCTCATCCCTCCAGTAACCTAACTCTCCCATCGAAGCTCATCCCTCCAGTAACCTAACTCTCCCATCGAAGCCCATCCCTCCAGTAACCTAACTCTCCCATCGAAGCCCATCCCTCCAGTAACCTAACTCTCCCATCGAAGCCCATCCCTCCAGTAACCTAACTCTCCCATCGAAGCTCATCCCTCCAGTAACCTAACTCTCCCATCGAAGCCCATCCCTCCAGTAACCTAACTCTCCCATCGAAGCTCATCCCTCCAGTAACCTAACTCTCCCATCGAAGCTCATCCCTCCAGTAACCTAACTCTCCCATCGAAGCCCATCCCTCCAGTAACCTAACTCTCCCATCGAAGCCCATCCCTCCAGTAACCTAACTCTCCCATCGAAGCCCATCCCTCCAGTAACCTAACTCTCCCATCGAAGCTCATCCCTCCAGTAACCTAACTCTCCCATCGAAGCTCATCCCTCCAGTAACCTGACTCTCCCACCGAAGCTCATCCCTCCAGTAACCTAACTCTCCCATCGAAGCCCATCCCTCCAGTAACCTAACTCTCCCATCGAAGCCCATCCCTCCAGTAACCTAACTCTCCCATCGAAGCCCATCCCTCCAGTAACCTAACTCTCCCACCGAAGCCCATCCCTCCAGTAACCTGACTCTCCCATCGAAGCCCATCCCTCCAGTAACCTAACTCTCCCATCGAAGCTCATCCCTCCAGTAACCTAACTCTCCCATCGAAGCCCATCCCTCCAGTAACCTGACTCTCCCATCGAAGCTCATCCCTCCAGTAACCTAACTCTCCCATCGAAGCTCATCCCTCCAGTAACCTGACTCTCCCACCGAAGCTCATCCCTCCAGTAACCTAACTCTCCCATCGAAGCCCATCCCTCCAGTAACCTAACTCTCCCACCGAAGCCCATCCCTCCAGTAACCTAACTCTCCCATCGAAGCCCATCCCTCCAGTAACCTAACTCTCCCACCGAAGCCCATCCCTCCAGTAACCTAACTCTCCCATCGAAGCCCATCCCTCCAGTAACCTAACTCTCCCACCGAAGCTCATCCCTCCAGTAACCTAACTCTCCCATCAAAGCCCATCCCTCCAGCAACCTAACTCTCCCATTGAAACGCATTCCTCTGGAGCCTTTGAGTTAAGACGGTGCTTCCTAATATTTATTTTAATTGCACTTTTATAAATCTCAGTGAGGTCCTGCCTTAACCTCCTTCTTTCTCGACTGCAGGGTCTGAATTCCTTTAAGCTACCTTCGTAACTCATCCCCTTTACACTGGGATCCATCTTGTCGCTCTTCTTTGCGCCCTCTCCAGCGCATGCATATATTTTTCTCTGCTGATTTCTCTTCTTTTTTTGTTGTTAATCTTTCCTCATCCAGGACCCGAAGGCTGCAATCTTTTCATTTACCACCTCCCTCAGGAGTTTGGAGACAGTGAGCTCATGCAGATGTTCCTGCCCTTTGGGTCTGTGATCTCGTCAAAGGTTTTTATGGACCGTGCCACCAATCAGAGTAAATGCTTTGGTGAGTGCGGCTGGTGGGTCGGGAGGAGCAAAAGGTACAACGTCAGGTTTCTGCAGCATCAACGTGGCCCTCAACGGGACATTGGCGATCAACTTCTTAAGCCGTAGAAGGCAGGCATGTCCAGAGAAATCCCTGTGTCCCTGGAATGGCCAGTTTTATGAGTTAAAGCTTGGACATTTAGGAGTGAAATCAGGAGAGCACTTTGACATGCAAAGGGGTCATGGAAATCTGGAACTCTCTCCCCCAAAATGCTTTGGATGCTCGGGGTCAACTGAAGCTTTCAAGACCGCGAGCGATAGATTTTTGTTAGGTAAGGGTATCGAAGGACATGGAGCAAAGGTGGGTAAATGGAGTTGAGGTTGCAATGTCAGGTTTCTGCGGCTTCAACGTGGCCCTTAACGGGACATTTGCGATCAACCTCTTAAGCCGTAGACGATCCGTTTTGGCAGTTGCCAGAATTGAATGCGAACTTGACCATATTGGATTGCGAGAAAGTTGCCCCCAAAATAGCGAGCAAATATGTAACTGCATCTGTTAATCACAAATGACAATGTCTAGGATTTTAAAAAAACCCAAGCTAGGCATCGCCTAATGACTACTGCTCGATCTATCCCTCTCCCTCCTACTCGTTCCACCTTGCTGATGTCCAGCAGAATAGGCCGTCACCTAGATTTCCCAGGCCTGGTCTCCTCTTGGTCGTACGCCACAGTGGGCAATGGTGCCACCCAGTGGCCCAGTGAGAAACTGAGCCAACAGCTGACCGTCGCAGCTTGACAGATTTGAATTTTAAACTGGGTGCAAGTCATTCTTAACTCAGTTTCCCACCCGTGATATACACATTTAAAACACTGTGCCGATTCATTGTTTTATTCCAGTAACAGAATAAAATAAAATGTAACTTTTGGAATGCCGTTCAGCTTTTGGGATTTTCAATGTGAAAGTGGTTTCCAGTTCTATACGCCTACCAATGCTTAAAGATTTAACAATTTATCAGAATGGTACCAGGGATGAGGGACTTCAGTTATGTGGAGAGACTGGAGAAGCTGGAAATGTTTTTTTAAATTCGTTTATGGGATGTGGACGTCGCTGGCAAGGCTGGCATTTATTGCCCATCCCTAATTGCCCTTGAGAAGGTGGTGGTGAGCCGCCTTCTTGAACCGCTGCAGTCTCGGGTGGTGAAAGTGCTCCTACACAGTGCTGTTAGGGAGGGAGTTCCAGGATTTTGACCCAGCGACGATGAAGGAACGGCCGATATACTTCCAAGTCAGGATGGTGTGTGACTTGGAGGGGAACTTGGAGGTGGTGGTGTTCCCATGCGCCTGCTGCCCTCGTCCTTCTAGGTGGAAGAGGTCGCGGGTTTGGGAGGTTCTCCTTAGAGCAGAGAAGGTTAAGAAGAGACTTGATAGAGGTGTTCAAAATCATTCAATGGTTTTGATAGAGTAAATAAGGAGAAACTGCTACCAGTGGCGGAAGGGTCGGTAACCAGAGGACACAGGTGTAAGGTGATTGGAAATGGAACCAGGGGCGACACGAGGAAAACTCTTTTTACGCAGCGAGTTGTTGTGATCTGGAATGCACTGCCTGAAAGGGAGGTGGGAGCAGATTCAATAATAACAATCAAAAGAGAATTGGGTAAATACCCAAAGCGAAAAAAATTGCAGGGCTGTGGGGAAAGAGCAGGGGGAGTGGGACTAATTGGATCGCTCCACCGAAGAGCCGGCACAGGCACGATGGGCCGAATGGCCTCCTTCTGTGCTGTATCACTCTATGATTGCACCCAGTGCTTTTCCTTTCTACATTGAAGATGAGACATTCAAATTTCCCCCCTCTCTTTTAAGATATGTTTCTCGTCTTGCCGTCTCTTGGATGCCCTGTGTCACATAACATCTGTAGCCAAGAGAGCAGATGTGTAGGCTACTTACTGCCAGTCTCAAGCCAACCCAAGAAAGATTTATATTTATGTAGCACCTTATCACATCTGTCAGAGTGATCCCAAAGTGCTTCACAGATAATCAATTACTTTGAAGAGCAGACTGCTCTTCTATAGGCAAATACGGCAACCATTTTGTGCACAGCAAGATCCTTCCAACAGCAATGGCCAGCTAACCTGTTTTCTGATGCTGTTGTTTGAAGGAGGAATGTTGGCCAGGGCACCAGCTGAACTCCCTGCTTTTTCCTCAAATAGTTCCATGGGATCTTTGGCCTCCACCTGAACAGGCAGACGGGGCTTTGGCTTAATGTCTGATACAAAGGCTGGCATCCCTGACGCTGCAGGGCCCCCTCAGTAGTGCACTGAAGTATCAGCCTCGTTTTATGGCTCAACTCCAGGAGTGGAGCTTGAGCCCAAAACTTTCTGCCTGGGAGGCCAATGCACTACCAACTAAGCCAACTTGACATTTAAGGAGGTGGATGAGAGTAAACGGTTAGTGTTTTTTTCTCCTATTTATTTTCTGTCTGATTTTCTTCCTTCCTCCTCTGATTCCTTCTGAGTGCACGTTAATGGGTCTCAGCAGACTTCCTATAGCTCACCCAAGTGGCCATTGTTCATGTGTAAGCCTTGACAGTGAATGTCAACAGGCTACTTGACTTTTTTTTTTCATTAATTCTTGGGACGTGGGCGTCGCTAACAAGGCCGGCATTTATTGCCCATTCCCTAGCTGCTCTTGAGACGGTGGTGGTGAGCCTTCTTCTTGAACCGCTGCAGTCCGTGTGCTGAAGTACTGCTTGGTGGAGAGTTCCAAGATTTTGACCCAGCGGTCATGAAGGAACGGCGATGTACGTCCAAGTCGGGATGTTGTGTGACTTGGAGAGGAACTTGGCGGTGGTGGTGTTCCCATGCGCCTGCTGTCCTTATCCTTCTAGGTGATGGAGGCCGCGGTTTTGGGAGGTTCAGGACGACAGAGGGCATCACAACCAAACCCAATGTGGTCCTCAGCTGACATCCACACCTGGACATTTTGCGACAGGCGTCACTGAGTGCTGATCAGGAGCAGGAAACCCTGGCTGATTTTCTTTCACTTCGTATCCCGGGGGGGGGGGGCGTCGTGACAATTGTAGCAACCCTACTATCACCCAGGCTGAAAACAACTAACTCGGTACAGATCTGGGATTGAACCTGGCACATGCATGGTCTATGAACCCATTGGCCAAATGCTTGACCTCTGCCTAGTGCCTTCTTGTGGCTGTGTGACTGAGACTAGGGGCCATCAGCACTGCCTTTAGTGAGAGAGGACAAAAAAAAATACGCTCAGCTCCAGTAGTGCTTAGGATAAAATTGGGGCGGGGGGGGGATACATTGTCCATCTTGATGTAAGAAAACGACTAGGCACTTGGTCTAAACGTTAAACAAAGCTTTAATCAACTGTTTTACAACATGGAGGTCTAGTTGTGTCCTTCACTAGTTCCTGTTAAGAATGTCCTGCGCAAGCTGGGCCCGTGCCCGAGTATTTATACTCTCCCTGGACAGCGCCACCCGTAGGCCGCTCAGTATTATTTCATAAGTCTTTCTTTCATGAATGACTGATTCATGTCACCATCTCATGTAGTGGGCAACCTCACCTTTTACACGTCTTGAAAACATTTCTACCTCTTTATTTTTTTGAAGGTTTTGTGAGTTTTGATAACCCCACTAGTGCCCAGGCTGCCATCCAGGCTATGAATGGTTTTCAGATTGGCATGAAGAGGTTAAAAGTCCAGTTAAAACGGCCAAAGGATACCAGTCGCCCATACTGACTGACTGTGATTCAGGGCATGAATTTCTGATTTTCTAGGTAAGGCACCGATTATTAACTTCTTATCTTCTACGTTTGCCTTGAAAGGTTTTGTAAGTCCATGTCGATGTTTACCTCCTCTGCCACAATGTCCGAATAGTTGCAGGTCCATTTTACTGAGGTGGTGTACAGGAATTCATTTGTATTTTCACACAAAGGGCAGTGGAAACCTGGAACACTCTCCCCCCCCAAAAGGCTGTTGAGGCTAGGGGGGCCAATTGAAAATTTCCAAACAGAGATTGATAGATTTTTGTTGGGCAAGGGTATTACGGGTTACAGAACTAAGGCGGGTAAATGGAGTCAAGATGCAGACCGGCCGTGATCTAATTGATTGGCGGAAAAAGGCTCGAGGGGCTGAATGGCCTCCTCCTGTTCCTATGTATGGGTTCAATGACTCAAAGGGCACGCCATCTCTTTTTAAGGGGTGACACGCTGTCTACTGGGCTCTGGAAATGATAACTCAGTATCAACTGGCCATGGAGCAATCATTGGGTAGACATCTTGAGATGTTGCAAGTCAAGTGGGCCCCTGTGGGGAACACCCTTGCCTAATAATTAGCATCAGCATGATTGGCAGTCTTAATGATCATTTCAGAATGTCTCTTCTATAGAAAAAAGTTCATGTTTTAGCACTTAACAGATACTGGAGGGGAAAAGGGTCTGAGGTCAGTTTTTAAAGAAAGAAAGACTTGCATTTATATAGCGCCTTTCACAACCACCAGATGTCCCAAAGCACTTTACAGCCAATGAAGTACTTTCTTAAGTGTAGTCACTGTTGTAATGTAGGAAATGCAGCAGCCAATTTGCCCACAGCAAGCTCCCACAAGCAGCAATGTGATAATGACCAGATAATCTGTTTTTAGTGATGTTGGTTGAGGGATAAATATTGGCCCCAGGACACCGGGGATAACTCCCCTGCTCTTCTTCGAAATAGTACCGTGGGATCTTTAACATCCACCTGAGAGCGCAGACGGGGCCTCGGTTTAACGTCTCATCCGAAAGACGGCACCTCCAACAGTGCAGCACTCCCTCAGTACTGCACTGGAGTGTCAGCCTAGATTTTTGTGCTCAAATCTCTAGAGTGGGGACTTAAACCCACAACCTTCTGACTCAGTAGGCGAGTGTGCTACCAACCGAGGCACTGGCTGACACACAGCTAACACTGACTAGAATGGTGAGGAGTGGCCGTGCTCCAGGGAGATCCCTAGGCAAACTCTTCACTGTTAGGAAGGCTTCCAACACGATAGGGTGCGATGGTCTCAGCCTAGGGCAGCAGTAGGAGATTGACAATTGGCTGCAGTGTCCCTGGGTTGGCGAAGGGAAAATCAGCCAGGATTCCCGCTCCTGATCCTAACCCCCGCTGGAAGTGCCCGTGTGTGGCATTGGGCGAGGACAAGATCCCGCTCGGATGTGGTGTATGTCCACTGCCGGAGCCCACTGTTAAGGCTTATACATTGAACGATGACCCCTTGGGCAAGACCTTACGATATGCCCTGACCCAGCCAAACCCTGGGACCCTTCATCAAACATGCAATTACCCCAAGGTACCAATGTATTCCTACGCAAGAGCCCTGCGATAAATATCTAAACTATATGCATGTACTTTTCTTTATCTTAAAAGAAAATGAATTTAAGAAAGAAGGGTGTCTGGCAGCAGGGAGCGCGGAGTGCTTTGTTCTGTAATCTCTGTAGACTACTGTGCCATGTTTTTGACCCAACACTGACGATGCTTTCGTCTTTCATTAGGGCAGTAACGGTGTGGAATATGAAGAAGTACCTTTCGAGATGGCTGTTTTCTAAGATATCAGTGTTGATGGGGGGAAGACGATGAAATACAAACTTCGAGAAAACATTTCAAGAACCCTGAAAATGTGAAATTTCATTGCAGCTATTTAAGAGGACTCGGATCTTACAATAGCAACACACATAAGATGCACATGTGACGTAAACCGATGTAGGAAGGGCGGCTGTCTTAAAGGTTGCAGAGGAGAGCTGCTTTGGCACAGATCTGTGTCATCGAGCATCCAGCTAGGTCTCCTAGACGATGGTTGCCATGGCTGGGGTTTTTTTTTGTGTGTATGTGTGTGTGTGAATCCATATGGTTGACATGGTAACGCAGAACACATTGAGTCTTTTATCTCTCAATCCGCCGACATTCAGGGACAAAAAGGACCAAAATGATTTTTTTTAATTTATTATTGGGGAGGGGGGGAGGGGGGGCCTGTATCTGTAATATATGAGTCCAGTTTTCTTTCCTTATCTTGATAGTTGAAACACGGGGGAAAAAAAAGTAAGAGCTAAAACTGTTTAATATTTTAAAAACAAGCAACGCTTTAGTGGTCTTAGAATAGTATAATACACTGGGAAATCTGTACAAGGAGCAAAGTATAGTAGAAACATTACAGGAGTTAGTTTTAAGAAGAAAACAAAAGCTAAAATGTACTTTGTGCCTCACCTCCTTCTTAGGGGGCGCGATAGTACTGCATGCAAATGTGACCGAAAATATAATTATACATAACGGTGTATAGATATTCTGCTCCTTATATTTCTGAAAAGATTGCTTTTAAAGAGAGAGAGAGAGAGAGAGAGAGAAAATTGAACACTGTTTCCTTTATCTTGGCGAAGGTGAGCTTCGTTTAACCATTTGAGGACTTTTATCGCCGCATTATACGATCAAACTAAGTTGCCTGTTTGATGATTTCATTCGAGGGGTAAACGCGGAGTAGGTTGTTCTGAAATCTGTGTTTTACAACAAACAAAAAAAGACTGTCAAGGAACGAAACCCCCCCTTGTAGTATAGCTTTTCTAAAATAACATTGTAAATAATCCCTGGAGTAACAGCACATCATTTCTGATCACTGGTGAGGGCCTTTGTTAATACCCGAGTGTCGAGATATTTATATGTTAAACGGTGTCACCAAAATGTGGGGGGTGGGGGGAGGCTGGTTTGGTGCAGATCTGCTTCACCTCTGGCTGATGTAATGAAGAAGGAAGGCATTGCGCAAAGGTTGGGGCTGCTTTGGCTCGGAGCCTCCTGAGTGATGAGCATAGGGGGCCTACCCGCCCATCGAGGGCATAGCGCTCAATCTCAACCTCTGACCCACGCCCACATCTACTGAGGCTTCATGCCGACAGTGGAGCTGAGTGAAATTGCCCCCTCACCCCCACCCCCGACCCCAAAGTCTCCTATCATAAGGGTTTTCCATTAAATGAGTTTGGAGATCTTCACGCCATTCCGCCCCCCCCCCCCCACCCCCCACCCAGTCCCTAATCACCAAGGGTTAGTAGCACAAAGCCACCTTTAATTTGAAACTTATTGGTAGTTTCATGTAGAGAAAGGAAAGACTTGCATTTATATAGCGCCTCTCACGAACTCGGGACATCTCAAAGCGCTTTACAGCCATTAAATACTTTTTTTTTTTAAGGGAACTCACTGTGGTAATGTAGGAAACGCGGCAGCCAATTTGTGCACAGCCAGCTCCCACAAACAGCAATAGAATAAATGACCAGGAAAATCTGATTTAGGCATTGGTCGAGGGATACATTTTGGCCAGGACACCGGGGAGAACTCCCCCCCCCCCCCCCGCTCTTTTTCAAAATAGTACCAGAGGGAACTTGCACGTCCACCTGAGGGGGGCAGACAGGGCCTCGGTTTAACGTCCCATCGGGAAGAAGGCACCTCCGACAGTGCGGCACTCCCTCAGCACTGCACTGGGAGTGTCAGCCTGGATTTTTGTGCTCAAGTCTCTGGAGTGGGACCAGAACCCACAACCTTTCAACTCAAGAGGCGAGATGTGCTACCCACTGAGCCACACTTGGCACTGGGGAACATGGGGGGCCGCGGAACACAATTCACAGTGTTTGGCTGCTCGTTTGAGGTCAAGGGTTAAGGTACATTGTTGGGGCAGAATCTGGCCATGCTGTTCCTAACTCGGGAGCACTTGCCGCTGGTGTTGGGAAAATACTTTATTCCCCAAATTGACTATCTAAGGATAAGGGGTAAGCCATTTAGGATAGAGATGAGGAGGAATTTCTTCACCCAGAGAGTGGTGAACCTGTGGAATTCTCTGCCACAGAGGGCAGTTGAGGCCAATTCATTAAATATATTCAAGAAGGAGTTAGATATATTTCTTAAGGCTAAAGGGACCAAGGGATATGGGGAGAAGGCAGGGACAGGGTACTGAGTTTGGATGATCAGCCATGATCTCATTGAATGGCGGAGCAGGCTCGAGGGGCCGAATGGCCTACTCCTGCTCCTATCTTCTATGTTTCTATGACATCCCTTTACCATGATAAGTCCAACAAAATGGCAGTGCGCTCCTTTTTTTTTCTTCTGGGCTGTTCCACTGGATGGCACCGTGTCTGAACAGACAACGTATTTGGCTGAGATTGGAACCGTCATGACAGGTTCAATGGAGCAGGCCACCGAGAACAGGGGACGCACGCAACGCAAATTTGATAGTAAAACTGAAGGCTTTTACTCCGGATTCTTTTAAGCGCGATAATTTCAATGAAGGCTCTTATCCAAATTAGCGAGCTTACTGTTAGCGGATTAGATTGCTGATTTTTGACAAGCCAAAGACAGTTCAGCTACAGGAATCATTTGCTCCAAATCGGTTTTTTGGGGGGTTTTTTTTCATTGGCATTCCGACACGCATCTGCTCTCCTGAAGGTGCTGGGTTCTGGTTCCATGGGTGGTGCCAAGCTTTCCTGTACCTTGGCTAAGTGTATGGGATGCGGTGCATTGGGCTGTTCAACTGTGGCAGGCATCACAGCTAATCCCAATCCTGTTCTCATCCAGGATCCGCACTCATCTGCCGCACGGGTGACTGGCTAGCAATCAGGAGTAGGAGCTCCGGCTGATTTTTGCTCGCCCCACCATGCCAGGGACTGAGGCCTATTGTGTCCCTTCTCCCCCCCCCCCCTTTGTGTTTGGCTGAGATTATCGATTAAAACCGGATTCCTCCTGCTCTGAGTGATTCAGCAATGCACTGGGTAGTTTTACTTCCATAGTTAAGAAGGTTGCTTGATAATAGTTTGGACCACAGTCAACCGCAGGCTGAAAACAAAACTCTGCAGCAAAAACGTCCCTTACGGTTTTGTAACAGTACTTGGATTTCTAAAGCGTTTTTTTTTTATCACATCAAAGTGCTTAACGCAATGAATTCCTTTTGAAGTGTTGCTACAGCAGACAAACATGGTGGCCATTGTGCACCAAACAGCAATGAACTAGCTGACTTGTACCTGATGATGGCGTCGTTCTCCTTTAGAGCGGCGAAGGTTAAGGGGAGATTTGATCGAGGCGTTCAAAATCACAAAGGGTTTTGGCAGAGTGAATAAGGAGAGACTGTTTCCAGTGGCAGGAGGGTCGGATAAGCAGAGGACACAGATTTCAGGGAGTGGGGGCAAAGGAACCAGAGGCAACGCGAAGTTTTTTTTAACGCAGCGAGTTGTTGCGATCTGGAACGCGCTGCCTGAAAGGGTGGTGGAAGCAGATTCAGTAGTAACTTTCGAAAGGGAAATACTTGAAGGGGAAAAATTTGCACGGCCTTGGGGAAAGGGCAGGGGGGGAGTGGGACTAATTGGAGAGCTCTTTCAAAGAGCCGGCACAGGCACGATGGGCCGAATGACCTGGCCTGTGCTGTATCATTTTATGATTCTATGTTGGTTGAGACACTGTGCAAGGCAGTACAGGAAACATTTTTTTTATCCGGCACTGACGGAACCGACGTGGCGCCGGTTGATCAAAAAGTCCGGATTACAGAGAGGTATACTTACCAAGGTACGAGAGCCCTGTACACGGGCACAGGCGCAGGAGCCCCGGTTACACAGCCACATATGCAGGAGTCCCTGTTGCACGGCCACAGGGGCAGGAGCCCCTGTTACATGGCCACAGATCCAGGAACCCCGGTTACACTCCTGAATTTTGCCGGTTAAGAGAGATCTCCGGATAGGTGCCAGTTAAAAGAGAGTTTCCTAGTTGCCTCGAGGACATTAAGAGTCAAACACACAGGGGTAGATATTTGCCCTGGGTAGTACACTGGCAGGGGCGGATCGCGCGCCCTTTATGAAACCTCGCCTGAACATCGCCATCTGCTCCGCCAGATTACCGTCCAGGCTGTGAAGAGGAACATCCCTACCCCACAGTGTGATACTGGAGTCATGTGTAGGCCCTGACCAGGTACGGGTGGCAGGTTGCCTTCCCTGAAGGACATTACCGAACCATTTGGGTCCTCGCAATAATCCAGCAGCTCATGGCCATTGTTTTCTGGTGCTGGCCCACAAATTGCCAGATTAATTGAGCACTATTCCGCAATTTGACACGGTGGGATTGGAACTAGGGGTTACTAGTCCAGCAGCACAACCAGTACAGCCAACAGGAGCAGCCTTGCTCTCTTTCAAGTAAAACCGCAGCATCTTTAATATCTATTGCAGCAGTGAGATGGGGCCCTTGTATAACATCCCATCTCAAGAACAGCATCTAACAATGCAGTACTCCCCCAGTACTACACTGGAGTGGCAGCTTAAATTATTCATTTAGGTCCGCGTATGGTCTTGAGCCTACAACCCCCTTAGCCAGAGGTGAGAATGTTATCAACTGAGCCATGCATTTTATCCAACTTGTACTCTAAAATGTTATTTTATTGTTTATTTTGGGAACAGTGCTAATAATTGGTAAGGATTGGTTGTGATAACATTTTGGGATCCGGTATAGGAGTAATTTGAGAGGTGACGTGTGGTGAGTGTAGCGAGCTCGGGAGGAACAGGTGACTTTGGACCTCTGGTTCTCAAAGCTCTCCACCACTGGGGGTTTCCTCACCTCGTGCCTGGCTCAGTTGTAGACGCATTGATAGAGATCAATCGCTGTGATTGGCCAAGAACTCCATTATCGTCGTATCATGCGACTACCAGGATGGTAGAAGGCGAACTCGATGGACCTTGGTCTTGTTTCATCTAGCAATTCCTAGTGACCTAAGCAACATGTCAGTGGGACCACTGGCGGCCACAGGGAGTGAGGAGGGAATTGGCTCCAAGTGAATCAGGCAAAACACAGGGGTGACTTTCTAGGCAGTATTTGATTTTATGAAGTTGCTAAGAATTAATGTGATGTTACTCTGGTTCCTTTGAGGACGGGAATCCATTTTTTGGGGGACGGAATGACACAGCAGGTTGGTAAATTGACCTTTCACCTCTGGGGCCTGGGTTTGAATCCGGCCCAGCCTGATGGGATTAAAGCTTTCTTTCTCTGCCATGGAAAATGACCCCACTGCGAAATACCTTTTCCCAGGTTCAACATGGTGGGGGGTGAATCCACAGCACAGAAAGCCCTTGGGTTTCTATCAATGGGCCATCTCATCAGAGAAGCCACAAGGATGAACGGTACTTGGAATGAAAATACTGAGCTGATGCAGCATGGTGCGTTTTTCTGAGGATGGAGTGAAGGAACTTTAATGGCTGTGTGTGCAACAACAACTTGTCTTTATATAGCGCCTTTAACATCCCAGGGCGCCTCACAGGAGCGATTATCAAACAAAATTTGACACCGAGCCACGTAAGGAGATATTAGGGCAGATGACCAAATATCCTGGTCAAAGAGGCAGGTTTTATGGAGCGTCTTAAAGGAGCTGAGGGAGGCGGAGAGGGATTTAGTTGCATGAAATCAGTGTGCTGTCTGCGCTGATATAATTGTACGCCCATTAACAAGTAGCTGACTGTAAGAAAGAAAGACTTGCATTTATATAGAGCCTTCTGCAGCCTCAGGATGTCCCAAAGTGATTTACAGCCAATGAAGTACAGTCAGCGGTTGTGATGTAGGAAACCAGGCAGCCAATTTGCACACAGCAAGCTCCCACAAACAGCAAGGTCTAGAACAAGGTGTCACAGTCTCAGGATACGGGGTAGGACATTTAGGACTGAGATGAGGAGAAATTTCTTCACTCAGTGTGTGGTGAACCTGTGGAATTCTCTACCACAGAAGGCTGTGGAGGCCAAGTCACTGAATATATTTAAGAAGGAGATAGATAGATTTCTAGACAAAAAAGGCAACAAGGGGTATGGGGAGAGAGCGGGAATATGGTATTGAGATAGAGGATCAGCCATGATCATCTTGAATGGCGGAGCAGGCTCGAAGGGCCGAATGGCCTACTCCTGCTACAATTTATCTATGTTTCTAATAATCAGATAATCTGATTTTAGGTGGTTAGCTGAGGGATAAATACTGACCAGGACCCCAGGGAGAACTCCCCTGCTTTTCTTTGAAATCGCGTGGTGGGATCTTTTGCATCCACCTGCAGTGGGCAGACGGGGTCTCGGTTTGATGCCTCACCTGAAAGACGGCACCTCCGACAGCGCGGCGCTCCCCTCAGCACCGCACTGGAGCGTCAGCCCAGATTATGTGCTCGAGCCGCCGGAGTGCGACTACGCAACCTTCTGAGCCAGAAGCGAGGGTGCTACCCACTGAGCCACGGCCGATACTTGCAACCTGAAAGCAAACCCCATCGGGATTCACTAAAGCTGGCGGCATGGGTTACAGCCTCAGGAGCTGACGGCATGGGTTTCACAGCATTGACAAAACAACTTGCAGCCGAAGCCTCAGCTTCGCTGTATTTAGATGTTGTCGTTTTCTGAGGGAAATGGAAACAACCGACTAAAGGGGGAGGAAAAAAGCCATGTCTCCCATTTGGAAATGATTAGAGCTTCACTGTCACCAGCTCCTGCTAACCAACTTAGTTCAGAAGAAAAGTCCCATAAGTTTGCTAAGGAATGCCTGAAAATCTTAACTGAATATATTAACACCGCTGCATGGCTGGTGATGGTGGATTAAATAGCTCAACCTGGGAACAGAATTTGATTATCCCAGCGGCTATATTTCCCATGAGCATGTTTCTGTTGAAAGCGATGGATTATGAAACTTAAGCCTATACTTACTGATTGGTTTCAAATGTGCCCCTTGCGCTGCTGGCAAGATCAGAGGCAGCTGGCTCCAGGGCCAGATGATAACGGCACGTCGCCCTGCAAACCTTCGGCAGTCAAAGCCAATTGTTACCTGCTCTGTTGTTAGGTTCCCAAGACGCCCCTGCCCAAGGGCGCAGCTCGCTCACGGAAACAAGATTTTTGTCAGGCCAGCCCCACTCGCTCTGGGCTTTCTGCATACATCTCATGTGTGTCTCTGCTTTCCTTTTACTCGCTATGCCATGTTAAAAGAAAGAAAGACTTGCTTTGACTCTTTGCTTGCTGTGTCTCTGTGCTTTCACTTTGCTTGCTCCCAAGTCTGTGCTTTCAACTTGCTGCACGTCTGCTATCTGTTTTATTGCTGTGTGTCTCTGCTTTTCTCTTGCATGCTGTGCCTGTGCCCTTTATGCATGCATTCTGTACACGGTGTGTCTGTGTGCTTTCTCGAGTTGTTTTCTGTCTGTGTCTATGCTTTCTCATTAGGTGCTGTCTCTCTGATTTTTCTTTATGTGCAGTATCTATGTGCGTCCCCTTTATTTGCTATCTCTGTACTTTCTCCATACTTGCCATGTGACATGAATCAGTCATTCATGAAAGAAAGACTTATGAAATAATACTGAGCGACCTGCGGGTGGCGCTGTCCAGGGAGAGTATAAATACTCGGGCACGGGCCCAGCTTGCGCAGGACATTCTTAACAGGAACTAGTGAAGGACAACTAGACCTCCATGTTGTAAAACAGTTGATTAAAGCTTTGTTTAACGCTTAGACCAAGTGCCTAGTAGTTTTCTTACGTCACCATGTGTCTGTGCTTTCTTCTAATTCTCTGCTTTCTCTTTAATGGTGTGTCTTTGTGCTTTCCCTATATTGCTTTATGTCTGTACTTTCTGTTTTCTGCATCTGTGCTTTGTCTTTAATACTGTGTCTCAGCACTTTCTACAACTTGCTGTGTGGCTCTGCTTTCTCTAGATTTGCTCTCTGTGCTTTGTTTTTTGCTTTCAGTATCTTCGCTTTCTCTTTCTTATTCATTCTCGGGATATGGGTGTCGCTGGAGGGGAACCTAGAGGTGATGGTATTCCCATACACCCGCTGCCCTTCTCCTTCGTTCTTCGCGTGACAGTAGGAGTGATTCTGCGATGCTGAGCCCACAGATTGGTAGTCAGCACTCCAATGGGTGTGCCAGGCCTGAGAAAGGCCTACAGCACCATAGCCCCAATTCTCCAACCTGGTAGGAAAATCGGCCATGTGGGGCTTCGCGAGTCCTGTTTTCGCCTGACATCTACACATGCGCATTTTCCAGTAGGGTTCATCACTAGGTGGTAATAAAGGAAAGAACTGCATTTCTATAGCGCCTTTCATGAACTCAGGACGTCCCAAAGCGCTTTACAGCCAATGAAGTACTTTTTGACGCGTAGTCACTGTTGTAATGTAGGAAATGCAGCAGCTAATTTGCGCACAGCAAGCTCCCACAAACAGCAATGTGATAATGACCTGATGATCTGTTTTAGTGATGTTGATTGAGGGATAAATATTGGTCCCAGGACACCGTGGCGGGGGGAGGGGGGGGGTAACTCCCCTGCTCTTCTATTGAAATAGTGCCATGGGAGCTTTTACATCCACCTGAGAGAGCAGACGGGACCTCGGTTTAACGTCTCATTCGAAAGACGGCACCTCCGGCAGTGCAGCGCTCCCTCAGCCTAGATCTTTGTGCTTAAGGCTCGAGATTGGGACTTGAACCCACAACCTTCGAACTCTCAGAGGTGCGAGTGCCAATGCTGAGCCACGGCTGACACTTGTTGCAAACTTTGCGGTTCTTACTGGGGAGTAGGAGAGCGAGCTGCATGTGTGTTCCCTCCCACCCCCCAAAGCTTTATAATTCGATATCGTTTTAACTCTACGGTTTTATCTGAGGCCTAAATTAGGGCCTAGTTTAAGCTATAGAGCTGGTTGGGCAGGGTATACCATAACCCGCAAGGCACAAAGCACTTTTATACTTACCTGTAAAATTATTCTTCCCTTGGCATGCTGACCCCTGTGACCCCCCCCAACGCCCCTACCCTTTTGATGACATCGTAATTGTATGGTGGTCTCTTGGGTCCACTGTGTGACCTGATTGTTTAAATAGTGTGTGGATGTGGCGGGGAGCGAGATGGGGCCAGCTCCCTGCGTGTATGTCACACGGACTGCCAGCCTAACCCAATGGCCAACTTCTGTGGTTCTGCGATGCCGTTGAGTCCCTGATCGCCCAATGCAGCTAATGGAGGGCGCACCAGCAATCTGCCACATGCTCCTCGAATTTAAAGTCACCCATAATTTGTTGTGTTAAAGCTCTGGGTGCTGCCGTTCTAGTATAGATCTAGTGTTCCCATTGGATGTGAGATGGAAGGCACTCTTTTGATCTGTACTCTCTCCAGGTAACGGGGGTGGGTGGGGGAGGGGAGGGGAAGGGGTGACTACTGTATGACTGAATGGTACATGTAAACACTTGAACATCAGGATGGGAGGGTCCACTACATATCGGAAGAATATGACTTGCAACTCGATTTTAAAATTCTCATCCTTGTTTTGAAATCCCTTCATGGCCTCAACCCTCCCTATCTCTGTAATCTCCTCCTGCCCCACAGCCCCCCCCCCGAGATCTCCGCTCTCCTCCAATTCTAGTCTCTTGCACATCCTCGATTCCCTTCGCTCCACCATTGGCGGCAGTGCCTTCAGCTGTCAAGGCCCAAAGCTCTGCAATTCCCTCCCTAAACCTCTCAGCCTCTCTCTCCTCCTTTAAGACGCTCCTTAAAACCCACCTCACCTGTCCTAACATCTCCTTCTGCGGCTCAGTGTCGCATTGTTGTCTGATTTCCGCTCCTGTGCGGCGCCTTGGGACATTTTGCCACGTTAAAGGCGCGATATAAATGCAAGTTGTTGCTGTTACCACTGAGGTAGACAACTGGGTCCATCTTGTACTTGCCAGGCGATGCTGATTATTTTAACTAACAAATCTGTGATTTTCTTTTTAACCGTCCCTTTAAATAGTTTAGACCTTGTTTGAGCAGAAGTATGAGAAGTGGAGTGGGGCTGTACCTCGAGGCTTGTGTAGTCTGAGCGCCTATCTCTCCACTAATAAGTTATGTATAGAATTTGGCGTGAAAGGGTTAAGTGCGTCCTGGGCTGGCTGTTATAAATGCTTACATATAACACTGGTGTGGAAGTGACTGTTCTTGACAGGATGCACTGACAACAGAGGCACCGGCGGTGCGTCAGTGCTGTGTTACCTGAGTGTTAAACCCCCAATGGAAACGTCGTTTGACCCCTAGTGTGAGCCAGGACTTGATGTATCACCTTACTTGCCCGATTGTGCAAGTTTCTGTCACCATTTTGACCCAGGCCGATCTGCCAGTACAATAAAGAAAAAGCTTTGTGTCTGTATGAAGGTTAGGGATTTTTTTAATCTACTTTCTGATTGGCCCTGCAGATGGCAAAAAAAAAAAGCAGGAGCCGGCCACGATAGCTGTGCCTAAGGGACTAGTTATGCTTGAAGATGTCACAAAGCTGGCGTCACATTTGCACCGGATTCGCTCAAATGTCATATTGGTAATACAAGCAACAAATCACAAGTGGAGAGAT
Organism: Somniosus microcephalus; assembly: GCF_052327205.1. Classification (NCBI taxonomy): domain Eukaryota; kingdom Metazoa; phylum Chordata; class Chondrichthyes; order Squaliformes; family Somniosidae; genus Somniosus; species Somniosus microcephalus. The sequence continues at coordinate 11,369,169 of NC_140999.1, forward strand.
AGGGAACTCACTGACGCTCATGTAACAGTAAGTGTAAAGACTTGATGACCTGTTCACTTTACAAGCGGAGCGCCAGGGAGTTACAACCAGCCGCTGCTGATCTTTACCCTCTGTTGGCAGCTGCAATTACCCTCCGGGCTTTCCTAATCACAGCAGTTACGACCCGTGCCCAGGGCGGGTCAGAGAGAGGTCGGCGCGGCTTTGCCTCAGCAGCAGAATAATACGCCGCCCGTTAGTCAGCCCGGCACTCCTGTTGTCGGAAAGCAGTGGCAGGGAATTTCCCCGGGACCTGCTCCCCGCTCCGTCGCCGGAAGTCCGGTAGGAAGTCCGGCAGGTCTCTGCCTGGCTCCTGCCGAAGTTGACGGCGGCCGAATGGGGGGGACCAGCTCCGAGGAACTTCACTGTGAGCAACGCCACGGGAGATTTGCCAACGACCCAGACCGAGGTGTAAAGGCCAAGGCAAAGTAAACAGGGGGGTAAAACCGAGGCTTGCTTTTTAACTCCGTGTTTTATTGCCTCTTGCCTCCTACATATATTCTTCAGCAACACAAATGCCTGATATTTTTTTTGTGTGCTTGTCAGAGCTTAGCTAGGACCGCTTAATGCGGGAGGGTGCACTGAAGACACTCTGCTCGGGTAGAAGCAGTTGGAGCAGGAGTGGAGACCTGAGAGGTATGTACAACACTTAATCCTTGTGGAGCCAGGGGGAGCAGAAGTGCTTGTCCGAGTGAGCGGAGGGGCGGGCGGATAGATTTTCAAGGTCCTGCCCAGCGCACAGCTGACGTTGCAAATCGCCCCACCCGTTATTTCCACAATGGAAATGGAAATCGGGCAGATTCTAAAACGGGTGGCCGACCGGCAACGCCAGTTTTGCGCCCTGGACGCCCAAGTTGAAAGCCTACCATGGTGGGTACGTTAGCGATGGGCAATCAAGCATCAAGCACTCCCAGGCCAGGTACGGCACGGGTTAGATGCAAAGTAAAGCTCCCTTCTGCTCTGCCCAACTGTGTGCCACAGCCCGAGAAGAGAACGGCCCCCCTCCCATACCACGCCAAAGTGGCACTTCCATTTCCCCCCACTGCCCCCACCGCCCACACCATCCACCCACGTGGCCTCTCTTGAGTGAGATTGCCAATTCTCGTGCTACATGGGACTCTGGGCCACCCCTCACTTCCCCTGCTGGGAGTTGGGTTGAGTCTGCCCAGAACATTTGATGCAGGACCCCCTTCTAGCCAGCAGTCAGAGAAAGAGAAGTTTCCACCCCCATCCGCTTGGGTTGGATTCGAGCCCGGGTGCCAAAGGACGCTGACTGATTCACCGCGGCGCCCAGCCCTCGCCAGCTCTGTTTTTGCAAATTGTTGGGGATATTTTCGTAGTCCCCGGCAGGTTAAATGGTGCAGGGCGACGCTCCTGCTGACGTTCCTTTCTATTGCGAGTCTACTCTGAAGAGCGCTGAAGACAACACTGGGAAATTCCGCTTATTTGACGTTGCTTATTGTTTACAATTTAAAAAGACCAGACTCCGTCCGGTACCATTCCTGCAGATTGAGGATTTGTGGGAGTTTTCCCTTGTTCAAGGATCTCGAAACCGCATCGTTCAATTTGTAATTACCTGGATATTTTAACCTGAATGATGAAAGGTTCTGGTTATTTCTGTACATACTTTGACTTCTCTTTATAATTTATATATTTATTGTAATGTTTTAGTTGCTGAAGAGCTTTATTTAATTGGTACTCCTTGGCTGTCCTTGACAATGGTACAGTACTTTTTTTATATATATATATATTTGAATTATTTGTATAATGTGTTATCATTTCTGTGTTACATATTCATGACAGATGAGGTTCTGAAAAAAAAAACATAAGCAAAACAATGCTCTATTCACTCAGGCTGACAAGAAATACTGTATCATACATTAAAGAAATTTAAATAACGAAGGCAGTTGCGTCTCAGTGTCTTTACTGGTACCGTTGGACCAGCCTACAGGTGAGATTCTAATCACTGGCTCTCATTTTTAAACGTGGTTCAAGGTAGCAATCGGTGTCCACCACAGGCCCTGACATAAAACTCACTACGCACTTGGTTTGAGCAGCTTTAATCAACTTGTTTCAGAACATGGAAGTCTAGTTGTATTTCACTAGCTCCTTGTCTTACAAAATGTCCCTGGTAAACTGGGGCCCATGCCCGAGTATTTATACTCCATGGACGGCGCCACCAGCTGGCTGTCCAGCGTTATTTCAGAAGTAGTTTCTTGATGATGAGATTTATAACAGGCCCAAAGTGGCGTTAATATATTCTGCCCTTCTCTCTCACTCTGGCCTACACTGGCTCCCGGTTAAGCAATGCCTCGATTTTAAAATTCCCGCCCTCGTTTTTCAAATCCCTCCATGGCCTCGCGCCCCTCATTCCCTATCTCTGTAACCTCCTCTAGCCCTACAACCCCCCACCCACCCCGAGATATCTGCGCTCCTCTAATTCTGGCCTCTTGAGCATCCCTGATTATAATCGCTCAACCATTGGTGGCCGTGCCTTTAATTGCCGAGGCCCTAAGCTCTGGACTTCCCTCCCTAAATCTCTCCGCCTCTCTACCTCTCTTGCCTCCTTTAAGACGCCCCTTAAAACCTACCTCTTTGACCAAGCTTTTGGTCACCTTCCCTAATATCTCCTTATGTGGCTCGGTGTCAAATTTTGTTTGATAATCGCTCCTGTGAAGCACCTTGGGACGTTTTACTACGCTAAAGGTGCTATATAAATGCAAGTTGTTGTTGTTTTCTCTTTCTCCGTATTTCCCTCTTCACAGCCTGTGGATGTTCTCTTGTACTTTCTTTTACTGGAGAGCGAGAGAAAGCACGAGGAGGATGTGGAGGTAGAGTTATTCCAGGATCCATAGCGACCGTGAAAGCCCTCTATTAAAACTATACCGCTTACAGATTTAATGGAAGGTATTCCTTACCAGTGTGCATGTTGAGATTGTGCTTGTGTGTATGTTGAGTGTGAGTGTCTTTCTGTGTGTGTGTTTGCAGGATGGGAAGGGTGCTATGTTCCCCATTACAGTGCTGGGTGTCCCCTTGGTACGGCCTCTCCAGCTTCGCTCCCTTAAGTTATGGGGACGTGGACTTGAACGTTTATGGCGCACAGCTGGTTTAGCCATTCATCCCCAGATCTGACTGGCCCACATCAAGCACTATCCTGGCCCTGCTCGCCTCTGGTAAAACTGTCCACTACTCCAGAATCATCCTGGAATGCAAAGATAAACCCTGGCTGCTTTTCCCAACTACCAACCGTCTCCTTAAACCCCCCTCTTCCCCCTTGCCCTCTCCCCTTGCCCTCACCTCCAACAACAAGCGCGAGGAGCTACTTGACTTCTTTGTCAATAAGATCAAGACCATCTGCTGCATCCCTCCTGTCCCCTAGCCCACCAAGCCAAACTTCTGCCAAGGCTTCTCCCTGCCATAGACTTGAACTCGCATCTCTCTCTCGTTTCTCTCCTATTTCCCCTCATGCCCTCTTCAAGTTTATCTTGTCCATGAGACCCACCTCTTGATCCTATTCCCATTAAACTGCTGACGACCCAATTTCCCTTTCTGGCCCCCATGCAAGCTGATATTGTAAATGGTCCCCTCTCCTCAGGTACTGTCCCCCCATGGATCTATCCTTTGCCACCCCCCCTCCTATTTCTTATCTACATGTTGCCCCTCGGTGACATCGTCCACAATGTACGGTGACGACACCCAGCTCCACCTCACCACTATCTCTCTCAACCCCTCCACTGCCTCGGACTGCTTGTCCGACATCCAGTGTTGGACGAGCAGAGGTTTCCTCCAATTAAACGTTGGGAAGACCGAAGCCATTGTCTTCTGCCCCCCGCCACAAACTCTGTTCCCTGGCCACTGATTCCATCCCTCTCCCTGGCCACTGTCTCAGGCTGAACCAGACGTTCGCCATCTTGGTCGCCCTATTTGACCCTGAGCTGAGCTTCCAGCACCATACCCTCTGCATCACAGAGACCGCTTACTCCCACCCCCGTAATATACAGAGGACAGCGATGAGGAGGAATTTCTTCACCCAGAGAGTGGTGAACCTGTGGAATTCTCTACTACAGAAGGCAGTTGAGGCCAATTTATGAAATATATCTAACTCCTTCTTGAATATATTATTAAGGCTAAAGGGATCAAGGGATATGGGGAGAAGGCAGGGACAGGGTACTGAGTTTGGATGATCAGCCATGATCTCATTGAATGGCGGAGCAGGCTCGAGGGGCCAAATGGCCTACTCCTGCTCCTATCTTCTATGTTTCTATGATTGCGGGATTTTCCAGGACTTGTACAGATATTTTTGGGATCTCATTCAATGATTCTGTTCGTCCTCCCTGAAAAGCACTTCTGCGGTCTTGTCTGTGACATGCAGGCCTAGTTGGATTGAAGCCTCGTTCCCTGTAATAGCCATGATGAGATTTGATATTTTTACAACCATGCCAAGTCCATAATAACCTCGTGCTTTAAGTAACTTGAAGTAGAAAACACTGTGACCAAAAATAAAGCATGAAGTTCCATGACTAGCCCATCACTGCCCCAGTGTAACAAGTTCGGGGGGAAAATTGGCCCAGCTTTCAGTTCCCGCCCTATAGACCAGTTCAGTTCCACCTGAGCACTCAAGCCACAGATTCAATCTCTCCCTCCACAGACAGGAGATTCAGTAACTAGAGGACACAGATTTAAGATAATTGGCAAAAAAAACAGAGAGAAGAGGAGAATTTTTTTTTTTTACACAGCGAGTTGTTGAGATCTGGAATGCGCTGCCTGAAAGGGCGGTGGGAGCAGATTCAATAGTAACTTTCAAAAGGGAATTGGCTAGATACTTGAAATGGAAAAATCTGCAGGACTGTGGGGAAGGAGCAGGGGAGGGAGGCTAAATGGATTGCTCTTCCAAAGAGTCACTTTGGGCCAAATGGTTTCCTTCAGTGTTGTATGATTCTCGGATCTCAGGAACAAGGATGTCTTGCTGCAGTTGTACAGGGCCTTGGTGAGACTACACCTCGAGTATTGTGTGCAGTTTTGGTCACCTTATCTGAGGAAGGATGTTCTTGCCATGGAGGGAGTGCAGCGAAGATTCACCAGGCTGATACCTGGGATGGCAGGAATGACGTATAAGGAGAGATTGGGTCGATTAGGCTTATATTCGCTAGAGTTTAGAAGAATGAGAGGGGATCTCATTGAAACTTATAAAATTCTAACAGGACTAGACAGACTAGATGCAGGAAGGATGTTCCCGATGGCGGGGGAGTCCAGAACCAGGGGTCACAGTCTAAGGATAAGGAGTAAGCCATTTAGGACTGAGATGAGGAGGAATTTCTTCACCCAGAGAGTGGTGAACCTGTGGAATTCTCTGCCACACAGGGCAGTTGAGGCCAATTCATTAAATATATTCAAGAAGGAGTTGGATATATTTCTTGAGGCTAAAGGGATCAAGGGATATGGGGAGAAAGCAGGGACAGGGTACTGAATTTGGATGATCAGCCATGATCTCATTGAATGGCGGAGCGGGCTCGAGGGGCTGAATGGCCTGCTCCTGCTCCTATCTTCTATGTTTCTATGATTCTCTAAGAAACTGTTGGGGTAGAGTAGAGCGAGCTTTACTCTGCAGGAGTCCCATGTATCAGAGTGGGCTCAGCGACTCTTACGGGAGGAGCACGAGAGGTGAACACTTTTGGAGAGGGAGGTTATTCAATAGTGCGATCGCTGTCCCTGGACATACTGCCCCACTTTCACCGCTGCCACCATGGCTGCTAACTTCCCACCTAGGCTGCACATTCCTGAGAGATCAACAGGAACCAAATCCATTGAGGTCACCGGGCAGTTATTCAACCTTCAAGAGGGTGAGTATTCCTTCACAGGTAATGCAAATATCGCTAAAGGAAATCTTCACTTAAATCACGAATGTGGTTACCACTATATTGGAGCCTTGTGTCAGCCTGGCCTAGCTGGTAAGTCAGAGATTCAAGCCTCACTCCAGGAGTTGAACAGACAAATCTAACTTGATGCTCCAGTGCAGTCCTGAGGGTTGCTGCATTGTACTAGGTGTGGTTGAGGTAAACTGAGGCTCCTTCTGCTGGTTCAAGTGGATGTCAAGCATCCCACAGCATCATTTGAAGAAGAGTAGGGCGTTCTCCTGGTGTCCTGGCCAACACTTCCTTTTTTTATTCGTTGCAGGATGTGGGCGTCTCTGGCAAGTCCAGCATTTATTGCCCATCCCTAGTTGCCCTTGAGAAGGTGGTGGTGAGCCGCCTTCTTGAACCGCTGCAGTCCGTGTGGTGAAGGTACTCCCACAGTGCTGTTAGGGAGGGAGTTCCAGGATTTTGACCCACCGATGATGAAGGAATGGCGATATATTTCCAATTCAGGTGGTGGTGTTCCCCTGCGCCTGCTGCCCTTGTCCTTCTAGGTGGTAGAGGTCGCGGGTTTGGGAGGTGCTGTCAAAGAAGCCTTGGTGAGTTGCTGCAGTGCATCTTGTAGATGGTGCACACTGCAGCCACTGTGCGCCGCTTAAGGTGGTGGATGGGGTGCCAATTAAGCGGGCTGCTTTGTCCTGGCTGGTGTTGAGTTTCTTGAGTGTTGTTGGAGCTGCACTCATCCAGGCAAGAGAAGAGTATTCCATCACACTCCTGACTTGTGCCTTGTAGATGGTGGAAAGGCTTTGGGGAGTCAGGAGGTGAGACACTCGCCACAGAATACCCAGCCTCTAACCTGCTCTTGCAGCCACAGTATTTATGTGGCTTGTCCAGTTAAGTTTCTGGTCAATGGTGACCCCCAGAATGTTGATGGTGGAGGATTCGGCAATGGTAATGCCGTTGAATGTCAAGGGGAGGTGGTTAGACTCTCTTGTTGGAGATAGTCATTGCCTGGCACTTATGTGGCGCGAATGTTACCTGCCACTTATCAGCTCAAGCCTGAACGTCATCCAGGTCTTACTTTTTTTTTTATTCGTTCATGGGATGTGGGCGTCACTGGCAAGACCAACATTTATTGCCCATCCCTAATTGCCTTTGAGTGGCTCGCTGGGCCATTCAGAGGGCTGTTAAGAGTCAACCACATTGCTTTGGTTCTGAAGTCACATATAGGCCAGACCGGGTAAGGACAGCAGATTTCCTTCCCTAAAGGACATTAGCGAACCAGATGGGTTTTTACGACAATCCGGTAGTTTCATGGTCACCAATACTGATACTAGCTTTTTATTCCAGATTTATTTAATTAATTGAATTAAATTCCCCCAGCTGCTGTGGTGGGATTTGAATTCTTGCTTCCGGATTATTAGTCCAGGCCTCTGAATTACTAGTCCAGTAACATAACCACTATGCTACCATTCCCTATATGTGCGCATGGACTGCTCCATTTTCTGAGGAGTTGCGAATGGAACTGAACACAATTATCAGCGAACATCCCCATTTCTGACCTTATGCTGGAGGGAAGTTCATTGATGAAGCAGCTGAAGATGGTTGGGCCTAGGAGACTGCCCTGAGGAACTCCTGCAGCGATGTCCTGGGGCTGAGTTGATTGACCTCCAACAACCACAACCATCTTCCTTTGCGCTAGGTATGACTCCAGCCAGTGGAGAGCTTTCCCCCCGATTCCCATTGACTTCAATTTTACTAGGGCTCATTGTTGCTACACTCGGTCAAATGCTGCCTTGATGTCAAGAGCAGTCACTCTCACCTCACCTCTGGAATTCAGCTCTTTTGTACATGTTTGGACCAAGGCTGTAATGATGTCTGGAGCCGAGTGTTCCTGGTGGAACCCAAACTAAGCATCAGTGAGTAGGTTATTGGTAAGTGGAGGAAGAATAATAATAAAGCAATAGTAGTCGGGGTTTCGATAGTTAGGGGAACAGACAGGTGTTTCTGCAGCCGCAGACGTGACTCCAGGATGGTATGTTGCCTCCCTGGTGCCATGGTCAAGGATGTCACTGAGCGGCTGCAGAACATTCTGAGGGGGGAGGGTGAACAGCCAGAGGTTGTGGTCCATATTGGTACCAACGACATAGGTAGAAAGAGGGATGAGGTCCTGCAGGCAGATTTTAGGGAGCTAGGAAAGAGATTTAAAAGCAGGACCTCAAAGGTAGTAATTTCCAGATTACACTTGGTGCCACGCGCAAGTGAGCATAGAAATAGGAGGATAGAGCAGATGAATGCGTGGCTGGAGAGATGGTGCAGGAGGGAGGGCTTTAGATTCCTGGGGTATTGGGACCGGTTCTGGGGGAGGTGGGACCTGTGCAGGCCGGACAGTTTGCACCTCAACAGGGCCGGAACCAATATCCTCGCGGGAAGGTTTGCTAGTGCTGTTGGGGAGGGTTTAAACTAATTTGGCAGGGGGCTGGGCACCAGGATGTAACATTAGAAAGGGGAAATAAATTGCTCAAAGGATTGGGAGAGGCAGAGAGCACTAAAGTAAGAATAGTAAGGTATTAGGTGGGGTCAAACTAAGAGAGAATCCAGGATGGTCTAAGATGGGTTTACAGTGTATGTATGTGAACACACGAAGCGTAGTAAACAAGGTAAGTGAGCTGCAGGCACAAATAGCCACATGGGAATATGATGTTGTGGCAATAACTGAGACCTGGCTCAAAAAAAGCAGGATTGGGTATTAAATATTCCTGGTTATAAAGTGTTCAGGAAAGATAGGAGGTGGTGTGGCAGTATTGGTTAAGGAGAATGTTACAGCGCTGGAGAGAGAGGAGGTCCTGGAGGGGTCAAGGACAGAATCTATATGGCTAGAGTTAAGAAATAATAGAGGTGCCATTACACTACTGGGTGGATTCTATAGACCACCAAATAGTGGGAAAGATATGGAGGAGCAACTTTGCAGAGAAATTACTGAGAGGTGCAAGAACTATAGAGTAGTGATAATGGGGGACTTCAACTATCCTAATATAGACTGGGATCGTAATAGTGTTAAGGGCAGAGAAGGGGAAGAATTTCTGTGTTCAGGAGAACTTGCTTGATCAGTATGTTTCTGGCCCAATGAGGGGGGAGGCATTGCTGGATCTGGTTCTGGGGAATGAGGTAGGTCAAGTGGAGCAAGTGTCAGGAGGTGAACATTTAGGGAATAGTGATCATAGTATCATAAGGTTTAGATTAGCTATGGAAAAGGACAGGGAGCAATCTAGAGTAAAATGTTTTAACTGGGGGAAGGCCAATTTCAGTGGGATGAGGATGGATCTGGCCCGGGTAAACTGGAATCAAAGATTGGCAGGCAAAACTGTAGTGGAACAATGGGCTGCCTTTAAAGAGGAAATAGTTCAGGTACAGTTGGGGTACATTCCCACTAGGGGGAAAGGCAGGGCAACTAAAGTCAGGGCTCCCTGGATAACGAAAGAGATAGAGAATGTGATGAAGCAGAAAAAGAGTGCATATGACAGATGTCAGGTTGCAAATACATCTGAGAATCAGGCTATATATAGAAAGGTCAGGGGAGAAGTGAAAAAGAAAATAAGAGGGGCAAAGAGAGGGTATGAGAATAGAATGGCAGCCAACATAAAAGGTAATCCAAAAGTCTTCTATAGGCATATAAAGAGTAAAAGATTAGTAAGAGGAGGGGTGGGGCCGATTAGGGACCAAAAAGGAGACATCTGCATGGAGGCAGCGGGTATGGCTGAGATACTAAATGAGTACTTTGCATCTGTCTTCACCAAGGAAGAGGATGCTGCCATAGACACAGTAAAGGAGGAGGTAGTGGAAATACTTGATAGGATAAAAATTGATAAAGAGGAGGTATTAGAAAGGCTGGCTGTACTTAAAGTAGATATTTATTGCGAGGGGAATTGAATACAAAAGTAGGGAGGTTATGCTTCAGTTATACGGGGCATTGGTGAGACCACATCTGGAGTACTGTGTACAGTATTGGTCTCCTTATTTAAGGAAGGATGTAAATGCGATGGAAGCAGTTCAGAGAAGGTTTACTAGACTAATACCTGGAATGGGCGGGTTGTCTTATGAGGAAAGGTTGGACAGGCTAGGCTTGTATCCGCTGGAGTTTAGAAGAGTAAGAGGTGACTTGATTGAAACATATAAGATCCTGAGGGGTCTGGACAGGGTGGATGTGGAGAGGATGTTTCCTCTTGTGGGAGAATCTAGAACTAGGGGTCACTGTTTAAAAATAAGGGGTCACCCATTTAAGACAGAGATGAGGAGAAATTATTTCTCAGAGGGTCGTGAGTCTTTGGAACTCTCTTCCTCAGAGGGCGGTGGAAGCAGAGTCTTTGAATATTTTTAAGGCAGAGGTAGATAGATTCTTGGTTAGCAAGGGGGTGAAAAGTTATCGGGAGTAGGCGGGAATGTGGAGTAATCGGATCAGCCATGATCTTATTGAATGGCGGAGCAGGCTCGAAGGGCCGAGTGGCCGACTCCTGCTCCTAATTCGTATGTTCGTATAAATCACCAGGAGCGGATGGGATGCATCCTAGGATGCTGAGGGAACTGAGGGAGGAGATCGCAGAGGTACTGGCCATAATATTCCAATCCTCCTTAGATACGGGGGCGGTGCCAGAGGACTGGAGAATTGCAAATGTTACACCATTGTTCAAAAAAGGGTGTGAAGATAAACCCAGGCCAGTCAGTTTAACCTCAGTAGTGGGGAAGCTTTTAGAAACAGTAATCAGGGACAAAATTAATAGTCGCTTGGACAAGTGTGGATTAATTAAGGAAAGCCAGCATAGATTCATTAAAGGTAAATCGTGTTTAACTAACTTGATTGAGTTCTTTGATGAGGTAACAGAGAGGGTTGATGAGAGCAATGGGGTTGACGTGGTGTACATGGATTTCCAAAAGGCGTTTGATAAAGTACCACATAATAGACTTGCCAGCAAAGTTGAAGCCCATGGAATAAAAGGGACAGTGGCAGCCTGGATACAAAATTGGCTAAGTGACAGGAAACAGAGAGTAGGAGTGAACGGTTGTTTTTCGGGCTGGAGGAAGGTGTACAGTGGTGTTCCCCAGGGGTCGGTACTAGGACCACTGCTTTTCTTGATATATTTTAATGACTTGGACTTGGGTGTACAGGGCACAATTTCAAAATTTGCAGATGACACAAAACTTGGAAGTATAGTGAACAGTGAGGAGGATAGTGATAGACTTCAGGAAGACATAGACAGGCTGGTGGAATGGGCGGACACGTGGCAGATGAAAATGCAGAAAAGTACAAAGTGATGCATTTTGGTAGGAAGAACGAGGAGAGGCAAAATAAACTAAAGGGTACAATCCTAAAGGGGGGGCAGGAACAGAGAGACCTGGGGGTATGTGTGCACAAATCGTTGAAGGTGGCAGGGCAGGTTGAGCAAGTGGTTAAAAAAGCTTACAGGATTCTGGGCTTTATAAATAGAGGTATAGAGTACAAAAGTGTGGAAATTATGATGAACCTTTATAAAACACTGGTTCAGCCCCAATTGAAGTACTGTGTCCCATTCTGGGCACCGCACTTTAGGAAGGATGTGAAGGCCTTAGAGAGGGTGCAGAAAAGATTTACGAGAATGATTCCAGGAATGAGGGACTTCAGTTATGTTGATAGACTGGAGAAGCTGGGGTTGTTCTCCTTGGAGCAGAGAAGGTTGAGAGGAGATTTGATCGAGGTGTTCAAAATCATGAGGGGTCCGGACAGAGTAGATAGAGAGAAACTGTTCCCATTGGCGGAAAGGTCGAGAACCAGAGGACACAGTTTTAAGGTGATTGGCAAAAGAACCAAAGGCGACGTAAGAAAAAGCTTTTTTATGCAGCGAGTGTTTAAGATCTGGAATGCACTGCCTGAAAGGGTGGTGGAGGCAGACTCAATCACAGCTTTCAAAAGGGAGTTGGATAAGTACCTAAAGGAAAGAAATTAGCAGGGCTACGGGGAAAGGGCGGGGGAGTGGGACTAGCTGAAGTGCTCTTGCAGAGAGCCGGCACGGGCTCGACGGGCCAAATGGCCTTCTTCCGTGCTGTAGCCATTCTATGATTCTATAATTCTATGACGTGCTGCTTGATAGCTCTGTCGACAACACCTTCCATCACTTTGCTGATGATTGAGAGTAGACTGATGGGACGGTAATTGGCCGGGTTGGATTTGTCTTGCTTCTTGTTGACAGGACATACCTGGGCAGTTTTTCACATTGTCGGATAGATGCCAGTCTTGTAGCTGTACTGGAACAGCTTGGCTAGAGGCGCAGCTAGTTCTGGAGCACAAGTCTTCAGCACGACAGCGGGATGTTGTCAGGGCCCATAGCCTTTGCTGTATCCAGTGCGCTCAGCCGTTTCTTGATATCACGTGGAGTGAATCGAGTAGGCTGAAGACTGGCTTCTGTGATGGTGGGGACCTCAGGCGGAGGCCGAGATGGATCATCCACTCGGCACTTCTGGCTGAAGATGGTTGGAAATACTTCAGTCTTGTCTTTTGCACTCATGTGCTGGGCTCCGCCATCATTGAGGATGGGGATATTCATGGAGCCTCCTCCTCCCGTTAGTTGTTTAATTGTCCACCACCATTCACGACTGGATGTGGTAGGACTGCAGAGCTTTGATCTGATCCATTGGTTGTGGGATCGCTTAGCTCTATCTATAGCATGCTGCTTCTGCTGTTTAGCATGCATGTAGTCCTGTGTTGCAGCTTCCCAAGGTTGGCACCTCATTTTTAGGTACACCTGGTGCTGCTCCTACACTCCTCATTGAACCAGGGTTGGTCCCCTGGCTTGGTGGTAATGGTAGAGTGAGGGATATGCCGGGCCATGAGGTTACAGATTGTGGTGGAATACAATTCTGCTGCTGCTGATGGCCCACAGCGCCTCGTGGATGCCCAGTTTTGAGCCGCTAGATCTGTTCTGAATCTATCCCGTTTAGCACGGAAGTGCCACACAACATGATGGAGGGTGTTCTCAGTGTGAAGATGGGATTTTGTCTCCACAAGGACTGTGTGGTGGGCACTGCCACCAATGCTGTCGTGGACAGATGCACCTGCGACAGGTAGATTGGTGCGGATGAGGTCAAGTAGGCTTTTCCCTCGTGTTGGTTCTCTCACCACCTGCCGCAGGCCCAGACTGGCAGTTATGTCCTTCAGGACTTGGCCAGCCCGGCCAGTAGTGGTGCTACCGAGCCACTCTTGGTGATGGACATTGAAGTCCCCCACCCAGAGTACATTCTGTGCCCTTGCTACTCTCAGTGCTTCCTCCAAGTGGCGTTCAACATGGAGGAGTGCTGATTCATCAGTTGAGGTGGTAATCAGCAGGAGGTTTCCTTGCCCATGCTTGACCTGAAGCCATGAGACTTCATGGGGTCTGGAGTCAATGTTGAGGACTCCCAGGGCCACTCCTTCCCGACTGTATACCACTGTGCCGCCACCCCTGGTGAGTCTGTCCTGCCGGTGGGACAGGACATACCCAGGGATGGTGATGGAGGAGTTTGGGACATTGGCTGAAAGGTATGATTATGTGAGTACGACTATGTCAGGCTGTTGCTTGACTAGCCTGTGGGACAGCTCTCCCAGTTTTGGCACAAGTCCCCAGATGTTGGTGAGGAGGACTTTGCAGGGTCAACTGGGCTGGGTGTGCCATTGTGTCCGAAGCCGGTGCCTAGGTTGATGCTGGGTGGTCTGTCCGGTTTTATTCTTATTATTGTTTCTCGTAGCGGTTTGTTACAACTGAGTGTCTCGCTAGGCCACCTCAGAGGGCAGCTAAGAGTCAACCACATTGCTGTGGGTCTGGAGTCACGTATAGGCCAGACCAGGTAAGGACGGCAGATTTCCTTCCCTAAAGGACATTAGTGAACCAGATGGGTTTTTACAACAATCCAATAGTTTCATGGTCACCATTACTGATACCAGCTTTTTATTCCAGATTTATTTAATTAAGTGAATTTGAATTCCCCAGCTGCCGTAGTGAGATGTGAACTCACGTCCCCGGATCATTAGTCCAGGCCTCATACCGCTTCCCTCATACCGTTCCCCTACATTCTTCCCTCACAGATCACCACCAAAAAAAGATTAAGCGGTCATTCGTCTCACTTCACTGGTGATTCTGCGATCTTGCAACGTGCAGAATGGCTGCCATGTACAGTATGCCTGCATAACAACAATCTGTACTCTAAAATAATCCATAGCACTTTGAGATGTTTCTGACTGACATTCATAAGGTGCAATGGAAATTTTTTTTTAAAAAGAGATAGCTTACAAGGAAACTCAATCCATGAACACCTTTGCTGATTGTACAGTTTCAGCTTGAGTTCCTTGGTGAAGGTGCTTTCTAGGTTCTGTGGACTGCACTGTGTTATTTTTCCTCTAACTAGCCTCCTACTGGACAAGCCAACTGATAGCAGGGCCTTCAATTGAGTGTAAACTTGCTCACAGGAGTCCTCTTGTGGTTAAAAAAAGAAGTGCAACTAATAGGGAAGTTTTTTTTCCCTCATTACCCTTCGTCCAGCCTCCTTCCTGGTTGAGTTATGGTTCCACAGGGGCAGACAGCCCTCGGGCACTTCACCTAAAATGTCACCTAAAACCTAAAAAAAAGCCGAGTGTCAGCCGTGGCTCAGTGGGCAGCATGCTCACACTCTGAAGTCACAAGGTTGTGGGTTCATAGTCCCACTCCAGAGACTCGAGCACAAAAATCTAGGCTGACACTCTAGTACTGAGGGAGTGCTGCACTGTCGGAGGTGCCGTCTTTCAGATCAGACAGTAAACCGAGGCCCTGTCTGATCTCCCAGGTGGGTGTAAAAGATCCCCTGGTACTATTTCAAAGAACCTGGCGTCCTGGCCAATATCAATCAACATCACTTAAAAAACACCCCAGATTATCAGGTCATTATCACATTGCTGTTTGTGGGAGCTTGCTGTGCACAAATTCGATGATGCGTTTCCTACATTACAACAGTGACTACACTTCAAAAGTACAGGAATCCCTCCCCAACCGCAGGGGATACGTCCCTGAAAACCCCCGTGGTTAGTAAAACCGCGGTTGGCAAACACAGTATAAATGTTCAAATAACACAATAAAAAAGAATACAAAAGCAATAAAATCATGTTATTTACCTTAATCCTAAATTAAAAACTGCGTATATGCAAAATCCACTGCTGCAGTTGGCAAAAGTTGTCGCAGAGAGGAAACCGTGTATACTTGAAATCCGCATATGGCAAAACTGCGGCTGGGGCGGGATTGCTGTACTTCATTGGCTGTAAAGCACTTTGGGACGTCCTGAGGTTTGTTGATAGGTGCGATAGAAATACAAGCCCTTCTCTAACTCTTTTTAAAATGGTCACTCTTCCTAAGTGGGCCTAACGAGTGTTATCAGGCAACACAGACCCGCACTCCCATCACTCCTGTGCCTGCTGACCTTAATTGGCTCCCAGTCTAGCAACACCTCGATTTTATAATTCTCATTCTCGTGTTCAAATCCCTCCAAGGCCTCACCCCTCCTTGTCTCTGTAACCTCCTCCAGCTCTACAACCCTCCTAGAACACTGCGTACCTCCAACTCTGGCCTCTTATGCATCCCCCACTCTTTTCGCCCCACCATTGGCGGCCGTGCCTTCAGCTGTCTAGTCTGTAAGCGGTGGAATTCCCTCCCTAAACCTCTCCGCCTCTCTACCTCTCCCTCCTCCTTTAAGATGGTTCTTAAAACTTACCTCTTTGGTCACCTGTCCCAATAGCTCCTTCTTTGGCTCGGTGTCAACTTGTGTCTGATTACGCTCCTGTGAAGTGCCTTGGGGTGTTTTACTACATTAAAGGCGCTATACAAATGCAACTTGTTGTTGTTATGTGATGCTGGGGTCTGGCTCAGTCAAGCCCCATATTGTTTGGCGAGCACCTTTCAGCAGGGGAAGAGGTAACTGAATAGCAATCGGGAACCCTGCCTGATTATCTTCTCCTCTCTCTCCAGCTCAAGGACCACTGAGGCCAACTGCAAAGCCCCCCCCCAACCCCGTAGCACCCCGCAAATTAAAGATCTTCAGCTAACTCAGCTTAGCCTAAGGCTCAAACCTGGAATTCTTCTTGTGTCGGTATAGCTCCTGTCTTTATTGCAGTAGAGTGTTTAATACAATGAGCAAATGCTCATTGAGGTTTGTACTCTGAAGAGAGATGGCCTCTCCAGTGACAATACACTTGGTAAATATACATGTCCTTTCAAATCAATGCAGTTGCCCAGCCTTAGTAGCCCTCGAGGAGGTGGTGGTGGGCCTTCATCTTGAACTGCTGCCGTCCGTGTGGTGAAGGTGCTCCCACAGTGCTGTTAGGGAGGGAGTTCCAAGATTTTGACCCAGCGACGATGAAGGAACGGCCAATATGCTTCCAAGTCCGGATGGTTTGTGACTTGGAGAGGAACTTGGAGGTGGTGGTCTTCCCATGCGCCTGCTGCCCTTGTCCTTCTAGGTGGAAGAGGTCGTGGGTTTGGGAGGTGCTGTCGAAGAAACCTTGGCGAGTTGCTGCACTGCATCTTGTAGACGGTACACACTGCAGCCACGGTACGCTGGTAGTGGAGGGAGTGGATAGTTAAGGTGGTGGATGGGCTGCCGATCAAGCAGACTGCTCTGTCCTGGATAAATGTTGTTGCAGCTGCATCAAACATTTCACTTCTCAAATCCGTATGTCTATCCTGTTTGAAAAGTTATTTTCTAACCTCCATCTTCATCCCTGGGCATGCACTAGACCCTGAGGAGACAGACAAGCACAATGCTTTCCGCCCTCTGCCAATAGTTCTCTGGAAACTGAAGATGCGAGTGGAGTAATTAGGGTTGCCAACCCTGGTTGGACATATTCCTGGAGGTGTCATCACATGACCTCCAACCGCCCCGCCCCACACTCCCACCATTGGTCACCCAACACGTCCATCATCACGGCATACCGCCTTCCACTGCCATTGGAAAGTGACACTCTTCATTAACCAAGTGGATGATTCTTGACTGTCAAACAGCCTTTTTTCCCCACTTTCATAGGATTACATCGGATAGACGGCAGAGAAACAGGCCATTCGGCCCAACCAGTCCATGCCGGCGTTTATGCTCCACTCGAGCCTCCTCCCGTCTTTCCTTATCTAAATCTATCAGCATAACCCTCGATTCCCTTCTCCCTCATGGGCTTGTCCATCTTCCCTTTAAAGGCATCTAAACTCTTCGCTTCAACCACTCCCTGTGGCAGCGAGTTCCACATTCTCACCACTCTTTGGGTAAAGAAGTTTCTTCTGATTTCCCTATTGGATTTCTTGGTGACTATCTTATATTGATGGTCTCTAGTTTTGCTCTTCCCCACAAGTGGAAACATTCTCTCTGTATCCACTCCATCAAAACCTTTCATGATTTTAAAGACCTCTATTAGGTCGCCCCTCAGCCTTTTTTCAATAGAAAAGAGACCCAGCCTGTTCATCCTTTCCTGATAGGTATACCCTTGCATTTCTGGTATGATCCTTGTAAATCTTCTCTGCACCCTCTCCAGTGCCTCTATATCCTTTTTATAATATGGCGACCAGAACTGTACGCAGTACTCTAAGTGTGGTCTAACCAAGGTTCGATACAGGTTTAGTATAACTTCCCTACTTTTCAATTCTATCCCTCTAGAAATAAACCCTAGTGCTTGGTTTGCTTTTTTTACGGCCCTGTTAACCTGTGGCGCAACTTTTAGTGATTTGTGTATTTGTACTCCGAGATCCCTCTGCTCCTCTCCCCCATTTAGATCCTTATTTTCCAAGCAATATGTGACTTCCTTACTTTTCTTCCTAAAGTATTTCCAATATTTTAATGAATAATAATCAAAAGTGTTCAATGAAAATTTATTTTAAAACAATTTTTTTTAATGCTCCCTCTGATTTATTCTCCTGGGTTTTGCTCACAGCCAGTGCCCAGGAGATGAATCTTCAATTCCTGGAGACTCCAGGCCAATCTGGGAGGGTTGGCAACCCCTAGGAGTGCCCTGCTGTCTGTTCTCTCGACCCCCGCTCTGTGTTAACACCTCACCAAGTGCTGCCACAAATATGTGTGTTTAAAGTTGTGTGAAATTTTATAAAATGTAATGAGTAGCATAATTTTGTAAAAGAGGGATAATTTTCTTCCATTTACATTTGTAGAGTGTGGAGGCACAAGCTGTTGAGGGAAGCGCTAAACTGATTGTTTTTCATAAGTCAGCCCACAAACAGCAATGTGATAACAACCAGATCATCAGTTTTATTTTCAGTGATGTTGGTTGAGGGATAAATATCGGCCAGGACACCCGGGAGAACTCTCCTGCTAACACTGCTACCCATGAGGTGCTCATTTCTACCAGGCTCTTAATCGCCCAGTGAGTTTTTGCATTACAACTGTGTGAGATAATTGCCCAATTATCGCCTCTGTGAATCACCCGTGGCAGCGATTCTCCGCCACTATGACTATCAGCTTCTTGCATACTGAACCTCCACACCGCACTCAGATTGGTGAAAGGCCCCATGTACAGTTACCTTTGATTAAGGTAATGTGCCAAGTAGAAAAACAATGATTGCCATCGGAGCACCACCACCTCTAAGTTCCCCTCCAAGTCACACACCATCCTGACTTGGAAATATATCGGCCGTTCCTTCATCGTCGTTGGGTCAAAATCCTGGAACTCCCTCCCTAACAGCACTGTGGGAGCACCTTCACCACACGGACTGCAGCGGTTCAAGAAGGCGGCTCACCACCACCTTCTCGAGGGGCAATTAGGGAATGGGCAATAAATGCTGGCCTCGCCAGCAACACCCACATCCCAGGAATGAATAAAGAAAAATATACATGCTCAACCATCAGGCTCGGCTGTGGTGATCCTGGCCAACACTCGTGGCCCAGGTTCCCACATGAAGGAGTAGCACTTGATGTTCAAGATAACTCAGCAGGCGTCAATAGCTGCAGGTCAGGAGAGAGAAAAAAAAACAAGGGTATATCGGCCGTTCCTTCATCGCCGCTGGGTCAAAATCGCAGAACTCCCTCCCTAACGGCACTGTGGGAGCACCTTCACCGCACGGACTGCAGCAGTTCAAGGAGGCGGCTCACCACCACCTTCTCAAGGGCAATCAGGGATGGGCAATAAACGCTGGATGCCCACATCCTTCTCCTTGAGAATCCCCTTTCTGTTGCCATTAACGACCTTCCCCCCCCCCCCACTCCCCTTGTCTGTGGTATTTTGATGTGTTCAATCCAGACAAAATGGAGACACCTATAAGAAAAAGTTGAATCTATCAGGTCATTCAACATCTCGCACATCCCCATCCCACAATACAAGCTGTGCATCAGGTATTCCATTATTAGTCCCCTCGATGGGTGAAGGTGCTGCCTGATGTGATAGATCTTCACTTTGATTCCTCCTGTCTGTGCTAAGCTAGCAATAGCTGAGTCTCCTGACTGGTCTGACACACTTCTGAGCGAGGAAGGGGGAAGATCAGCCAGGGTCCCCTATGGGATTTGACAGAATAAATAAGGAGTAAATAAGGAGAAACTGTTTCCACTGGCAGGAGGGTCGGTAACCAGAGGACACAGATTTAAGACAATTGGCAAAAGAACCAGAGAGGGAGATGAGGAGGGTTATTTTTACGCAGCGAGTTGTTGTGATCTGGAATGCACTGCCTGAAAGGGCGGTGGAAGCAGATTCAGTAGTAACTTTCAAAAGGGAATTGGATAAATACTTGAAAAGGAAAAAATGTGCAGGGCTATGGGGAAAGAGCAAGGGGGGAGTGAGACTAATTGGATAGCTCTTTCAAAGAGCCGGCACGATGGCCTCCTTCTGTGCTGCATGATTCTATGATGGCAAGAACGTGTGCGAACACCAAGTAAGGACAGGATCTGGCTCGGCTACGGTATCCCTGTCAATTGGAATAGCTTGCTGAAATTGAAGCCTAGACGCTGTCCGATTTTGTGGCTCTAATAGCGGAATGCGCGGTGGTGAGAAATGGCAGGGAGGTCCGTATCAATGGATCTCCGTCCACTTTCTACCCACGCCAGAGGCCTGCGCAAGCGCCCTGCAGGTCACGTGCCACCATCTCGGACATCAGATGTGAAATGGAAATCCAGGATCGCCAGGTGGCAGTGAGTATATGGAAAGGGCACATCGAAACATCGAAACATAGAAGATAGGAGCAGGAGTAGGCCATTCGGCCCCTCAAGCCTGTTCCGCCATTTAATGAGATCATGGCTGATCATCCAAATTCAGTACCCTGTCCCTGCCTTCTCCCCATATCCCTTGATCCCTTTAGCCTTAAGAAACATATCTAACAGGAATATAAAGGTACGTGCATTTCCGCCATTTCTTAACCATTTCTCTTTTTTCCCCTAGTGGTATATAAGTTCTCTTGGGATTTTGTGCCAATTGTTGTAAATTGTTGTAAATGCCCCCTCCTCTACTCCCTCTTCACCCACGATTGTGTGGCTGTTCATGGTTCCAACACCATCATCAAGTTTGCGGATGATACCACGGTAGTAGGCCAGATCACCAACAACGATGAGTCAGCCTACAGGGAGGAGGTCCAGCATCTCGTGAAGTGGTGCGCCGATAACAACCTGGCCCTTAACATCAAGAAAACCAAGGAAATCATTGTGGACTTCAGGAAGTCTAAAGGCGGAAGACACACCCCCATCCACATCCATGGGGCTGTGGTGGAAAGGGTGGACAGCTTTAAGTTCCTTGGAGTCCACATCACGGAAGACCTCTCCTGGTCCCTCAATACCTCCTCTTTGGTGAAGAAGGCCCAGCAGCGCCTATATTTCCTAAGGAGGCTGAAGGGATGTAACCTGTCACCCCAGGCCCTCTCTAACTTTTACCGCTGCACAATAGAGAGCATCCTGACGAACTGTATCACAGTGTGGTATGGCAGCTGTAGCTCCTATGACCGGAAAGCCCTGCAGCGGGTAGTCAAAATTGCCCAACGCATTACCGGCACCCGGCTACCGACCATTGAGAACATCTACCAGAAACGCTGTTTACGGAGGTCACTGACCATCATCAAAGACCCTACCCACCCCAGCCACAGTTTGTTCGCCCCCCTGCCATCTGGGAGACGCTACAGATGCATTCGCACCTGAACGACCAGATTTAGGAACAGCTTCTTTCCCAGGGCTGTCATCCTACTGAACTCCACAAATAAACTCTAAAGCCTGCACATCTGCCAATGCACTTTATTTGTTTATGTTTATGTTACAAGCCAAATGTATGTTAAATGTCTTAATCAAATGTACACTCTCGGGAGCCGCAAGCTTACATTTCGTTGTACTGCACTTGTGCACTAACAATGACAATAAAGTTGATTATTATTGATTATTATTATTGGACATGCGTATAATCTGTTGGAAAAAGGAGGTTTGATGAACCAAGTGACCTTTTCTCGTTCCTTGTTTTTATACCATCATGAAATTATTATCCTTATTTAACTAAACAATCGTACTCACCTGCACTATGACAAGGGATATGATAAGAAACAGGCTCTCAAATGGTGAAGTTTCAGGGCCCCTGATCCAGGATGCCACCAAGGCTGCGAAGAGTAGGACAGGAGAGCAGGAGGTAATTCAAGAAATGGTGATGAATGTCTCTGTAGCCTCCTCCAGGCCCTACAACCCTCCGAGATCTCTGGGCTCCTCCAATTCTGGCCTCTTGCACCTCCCTGATTTTCTTCGCTCCACCGTTGGCGGCCGTGCCTTCAGCTGTCTAGGCCCTAAGCTCTGGAATTCCCTTCCTAAACATCTCCGCCTCTCTACCGCTCTCTCACCCTTTAAGCCGCTCCTTAAAACCTATCTCTTTGACCAAGCTTTTGGTCACCTGCTCTAATATCTTCTTATGTGGCTCGGTGTCAACTTTTGTTTGATAACGCTCCTGTGAAGCGCCTTGGGACATTTTACTACATTATAAAGGGGCTATATAAATACAAGTTGATGTTGGTAAGCCTGCCAATGGTGGGAGGAAGGGAGGCGAAGGAGAGCACATTATTGAGGTTCTGGGAAATAGCGAGTTAGTGTAGGAGACTTAATTTCAGCACAATGAAGGTGCAGAGAGGAGGATGTAGGTAGCACAAGTTTGGAGGCTTAGGAAGCACAAGAGAGGACAACTCAGAGATCCAATGGCCCTGGACAAAATAGAGGCAATTCTTATATATGGATTTGTGTGAACCCCACAGCCGGTGAGAAAAACCTTTAATTAATCTAAATGATGATGTAATTGTATTACAGAATGAAATAATTGAACTCTTTTGAATTCAAATGAATTGTGACCTGTCATTGCGTCATTCAGATTCTGTTCTTCCAATTTTAAATCTATTGGGTGGCAGTTGCCAAGTGAGAGTTTTACCTTAATTGAAGAGGATCTTCCTTCTAGACTGTCTGCTGGAATACAAGCAATTAATAAGGTCACATTTACCAACCATAATATGCTAATCACTATATTTTAACAGCTCTTAATTTTCTAAATAGTTGAAGTTCATTCGGGACTTGAATACTGCTCCTATATCTGGGGAGACCATTCTAACGCCTCTATCTCACACCTGGACAAGAGACAAGAAAAACCTTGTAGTCTGACAGGTAATCCCTCTCTCACCTTTACTCTCCAATCACTCTCACCTCTACTCCAATCCCTCTCTCACCTTTACTCTCCAATCACTCTCACCTCTACTCCAATCCCTCTCTCACCTTTACTCTCAATCACTCTCACCTCTACTCCAATTCCTTTCTCACCTTTACTCTCCAATCACTCTCACCTCTACTCCAATTCCTCTCTCACCTTTACTCTCCAATCACTCTCACCTCTACTCCAATTCCTCTCTCACCTTTACACTCCAATCACTCTCACCTCTACTCCAATTCCTCTCTCACCTTTACTCTCCAATCACTCTCACCTCTACTCCAATTCCTCTCTCACCTTTACTCTCCAATCACTCTCACCTCTACTCCAATTCCTCTCTCACCTTTACTCTCCAATCACTCGCACCTCTACTCCAATTCCTCTCTCACCTTTACACTCCAATCACTCTCACCTCTACTCCAATTCCTCTCTCACCTTTACACTCCAATCACTCTCACCTCTACTCCAATTCCTCTCTCACCTTTACTCTCCAATCACTCTCACCTCTACTCCAATTCCTCTCTCACCTTTACTCTCCAATCACTCTCACCTCTACTCCAATTCCTCTCTCACCTTTACTCTCCAATCACTCTCACCTCTACTCCAATTCCTCTCTCACCTTTACACTCCAATCACTCTCACCTCTACTCCAATTCCTCTCTCACCTTTACTCTCCAATCACTCTCACCTCTACTCCAATTCCTCTCTCACCTTTACTCTCCAATCACTCTCACCTCTACTCCAATTCCTCTCTCACCTTTACTCTCCAATCACTCTCACCTCTACTCCAATTCCTCTCTCACCTTTACTCTCCAATCACTCTCACCTCTACTCCAATTCCTCTCTCACCTTTACTCTCCAATCACTCTCACCTCTACTCCAATTCCTCTCTCACCTTTACACTCCAATCACTCTCACCTCTACTCCAATTCCTCTCTCACCTTTACTCTCCAATCACTCTCACCTCTACTCCAATTCCTCTCTCACCTTTACTCTCCAATCACTCTCACCTCTACTCCAATTCCTCTCTCACCTTTACTCTCCAATCACTCGCACCTCTACTCCAATTCCTCTCTCACCTTTACTCTCCAATCACTCTCACCTCTTGTATAACATCAGCTGGGGCTCAGTTGGTAGCACTCTTGCCTCAGAGTCACAAGGTTGTGGGTTCAAGTCCCACTCTAGGGACTTGAACACATAAAGCTAGGCTGACACACGCAGTGCTGAGGGAGTGCTGCACTGTTGGAAGTGCTGTCTTTCGGATGAGATGTTAAACTGAGACCCCATCTGCTTTCTCAGGTGGATGTAAAAGATCCCATGGCCACTATTTTGAAGAAGAGCAGGGGAGTTATCCCCTGTGTCCTGGCCAATATTTATCCCTCAACCAACATAACAAAAACAGATTGTCTGGTCATTATCAGCATTGCTGTTTGTGGGAGCTTGCTGTGTTCAAATTGGCTGCCGCGTTTCCCACATTACTTCAAAAGTACTTGATTGGCTGTAAAGCGCTTTGAGACATCCGGTGGTTGTGAAAGGTGCTATAGAAATGCAAGTCTTTCTTTCTTCTCTCCAATCACTCTCACCTCTACTCTCCATTCCCTCTCTCATCTCTACTCTCTAATCTCTTTCACCTCTACTCTCCATTCCCTCTCTCATCTCTACTCTCCAATTGCACTCTCTCCATCACAGCCTTTCTAATCTGTCTATTTCATCAATCTTACTATGGCTAATGCTTCTCTAAACTTCACATCTTGTTCCTTCTAATCTGCAAATATACTGTCCTAAATGCTCTTCCTCCTCCCTGTGTCCTCATTGTGCTGAAATTCAGACTGTTCGCACTGCCTTCTATTCTCATTCTTCTGCAGAACTTCAAAACTATGGAACTCCTCACCGCCCTCAGTCGTTTCCTTCATCTGACACCTTTAAGCATTTAAAACCCAATTTCAACCTCACCTAATCAGTCCTTCGGTTGTATCTCATTTTCTCTACTATTATTTCCAGCCTAATTGGCGTCTCCACCGTGAGTCTTGCCTCTTCACCCACGTTTCTCACTTTCAAACCCCATTGAGGACAATGTGGCCTCACTTGCTTCCCTCAGTCTAACAGGTGATGGGCATCAGCCAAGCAACCGCTTTGGTACATTACCAATGGTGGAGATTTCTCCATTGCTTTTGGATTCTGAAGTGAAGTGGTCTTTATAAATTCCCAAAGGACCAGGAAAAGCAAGGTAGTGGCTCAAACTTAATAATACTGGGAAACTTAATAATAAGGATGGTCACGCCTTGCACTGTGCTGGGGGAAGTTGAGAATTTCAACTTGATTATGTAGAATTACACTAAATGTACAGCACAGAAACAGGCCATTCGGCCCAACTGGCCTGTGCCAGTGTTTATGCTCCACACGAGCCTCCTCCCACCCTACTTCATCCAACCCTATCAGCATGTCCTTCTATTCCTTTCTCCCTCGCGTACTTATCTAGCTTCCCCTTAAATGCATCTATACTATTCGCCTCAACCACTCCATATGGTAGCGAGTTGTAGGAGACCAAAACTAGGAGCCATGAATATAGGATAATCACTAATAAATCCAGTGGGGAATTCAGGAGAAATGTCTTTACTCAGCGAGTGGTTAGAATTTGGAACTTGCTACCACAAGGAGTGGTTGAGGTGAATAGCATAGATACATTTAAGGGGAAGCTAGATAAGCACATGAGGGAGAAAGGAATAGAAGGATATGCTGATGGGGTGAGATGAAGAGGGGTAGGAGGAGGCTTGTGTGGAGCATAAACACCGGCACGGACCTGTTGGGCTGAGTGACTTGTTTCTGTACTGTACAATCTATGTAATATGTAATTCTATATAAGGTCCACATTCTAACTACTCTCTGGGTAAAGAAGTTTCTCCTGAATTCCTTGTTGGATTTATGACTCCCTTTTTTAACTCCCTAACAGGTGGAAACATCTTCTCTATGTCGATCTATAGAGCCCCTTCATCATTTGAAAGACCTCTATTAGGTCACCCCTCAGTCTTCTCTGAGCCCGAGCTTGTCCAGTCTTTCCTGATAGGTACAACCTCTCAGTTCTAGTATCATCCTTGTAAATCCTTTTTTTGCATTTTGATTCAAGAACTTCACGTGGTCTTGCCCTTCAGAGTTGATTAAGTCCACTTACTTCCCCGATAAATGAACAGTCTATTTTTGTTGCTTTTCCCCCCCAATTTACTCCCCCTTTCCTCCTCAAGGTGCTGATTCACACTTGGAGCTGGTTGCCCAAGTGACCATTCTACATGTGTAAGCCTAGTCATTGTTGGGACTCATTCCCCTCCTCGCCCAAAGCCCACCAAAGCCTAATAGAGGGGGGAGTCACTGGGTAGTGACTTATTTTTCTCCTCCTTAACACAAGGGCACTGAGGCCAATTGGAGTACCCCTACTGTCACCCGAGCTGAAATTAGCCAACTGAGCAGAGATCAGAGGTCAAACTGAGACCATCCTGTTCAATATGGCTCAGCACACAGATATATATGCTCACTTAAAAACCAACCCTTGAATACGAATGAACTCCTTGGCTGTTAGAACCTCTAGCTTTCCTAGCAAAACTAGCAGCCTTTAACATAAGACAGTTACCAAGAAATCCAATAGGGAAGTCAGAGGAAACTTCTTTACCCAGAGAGTGGTGAGAATGTGGAACTCGCTACCACAGGGAGTGGTTGAAGTGACTAGTATAGATGCATTTAAGGGGAGGCTAGATAAGCATATGAGGGAGAAGGGAATAGAGGGTTATGCTGATAGATTTAGATGGGGAAAGACGGGAGGAGGCTCGAGTGGAGCATAAATGCCGGCATGGACTGGATGGGCCGAATGGCATGTTTCTGTGCTGCATATCCTATGTAAGAGCCAATGAAGTTTGCAGATGTACAAAAATTGATCATGTGATTGATAGTGAGGAAGATAGCTGTAGACTGCAGGAAGATATCAATGGACTGGTCAGGTGGGCAGAAAAGTGGCAAATGGAATTCAATTCAGAGAAGTGTGAGGTAATGCATTTGGAGAGGGCTAACAAGGCAAGGGAATACACAATAAATGGTAGGACACTGAGAAATGTAGAGGAACAGAGAGATCTTGGAGTGCATGTCTACAGATCCCTGAAGGTAGCAGGACAGGTAGTTAAGAAGGCATATGGGATACTTTCCTCGATTAGCTGAGGCATAGGATATAAGAGCAGGGAGGTTATGCTAGAACTGTGTAAAACACTAGGTTAGGCCGCAGCTAGAGTACTGCGTGTAGTTCTGGTCATCACATTACAGGAAAGATGTGATTGCACTAGAGAGGGTGCAGAGGAGATTTACGAGGATGTTGCCTGGGCTGGAAAGTTTTAGCTACGAGGAAAGATTGGATAGGCTGGGCTTATTTTCTTTGGAACAGAGGAGGCTGAGGGGAGACTTGATTGAGGTGTATAAAATTATGAGGGGCCTAGATAGAGTGGATAGGAAGGACCTATTTCCCTTAGCAGAGAGGTCAATAACTATGGGGGCACAGATTTAAAGTAATTGGTAGAAGGATTAAAGGAGAACATTTTTCACCCAGAGGGTGGTGGGGGTCTGGAACTCACTGCCTGAATGGGTGGTAGAAGCAAAAACCCTCATCACATTTAAAAAGTACTTGGATATGCCCTTGAGGTGCCGTAACCTACAGGGCTACGAACCAAGAGCTGGAAAGTGGGATTAGGCTGGGTAGCTCTTTTTTGACCGATGCAGACACGATGGGCCGAACGGCCTCCTTCTGTGTGGTAAATTTCAATGATTCTATGACTGTCGAGTGCGCTGGAGCTATTCACCGCTTGCCAAGCACTTAAGGGTCCTCCTTTATCGATTCATTTATTTTCCCAGTAATATCGCTCACACGGCACCATTTTCTGCGCCTCTTACAGAGACCACACTTTGAACCGAAGGGGAAAACTGAGATGGAGAACATCCAAAAGGGCCAGAAAACACCTTGTGTTGGAAGAACCACAAAACACTTCCCCGGGCAGGAATGGCAGAATATGGTCAGGCCTTGCCCAGCTGTCCCCGAGTGGAAAACGGCAAGATATGACGAGAATTCCCAAGATGAGAGTTCCCGATCGTGCAGTGTTAAACAAAGCCCGTTACCACTGTGGGTCTTCAAATCCCCGCTGCTTGGCCTATACCCAGAATGCAGTGTGCTCGAGTGGAAAAGGTTCAAAAACTAGCTGAAGACAATGTTTCGTTAACCTGCAGACCTGTTGCTATTTCCCGGCTATAGTCATTTTTATCTTTAATTTATTTTTAATCAAAATGTTTATTGAGAACTTTGTAAGACTGTGTTACAAATAAAGTATATATATTCCGCACAATAACTGGCAGGGTAAACACATGGCTACAAGTTGGACACCAGCTCCTGATTGGATCAGACACACCACAGCACTTTTCTGCCCGTGATGTGAGTCAGAAGGTTGTGGGTTCAAGTCCCACTCCAGAGACTTGAGCACAAAAATCTAGGCTGACACTCCAGTGCAGTGCTGAGGGAGTGCTGCACCGTTGGAGGTGCCGTTTTTCGGATGAGACGTTAAACCGAGGCCCCGTCTGCTCTCTCAGGTGGACATAAAAGATCCCACGGCCACTATTTCGAAGAAGAGCAGGGGGAGTTATCCCCGGTGTCCCGGGGCCAACATTTATCCCTCAATCAACATCACTAAAAACAGATTATCTGGTCATTATCACATTGCTGTTTGTGGGAGCTTGCTGTGCTGCCACATTCCCTACATTACAACAGTGACTATGCTTCAAAATGTACTTCATTTCCTGTAAAGCGCTTTGGGAAGTCCGGCGGCCGTGAAAGGCACTATAGCATTTCCAGTCTTTCTTTCTATGTACTCTACAGATTCTTGACTAACTAAGTTCTATAAATCTTTAGCTAGCTATGTAATCTACAGGTTATTGACAAACTTGGTGACATAGATTCCCTGCTGCCTTATCTACCAATCTATGATTGGTTTCATATCCTACAGATTATCCATTAATGGAACATTCTGACCAGCTATGTTCTTGGTTCATTTCTGCCTCGTAGATTATTCCTGAAAGGTTAAAAGAGGATTTTAACATCTATTAACTTATTAGAGGCATTTCTAAAAACATAATTTATTACACTCAGTTTGTAAACTCAGACCTGTTTGCATCAATTAGTCCAATTCAGTTCAGACCCAAAATCAAAGGGAACATAGGAACAGCCGTCGGCCATTCAACCCCTCGAGCCTGTTCCGACATTCAATTAGATCTTGGCTGATCTGTATCTTAATTCCATTTACCCGCCTTGGTTCCTTAACCCTTAATGCCCTTGCTGTACAAAAATCTATCAATCTCAGATTTGAAATTTTCAATTGACCCCCAGCCTCAACAGCTTTTTGGGGGGAGAGGGTTCCAGATTTCCACTACCCTGTGTGAAGAAATGCTTCCTGACATCACCCCTGATCGGCCTGGCTCTAAATTTAAGGTTATGCCCCCTTGTTCTGGACTCCCCCCCCCACCAGAGGAAATAGTTTCTCACTATCTACCCGATCAACTCCTTTAATCATCTTAAACTCCTCGATTAGATCAGCCCTTAATCTTCTATACTCGCGGGAATACAAGCCTAGTTTATGCAACCTGTTATAAATCTCATCATCATAAAGAAACTACTCGTGAAATCACGCTGGACGGCCAGCTGGTGGCGCCGTCCAAGGAGTATAAATACTCGGGCGTGGGCCCAGTTTTCCAGGGACATTTTGTAAGACAGGAACTAGTGAAGTACAACTAGACCTCCATGTTCTGAAACAAGTTGATTAAAGCCTTGCTTTATACTCAAACCAAGTACGTAGTGAGTTTTATTACGTCACAACCTATCCTCATAATTTAACCCTTTTAGCTCCGGTGAATCTGGGAGTCAATATCTCAACATAACACATATACATTGAATTTAAAAAAAAATTATGACAGCACAAGATCCAGTAGCTTACAATGACCTTCTCCTTTCTCTCTTGGGCATGCTTTGTAGATAACCTGTAAATCTACTGAACGTAACAAAGGAAAAACAAAGATTGAAATATTTGTAATAAACTTAATGTTAACTAAGCTGGGGCCTACAAAGGGTTAATACGTCAGACTGAAAATACGCAGTCAGTCAGTGTACAGCAGCTCCACAAAGCAGCAGTAACACACACATTTAAAGAGACAGTACGCTGAAAACAAAAGAAATCCTTTAGCCTGTAAAAGTGGAAAAGGGAGATTTTCCCTCGTCTTCTTTTCCTGTCTTAGACTATTGGCATCTTTTAATGTGGAAGCAAGTCATCCTCGGTTCCGAGGGATGACCTAAGAGAGAGACTATTGATCCTATTTCTCTCACTTCAGCTCTGATGTTCGCTACTTAACCCAATTGCATGCCGATTTAAAACTTCATTCAAATGAAAGGTATTAAGGGGTATGGGGCAAGGGCGGGTAGATGGAGTTAGGTCGCAGGTCAGCCCATGATCGCATTGAATGGCGGAACAGGCTCGAGGGGCTGAATGGCCCCCTCCTGTTCCTGTGTTCCTAAAGCGATTGGCAAAAGAACCAGAGGCGACATGAGGAAAAACTTTTTTACGCAGCGAGTGGTGAGGATTTGGAATGCGCTGCCTGATAGGGCGGTGGAAGCAGATTCAACAGTAGCCTTCAAAAGGGAATTGGGCAAATATTCGAAGGTGAAAAAAATTGCAGGGGTATGGGGAAAGAGCGGGGGAGTGGGGCTAACTGGATTGCTCTTCGAAAGAGCCGGCACAGACTCGATGGGCCGAATGGCCCCCTTCTGTGCTGTACTAATCTATTCTATTCTCAGTATTGTATTGGGGTCCTCCTCTTTCTGGATAACACCATTGAGGGCTCTACACTTCTCTCTCTTTTCCCTAATCTATTTGCTACACTCGGCACAACTAACCAAGGGATCTGTAACTGCGTCTCAGCCTTTGTCTGCTGTCTAACTCCTTGTTTTCCTCCTGCACATTTGCTTTTAATTTATTACAAAGCTCTAGTTTCTTATTTCTCCGGTTTTCCTTCATTAAGGCTTCCGCACACCTGGTTGCTGTTGGCTGTCGTAGGTGCGGTAGTCTCTCCTAAATCATCGTTTTTATCTCGTGCTGTTTTCAGCTCTTCCCTTAATCTTCTACATTCCTCCTTTAGGAGTTTATTAGCATCTGCCACTGCTTTTTACAACAGCAAACACTCATTGTAATACTGCTGCTTCAGTCTCTGGCTTAATCAAGAAATGATATCCCTAGCCAGCTTGCTCAAAGGGTCGGATAGTTATCTTAGTCTAGTACAAATCATCCTACACTGGGGCAGATTCCACAGTTTCAGGAGCCCCCCTGTACATGTTGGAACCACCTTAGGTAGTCACGGTTTCTGGTAATATCGAATGGTAGAAATGTTACGCAAAGGAGGCCATCGTATCTGCACATGGGAACTATCTACCCCAATCCCATTTCTCCCCTCTTTATCCCCGTGACCTTTAAATATTTGTCTTCTTCACATGTTTATCTCCCTGTTAAATGTCCTGCTCGGCTCAGCTTCAATACCCACTTGTGATTATTTGTTCCATATTCTATTGTAAAGGTGGGCATGATTTTCTATCCGAGCTGGTGGGGGCAGTTGGAAGACGGTGAAGGAAGATGGAAGGGTAGGCAGTGAACCACGCCTTTCTCTACACCTTCCTGTAGCACTCACTATGCTCTGGGTGAGGCTCCTTCAGGCTAAGAGTAAACACCTAATGACAGCACGTGAAGCACTTTGCACCAGTGTAGTGTTTTACATTCGTCATGTTTTTTTGTACATTTTGTTCTCATGGTATTTACAAGAGCACACATCAGTAGCTTGGATCTGTTGCCATGGTCACAAGCATTTCAACAACAACCAGTTGCATTTATATAGCGCCTTTGACGCAGTAAAACTTCCCGAGGCGCTTCACAGGAGCGTAAATCAAACAAAATTTGACAGCGAGCCACGTAAGGAGCTATTAAGACAGGTGGTCAAAGAGGTACAGTTTTAAGGAGTGCTTTAATGGAGGAGAGAGAGGTGGAGGTGGAGGTGGAGAGGTTTAGGGAGGGAATTCCAGAACTTAGGGCCTGGGCAGCTGAAGGCACTGGTGGAACGATGAAATTTTGGGGATAGTAAGAAGCCGGAATTGAAGGAGCGCAGAGATCAGGTAGTTGTGTTGGTGGCAGGCAGCGATCGTAGGGGTTAATTTAGACAGGGCCGCTTGGGGTCTTTTATCTTGGAGCGGCACTAGGCTTGCTCTTTGTGGGGCTTGTGACGGGTGACGTACCCACCTCTTCTCACTCTCGTGTTTTGGCCTGCTATGCTTTATTTTGTGCTTTATGATTTCTGAAAATTTGAGAACAGACTTCAAGGAGGAGGCCCGCACTGTTTGTTGCCTGTACGGCGATGGTTCTTAGTAAAGGAGGGAATGTGAGGAAGAGAATCTCAGCACGTCCCTCAGCGAAAAGGCCCCAAGGTGAGGGCACACCACCTTCACTGCAGTGTCTAGTATTTTGGCTGTGTTTCCCCCCACCCCTTCCTTAGGCCAGTTGTGTGCCACGGGATCTTTTATGTCCACCTGAACAGGCAGACGGGGCCTTGGTTTAACGTCTCGTCTGAAAGATGGTACCTCAGTCAATGGAGGAAAGTGTCAGTGGCGGCTCAGTGGGCGGCGCCCTTGTCTCTGTGTCAGAAGGATGTCGGTTCAAGTCCCACCCCAGAGACATGAGCACATGGTCTAGGCTGACGCTTCAATATCCGATTCACCAGACTGATACCTGGGATGGCAGGAATGACGTATGAGGAGAGATTGGGTTGATTGGGCTTGTACTCGCTGGAGTTTAGAAGAATGAGAGGGGATCTCATTGAAACTTATAAAATTCTAACAGGACTAGACAGACTAGATGCAGGAAGGATGTTCCCGATGGTCGGGGAGTCCAGAGCCAGGGGTCACAGTCTAAGGATAAGGGGTAAGCCATTTAGGACAGAAATGAGGAGGAATTTCTTCACCCAGAGAGTGGTGAACCTGTGGAATTCTCTACCACTGAAGGCAGTTGAGGCCAATTCATTAAATATATTCGAGAAGGAGTTGGATATATTTCTTAAGGCTAAAGGGATCAAGGGGTATGGGGAGAAAGCAGGGACAGGGTACTGAATTTGGATGATCAGCCATGATCGCATCGAATGGCGGAACAGGCTCGAGAGGCCGAATGGCCTACTCCTGCTCCTATCTTCTATGTTTCTATGTTTCAATGCAGTACTGAGGGAGCGCTGCACTGTCAGAGGTGCCGCCTTTCGGATATTAAACCGAGACCTCTTCTGCCCTCACAGGTGGACGTAAAAGATCCTATGGCACTATTTGAAGAAGAGCAGGGGGGGGGGCGGGGGGCATTCTCCTGGCGTCCTGGCCAATATTTAAACCTCAACCAACACCTAAACACAGATCATCTGGTCGTTGCTGTGTGCGGGAGCTTGCTGTGCGCAACTTGGCTGCTGCGTTTCCAACAGGGGCCACACTTCAAAAGTACTTCATTGGCCGTTAAGTGCTGTGGGACATCCTGAGGTCGTGAAAGGCGCTGTAGAAATACAATTTCTTTTTTTTAACGGAGCGCTCCCTTACTCTCAGCGCCCCCATGGCTACTGATGATAAAAGAACTCACGCCAAGGTTCTGGCTGCTGGTCGCTACCCAACGGTTGCTGCTGGCGTGTGGAGGTGAGCTGAGGAACGGACTGGCGTTGATGCTCATTTTTTAAGAAATGTGACAGACACATTAAACCAGATAGCGTTTTTAAATCAAAATGGGTGACTGTCACTTCCAACCAGTGACACCTGGCAGCTCTGAATTATCAGGGGCGTCGCAAGGCTACACACTCTGATAGCCTGTCACAATAACCAGGCTTCAACAATGATTGTTAGAGAGGGATTATCAGGACAAGGTTACAAGGGTAATTCTGAAACAGTTATCAGACTGCATGCTGACCAGGTTATCAATCCTGATGTGCTATAGAGGGACTGTTATGTGGCAATTTCTGACAAGCATTCTTCCTTTTTAATTTCTCACCTTCCCCAACAGCTTGTCCAGAACCATTTGTTTTATTTATTCTCCTGCCTTTTAGTCTAAAACCCTCCCCCCGCTCCCCCCTGCCCTCCAGGCCAGGTGATCAAGCGCGTGAACGCCACAATAAATCAAAGGTAGCTCTAATACTAATCAGCAGCAGCACAAACACACAGTTCGGGAATACTCATGTCGAGACTGGCCGGCCGTTGGGTTAACTCGCCACCTCTTGGGGCCTGGCTTGGAGTCAGCCCCAGGTGGGGTGAAGGGTGAAGGGTTTAGGGGCTTTGAGTGGTTCATATTTGCTCTTGGGATATGGGAACCTCTGACGAGGCCGCGCTGCACTGTCCCAGGTGTCGTCTTTCAGATGAGGCCCCGTCTGCTCTCTCAGGTGGACGTAAAAGATCCCAAGGTCACTCTTTCGAAGAAGAGCAGGGGAGTTCTCCCCGGTGTCCTGGGGCCAATATTTATCCCTCAATCATTCATCCCCTCCCCCCTTTCCCAGCCCCTACACTTGCTTAAAAATCTGTTCCATTTCCTGCTTTTTTCCAGTTCTGACGAAAGGTCATCGACCTGAAACGTTAACTCTGTTTCTCTCTTCACAGATGCTGCCCGGCCTGCTGAGTATCTCCAGCATTTTCTGTTTTTATTTCCCTAAAAAAACAGATGATCGGATCATTATCACGTTGCTGTTTGTGGGACCAAATTTGGTGGCCGCGTTTCCTGCATTGGGACAGTGAGGACACTTCAAAAATAGCACCTCATTGGCTGAAAAGCGCTTTGGGGGGGGGGGAACGTCCTGAGGTTGTGAAAGGCGCTATAGAAATGCAAGTTCTTTCTTTGTAACGAGGGACAATGACAGCCGGCACCGCGCGAAGTCAAACTGGATTTGAAACGACTCTCAGCCTCCCAACTCGAGCCATTTTATCCGTCTCACTCTCAAAGGCAGGTCAGATTCTGCCGAGCGCTGCCAGACTCTGGAGATCAATTTGTGCACCACTTTTGATTCTGCGCCAGCGGCGGGTATAACGCCAGTGGCTGAAAAGCAAACTTTCAATCCTCTCCCCGGGAGGAAACATTTTAAAACATTAATTTTTAAAAGAATTTTGGCGAAGATCCCACTGTCCTACCAACATTTGAGTGGGACACTTTAGCTGAACAAAGAGCAAGCAGTATTAACTTGGGGGTCAACCAGTTCCCCATCACTCTAAGCAGATACTGTTCTACCAGCCCCCCACCCACCTATTAGCTATTTCGGAATTAATATTAATATCTTTTACTGAACCGATGACTGCTGCACACATCAGTTGTCAAACCCGACAGTGCGAGGGGGAAATCAGAATTAAACTGTGGTTAAAGTGATGAGGGAGGATTATTCAAGCGCGCAGGTTGCCGATGGGCTCCACCAGGTGTTGATTCATCTTTCACCTAGTCGGCACAGTGCAGCTCTGAGCCACTTCCTGCAAAGGGACCATGGGTATTCATTGTTCAAATACAAATCAGTTAAACACCACAACAGAGGAGGTATTACTTGATGGGAGTTGACTGTCCAGATATCCTTCAAAACTCATTGCTTACAGCATTCAACCACGGCGGGGGTGGGGGGGGAGACTCCAAGAACTGAACTTGAAGCAGCCTCCACCCAGTTGGTGTGCGTGCAATGAATAAACTATAGGGGGGGAGAAATTCGGTTCCATAGCCCCGTTTGGGGCGCTAAAACTTTTAAAAGTTTGAAGAATTAGCGCCTCATTGGCGCCAATCATTGTCGACTCCCGGGAAATTCATTGTTAGCGCTCCAAGAGGGGGAGTGGGGCGCTGAATCAAGCGTGGCACCCCTAACTTAGGCCGCTCACCACTCTGAGAGCGGGGGCGCCACCGGCAGAGTGATGAAGAAGGCCGCGCGCAGTCCAAACGGCGCCCTTTAATCACACAGGCTGCTTCCATCTCTCAAAGGGAAGGGGCCAATCACGCTGTATGACCTCATCGCCGTCAGTGGTGTTTTTCGACGCAACCTGGCCGACTGCCATGTCGTTCAGAAAGTGCAGCATTTGGAGATGTTTGAGGAAAAGGTGTAAAAAAAAAAAATTTATGTGCAGGCCGCAGACTGATGCAAGTAATAAACGGTGCGATCACTGAAAGCGCCTTTTTGCGCGATGTTCAAGTGACACGGAATTACCGCTCCTGCAGTACACTTCCGAGTGCACAACGCCTCCTCTTACTGGCGTTGTCGGCGCGAGGCGCTAAAGCAGGGGGGGCACGAAAGGCAATTTTGCATCTGGGCCCTTGATGGGGCGTTGCACATGCATTGACGTCACCATGTGAGCAGCGCTAAAGGCCTAGGCGCTAACAGTTAGCACCAATTCGCCGCTGAAGGCCGCGTGCTGCGTTGGGGTCGCTGGAGGCCGGGCGCTAACCCCTTAGCGCCCCTGCCAGGTGCTAACGGGAGGCGCTAACCTAGCGAATTTCGCGGCCTATGAATTCAGTACAAATTAGAGTGCCAGGTGATCTGTGGCAAAGGTGTAGCGCCAATTGGGCTAGCTCTGGTTACCATGCTGGCTTCCTTCCCCACTTTCTGCTCAGTGGATCGTTGGGTCAGAAGGTTGTGGGTTTCAAGTCCCACTCCATGAGACTTGAGCACAAAATCTAGGCTGACGCTCCCCAGTGCAGTGCTGAGGGAGTGCCGCACTGTCGGAGGTGCCGCCTTTCGGATGAGTTGTCAAATGGAGGCCCCATCTGTGGATGTAAAAGGTCCCACGGCGCTAGTTCAAAGAAGGGCAGGGGAATTCTCCCTGGTGTCCTGGGCCAATATTTATCCCTCAACCAACATCAATAAAAACAGATTATCTGGCCATTATCACCTTGCTGTGCGCATATTGGCTGTTGTGTTTCCATTACAACAGTGACTACACTGCAAAAGTACTTCATTGGCTGTAAAGCGCTTTGGGGCTTCTTGAGGTCGTGAAAGGTGCTATAGAAATGCACGTCTCTTTTTTTTTGATCTGCGCAGGCCCCAACATTAATGATACAGATGCTGCTGTTCCTAAAATTCAGTGACTGGGAGCAGTCCCCACCCCAAGACCTGAGCAAAGCTGCATGAACGGCCAGTGGAGAACATCACAATCTGTCACGGGATATCGCACAGCGGCAAACCGCTGGCGTCATAAACTAGGAACCTCGTTTGGCGGCCTCCCGGTTGCAGTACGGGCTGCTCCTCCAACGTCTGCGGTTACGGCACAGGCACTGCCGAGTAGAAGGAGCCTTACGTGCAGCTAACCCTGGCTACGTCCGACCTGGGAGTGGCTGATGCAGAGACTGGTGTTAAGAGGTGCTCCAAGTTGCCAACGCTGATAGCTGCCATCGCACCCAGCAGAGTAGCCACGGATGTTGAGTAGAATCAGAAGGCAGGGAGAGTTATATGCCTATGTTGAATAAAATCCTTGTAAATGGGGTATTTGGAAGAGACAAATGTTGCTGCAGTAACACAGGACTGGTAGGTATACTGCCGCCTGTGCCATCTCTTGTCACTACAGAACCTTCTGACGAAGGGTGGTCGACTTGAAACGTTAACTCTGTTTCTCACTCCACAGATGCTGAGAATTTACAGCATTTTCTGGTTTTTATTTCAGATTTCCAGCATCCGCAGTATTTTGCTTTTGCGTTAACATGCTACTACATAGACTGACAGTTTCACAACTGGTACGTGGTAAAAATGCATTTGCGCTTCTAAATGAAATCTACTCAAAAAGTGATAAATGTTTGGAATAATCTACCAAAGTGCACATACACATTGGGTCATTTAAATTGCATTTGGATGCAGCGTGTTGGAAAGTTAGTGGTAAGGAGTACTAGAGCAATCACAGGCCTTGTTGGAAAGTTAGTAGTAAAGAGTACTAGAGCAATCACAGGCCTTGTTGGAAAGTTAGTAGTAAAGAGTACTAGAGCAATCACAGGCCTTGTTGAAAAATTAGTGGTAAGGAGTACTAGAGCAATCACAGGCCTTGTTGGAAAGTTAGTGGTAAGGAGTACTAGAGCAATCACAGGCCTTTTTTCATCCTTATGTTTATGTTCTGAACATCTAGGCTGGAGTTGCTCAATTAGATTTCTCTACTGCAGTACCAGTAGCTGCCTGCCTCTCTACTGCAGTACCAGTAGCTGCCTGCAGGTGGTGGTGCTGTTGAGCAGTTACTCCTGGTGGCTCAGCAGCACCACCAGCAGGAAAGTGAAGGTACAGCAGCTGTTTGGCAAGGGGTGGCTAAACAAACGATGCTTAATCTGGAGCCGTTAACCATTATCTCAAGTTTTAAAAAAAATTCATTCTTGGGATATGGACATCGCTAGCAAGGCCCGCATTTATTGCTCCTCCCTAGTTGTCCGCGAGGTGGGGGGTGAGCCGCCTTCTTTGAACTGCTGCAGCCCGTGTGGTGAGGGTACGCCCTCGTTGGGGCGGGAGTCCCAGGATTTTGACCCAGCGACGATGAAGGAACGACCGCTATACTCCTAAATTGGGATAACGTACGACTCGTGAAGGGAACTTGGAGGTGGTGGTGTTCCAGTGTGCCTGCTGCCATTGTGCTGCGAGGGGGTAGAGGTGGCGGATTTGGCAAGTTGCTGCAGCAGACCCTGCAGCTAGTACGATCATTTTGAGTAGGGAGGAAGCACAGAACAATTGGAATTAGCTTCAGTGCCCTCGGGCCAGCATTATTTTATCTGGAGTACTCTTTGCACCAGCAAAATGTATCTGACAGAACAAATCGATGGGCTGAATGGCTTTTTCACAACACCAAGGGTTCATTATGTGAGCTTTGCAGGAAGCGCCGTGCAAGACAAAGCAGCCCGCTTGATTGGCACCCCATTCACCACCTTAAACATTCACTCCCTCCACCACCAGCATACCATGGCTGCAGTGTGAAAGAATGGTAGGACGCTAGGAAGGAGAGAGGGACCTTGGTGTGCATGTACATAGATCCCTGAAGGCAGGACAGGTAGATAAGATGGTTAAGAAGGCATATGGGATACTTGCCTCCATTAGCCGAGGCATAGAAAATAAGAGCAGGGAGGTTATGATGGAGCTGTACAAAACGCTAGTTAGGCCACAGCTGGAATACTGTGTGCAGTTCTGGTCGTCACACTATAGGAAGGATGTGATTGCATTGGAGAGGGTGCAGAGGAGATTCACCAGGATGTTACCTGGGCTGGAGCGCTTCAGCTATGAAGAGAGACTGGACAGGCTGGGGTTGTTTTCCTTAGAGCAGAGAAGGCTGAGGGGAGACCTGATTGAGGTGTACAAAATTATGAGGGGGCATAGATAGGAAGGAACTTTTCCCCTTAGGAGAGGGGTCAATAACCAGGGGGCATAGTTTCAAGGTAAGGGGCAGGAGGTTTAGAGGGGATTTGAGGAAAAACATTTTCACAGAGGGTGGTTGGAATCTGGAACTCACTGCCTGAAAGGGTGGTAGAGGCAGGAACCCTCACAACATTCAAGAAGCATTTAGATGAGCACTTGAAACGCCATAGCATACAAGGCTACGGACGAAGTGCTGGAAAATGGGATTAGAATAGACGGGTCTTGATGGCCGGCGCAGCCTCTTTCTATGCTGTATAACTCTGTGTACCATCTGTAAGATTCACTGCAGTAACTCGCCAGGGCTTCTTCGGCAGCACCTCCCAAACCTGCGACCTCTGCCACCGAGAAGAATAAGGGCAGCAGGCGCATGGGAACACCACCACCTCCAAGTTCCCCTCCAAGTCACACACCATCCTGACTTGGGAATATATGGGCCGTTCCTTCATAGTCACTGAGCCAAAATCCTGGAACTCCCTCCCTAACAGCACTGTGGGAGCACCTTCACCACACGGACTGCAGCGGCTGAAAGCGGCTCACCACCACCTTCGAGGGCAACTAGGGAATGGGCAATAAATACCGGCCTTGCCAGTGACGCCCAGATCCCAGGAAGAAAAATATACATGCTCAACCATCAGGCTCGGCTGCGGTGATCCTGGCCAACACTCGTGGCCCAGGTTCCCACATGAAGGAGTAGCAGTCGCTCGCAAAAGGCATCAGCCTGAAAAACCAGGCCTCTGGCCGGAGCTATGCTCCCTTTCAATATTTTTTTTTTTATATAAGAAGTGTGCCCGGCCCCTTTAAAAGGCGCTGCGTGGCCCCTTCAAAACACCGAGCATGCGTGGATTTTCCCATTTACAAGCTGGTAAGCTGTGCGGCTTAAATAGGGACACTGGGCTGGAGATACTGAAATGCTGAGGTGTGCGTGGAGTGGGTGTAAAGGAACCAGGAAAATATGAAAGGAGCTGGGGGGTGTAAAAGAGAGAATATTTTCCAACAGTATAGAGTTGCAAAATGGCAAACCCAACACTTTCATACAAATTATGCACAGGACAGTCCTTCAACGTCTTTAGCAGGAGATTTTTTTTAATAGGCAAAGATTAGATGCCCGTCTGACCACATCCCCGAAAAAAGGGTTTTTAAAAACCACGAGTACACAAAAAAAACTCTAGTTACTAACAGAAAGGCTCTCAACATACAATAATTCATACGATACAACTATATGTACAGGCACTTTACACATCATTTTCACATATGTACACTTCTCAATATATTATTATATAGACATTTTTGCGATCTGGGGGGGTATACACATTCACTACATGAGGGTTATGACTAAGAGGAGGCATGCCAAGTAAACGGGGGCTGTCTGGCGACGGGCCGGAGCTCCATTCTGCCCATCCTCGGTCCTGGGGGCGGCGTGCAGCTTGAGAACGTTGAGGTGCAGTGCTTTCAGGTCCTCCAAGGCCCCGTGGGCAGCCATGGAGAAGGCCGGGTCCCCGGTCGTCAGGAGATCGAAGACGCAGGAGTGAAAGTAGACATCCTCCACCTGGAGGATCTCGCGGCACTTGGCCGTGGCGCTCTCCGCCGTGTACGTCTGCCGGGGCCCCTGGAGCCTGGGGCTGGACAGCCGCCCGGAGAGCGTGTGCTCCTTGATGAGCTCGCTCCTGGGGCAGCCGTGCAGGCAGAGCTGCAGGCACACGCTCTCGTCCGCATAGTTCAAAGTCTCCTCCGGGACCCTGATGGCGAAGGTCAGGTACTTGCCCACCTGGCGCACGATGATGGTGGTGCCAATGTAGCGGGCTTGGATCTCAACCTGGCTGCTGCCTGCCTTCTCGAATATTCTCAAGCTGCTCTCCCCGTCCCTTTCGCTGCCGCTTTTTGTCCCATCCATAAACGCCAATGGGAGGTCATCTGTGGTGGCTTGATAAACCTTCTGCTCGGTGCAGCCGTGATAGCTCTTGAATATTATAGTAATCTGCATGAAAACACAAGAAAAGGCGGCTTTGTTAGCATTGATAGTGCCGTCGCAAAAATCCCAAAGTATCTCACAAACCATTTATATACCCCTTTTCACATTAGGGGAGTGGGACTAATTGGATAGAGTCATAAGGAGGCCATTCGGCCCATCGAGTCTGTGCCGGCTCTCTCTAGAGCAATCCAGTCAGTCCCATTCCCCCGCTCTATCCCCGTAGCCCTGCAAGTTTATTTCCCCTCAAGTGCCTATCCAGTCTCCCCTTGAAAACATTGTGTGTCTTCACTTCCACCACTTCCCTCGGCAGCGAGTTCCAGGTCATCACCACTCGCTGCGTGAAAAAGATTTTCCTCACATCCCCCCTGTATCTCCTGCCCAAAACCTTACATCTGCGTCCCCTAGTCCTTGTACCATCAACTAGTGGGAACAGCCTTTCCCTGTCTAGCCTATCCAAACCCATCATAATCTTGTACACCTCGATCAAATCACCCCTCAACCTCCTTTGCTCTAATGAAAACAAATCCAGTTTCTCCAACCTGTCCTTGTAGCTAAGATTCCCCATCCCTGGAACCATTCTGGTAAATCTCCTCTACACCCTCTCGAGGGCCTTCACATCCTCCCTAAAGTGTGGTGACCAGAACTGGACGCAATACTCCAGTTGTGGTCTAACCAGCGCTTTATAAAGGTTCAGCATAACTTCTCTACTTTGTACTCGATACCTCTATTTTATGATAGCTCTACCAA
The DNA here is from genome assembly GCF_052327205.1 of Somniosus microcephalus. Lineage (NCBI taxonomy): Eukaryota > Metazoa > Chordata > Chondrichthyes > Squaliformes > Somniosidae > Somniosus > Somniosus microcephalus. Next base: position 11,410,885 of record NC_140999.1, read on the forward strand.
AGAGCTAGTACAGGCACGGTGGACCGAATGGCCTCCTTTTGCGCAGCATCACTCTACGATAAAACAAAATCCTACGGTGTTTTGCAGTGGCGTAAATCGGACAAAATGGACACAGAGCTAAAAAAGATATTGGGAGAGGTGATCAAAGAGATGGCTTTTGAGGAATATCTCAGAGGAGAGGTGGAAAGTTTAGAGAGAATTCCAGAGCGTGGAGCCGAGGTGGGAAGGCACGGACACCAAATGGTGGGGCTAGAGGATGTTTCGAGCTTGCATGCGGTAAGGCACCCAATAACAGCTCGTCGCCGAGGAGCGAGCATGCCGTTTTTTTTGGTGAAATAAAAGCAGAAAATGTTGGAAGCGCGCAGGCCAGCCAGCATCTGCAGTGATCAAGATCCTTATTGCAACAGAGCAACCCTTCGTGTCAACAACCCGGCTGGTGCCTCACACAATGCAGTGCCACGCTGGAGTGGGGGGTCGATGGGCCTGTTGTGGGGGCTTGAACCCAACTCAAGGAGAGTGCACTGCTAACCGAAACTAGCTGCCAATAAGGAACTCAATGAGAATACATCAAGGTGCTTGGCCTGAAATGGAAAAAACCACAGGTTGTTACTGACACTTCCACACCAACTGGAAACACAGATTGGGCTTTTTCTGTGGGCAGCACCACCCATTGGCAGCAAGCTGGCAATGTAAGAGAGCCAGCCACACCACAAGAGTTGGTCCTGGCCGACAACTTCAGCACCACCTCCAAAAGGCGGCGCTTCACGTCGGGAGTTGTTGGAGGCAGACGCTTTTTAAAAAAAAATATAAATGGCCAACACACAAAGTCCAGCAAGATGGTTTTATAATCACCAGCCTGTACGGACCCCCCCCCCCCACGCTACTGGGGAACACTACTCCTGCCAGCTAAGTAATGAATGGCAACCTTACACTTGCACGAAACCATGGGCCGTTTTACAGCAATGGGTCGAGGAGCCAGGTCCGTAGAGCAAACGGTGAAGCAGCGCCATACCATCACCCACCCAATACACTTGCAAATCTTGCTGCAATGATCACAGTCAATTTTAGTTTGTGGGAGGAGGGGGGTGTGACAGGCAGGAGAGAGGAGAACACGACGTCACTTCCAAAAGAAAGCAACCAATCCCAAAGTTGGCCGCACCTCTCTCACTCCTGGGTCAAAGTTGAGAGTTCAAGGCCCCCCCCCCCCCCCGCTACAGGACTTGGGCTCAGAATCTAGACTTCAGTGCAGTGGGAGTGCAACATTACTGGAGGTGCTGCCCTCTGGATGAGGTCTGGCAAGAGGTCTCATCTGACTGACGCTGTTCAAAGGAGGAATGGGGAGCTTTGCCCAGTGTAACGGCCTCAACTTGTGTCTCCTGCCCAAAATTAAAATACCCTGCTGCTTGTGGCACAAGTCCTTTGGTTACAGACAAACAATCACTGCAGTCCAAGAGCTTTTTGGACATTGCAATGACACAAGGCACTACACAAGCATTAAACAAACACACGTACACGCTGCTCAATATTATAAGTGCTTGATGGAAAACTGCAGCAACGCTGGTACCAAGATGCAGCTTGTAATTTTCCCCACGTTCTCCTCAGCACTCTCCTGACTTCCACCCTCCACAAATAACAAGACATCCAAAGCTTGGTCTGTGACTCTCCTCTCCCACTTGCCCAACAGCCCCATGCTTATGGCCTACATTGGCTCTTCACGCCCAACAGACTAAAATTTAAAAAAATGTCTTCATCTGTGGCCTCGTCTCACCCGACCGCCGCAACGTCCCCCAGTCTTACAACCCCTGCTACAGTCTCCAATCCTCCAGACTCTGGCACGTTCCCCATCCTTCCACTCCACCTTCAGGTGACAGAACTTTCAGCCACCTTGGCCTCGCTCAATTGGCACTCTCTCCCTAAACTCTTCCCACCGGTCGATGCCCCCCCCCTCATCTTCAGGAGCCTTCTCAAAGCGCATCTCTTCTATAGAAACGTTCAGTCACTTCTCCCAACACACCTGCCCCCCCCCCCGCCTTGCAAAAACAAAAGGCAGCACCGACTGCTATACAAATTATACCCGGAGAACATCCACCGTTCAAAACCTACTGTACATCAAGCTAGCTGCCAGCTGAAACGTGTGTTCTGCATTCAGGCTCCACAGGAGCTCGGGTCAATGCATCCCCTGTTTGAAGAGATTCTACCACATTGTTAAAGGTTCCAGTATAACGAAGACACACCAATTCCAATCTCTACTGTGAGCAACATTCTACCGATGTAAACTGGACACCCAAGGTGTATTATAATAGCAAAATACTACGGATGCTGGTAACAGAGAATGCTGGAAGCAGGACGGGATTTCTGTTTGTCTCACGGAATGTTCCTCCCCTCCCGCCCCCTTTCCCTGCCTCGGCACCTGCTTAATATCCGTTACATCTCTAGCCTTATCCAGTTCTGATGAAGGGTCCCAGACCCGAAACGTTAACTCTGTTTCTCTCTCTCCACGGATGCTGCCTGGCCTGAGTGTTTCCAGCATCTTCTGTTGTTATTTCACCCAAGGTGCATTTTTGTTCAACTGAAATCCAGCCCTGCCCCCCACCCCCCACCTGGTCTGTACAATGTGGAAGCGTTAATTAAATCCCAGTGTCGGGTTGGCCAAGTCAGTTGTCAGAAGGTTATGGCTTCAAACCCCTTTCAGCACATAATCCAGGCTGACACTTGCAGGTACTTGAGGGGGGGGGGGGGGGGGTTGCTGTACTGTTCAAGGGTTCCCATCAACTTTGTACAATTTTGGTCTCCTTACCTAAGGAAGGATATACTTGCCATAGAGGGAGTGCAACGAAGGTTCACGAGATTGATTCCTGGGATGGCGGGACTGTCGTATGAGATGAGATTGAGTAAACTAGGCCCGTATTCTCTTGGATTCAGAAGAATGAGAGGGGATCTCATTGAAGCATACAAAATTATTACGGGGCTTGATAGGGTGGATGCTGGGAGAATGTTTCCCTTGGCTGCGGAGTCTAGAACCAGGGGCCACCGCCTCAGGATAAAGGGTAGGCCATTCAGGACTGAGATGAGAAGAAATTTCTTCAGAGGGTGGTGAATCTTTGGAATTCCCTACCCCAGAGGGCTGTGGAGGCTCAGTCATTGGGTATATTCAAAACAGAAGTCGATAGATTTCTGACTAGTAAGGGCATCAAGGGATATGGCGATAGGGCCGGTGAATGGAACTGAGGCAGAAGATCAGCCACAATCTCATTGAATGGCTGAGCAGGCGCGAATGGCCTACTCCTGCTCCTATTTCTTGATATGTTCAACCGAGGCAAAAACCTTGCTGGCTCAAGTGGATGTTAAAAGATCACATTGCAGTCTGAGGAGAAGGGAGTCATCCCAGTGTCCTACTAGACAATCCACCCTCAAAAAAAAAAATCAACTGACTGGTTATTTATCTCATTGCCGCTTATGGGATCATGGCTTCTGCAAAGTGGCTGCCACATTCCAAGGTGGAGGCATGTCAAACTAATTAACTGGCCCCAATAGAGGTCTTGAAAATTACAAAAGGTTTTGATAGAGTAGACACACAGAGTGTGTTTCCACTTGTGGAGAAAGAGCAAAACTAAAGGCCATCAATAGAAGATAGTCACCAAAAAAGAGAGAATTCAGAAGAAACTTCTTTACCCAGAGAGCGGGGAGAATGTGGAACTCGCTACCACAGGGAGTGGTTGAGGCGAATAGTATAGATGCATTTAAGGGGAGGCCGGACAAGCATATGAGGGAGAAGGGAATAGAGGGTTATGCTGATAAGACGGGAGGAGGCTCGAGTGGAGCATAAACGCCGGCATGGACTGGTTGGGCCGAATGGCCTGTTTCGTTGCGTTCTATGTAATTCTATGACTGGCTTTGGGATGCTCAATATAAAGCAAACTCTCACTTTCTAATCACGTTACCCAATTCTTCATCACAAGCAGAAAGTCAAATAGTACCCGTGGTCTGGTTCAGCTCTGGGAACAGATGGCAACTCCAGGAATTAAAGAGTGTTTAAAGACAAGTCACTAACACTTAAAGATGGTAAGAGAAATGGCTTGCCCTAACCCGACATTAAAAAAACACCCATTGGACGGGCGACACTAGTAATCGGTGTCTTGATGCTCATTTGAAGAAAGGCACTAATTTTAACACAGCAAACAATTTTGTTAAAGATTAAAACTTAACATGACCGTTACCGACAGCTATTTCAAACCCGTAACCTTTTTAAAAAATAAAGTAAAGAAAACCATCACATTATCTCAGGAGCACGATTAAAATGGAATTGCCTTAAACCCTCCGAGGCCTATCTGCTGATTGCCACATCTCGCTGTGCGGGAAGGCCTCATCCCATGGGAAGGATCCCGCACTCTCCCGTGATCCATCAATTGAATGCCTCACATTTGACTGAATTTATTGATTCTTTTGAAGGTTCTGGTTTTTGTTGGGGGGAGGAGAAAGGAAAGAGCTCAACTCATTGAACAATGGGCGAGAGTAACTGGACAAGCTGAAGTTTGTCATCTCCCAGAGATCAACCGTGGACTTCAAGACGAGTTAAGAGCACATTGGCATTTGATCAAGTAAGTCTCTTAATACAGCCCTACAGCGATCAACAACGTGCAGCACTCCTTGTAAATATTGACACTCCTAATTGCCAAACGACAGCCTCAGCCACACTATTGTTGCAGAAAGCAGCTTTATCAACACAGTTAGGAAGTGCAGAAGCCTTATAGTATGCAACACTGACAATATGGCCAGTCCCAGACTCTGGGTCCCAGTTTCAAAACTTATTCCGCTACAGCAGAAGCGACCAGTTTGAAAGAATCTTTGTTGGCTTCATGGATGTACACCATGGAGCCTCCAGGGCCACATGTAACTCGATGTTCTTATTAATTTGCACAAGATGCTCACAAGAACAGATTTCACATTGAATTGCATAGAATTTACAGCAGAAACAAGCTATTCGGCCCAACTGGTGCACGCTGGTGTTTATGCTCCACTCGAGCCTCCCCCACCTCACCCTATCACTATCAGAGATTGTGTAGAATGGGCCGATACTCTCTGGAATTTAGAAGAATGAGAGGTGATCTCATTGAAACATACAAGATTCTGAAGGGGATCGACAGGGTAGATGCTGAGAGGTTGTTTCCCCCTGGATGGAATGTCTAGAACTAGGGGGCAGAGTCTCCGGATAAGGGGTCGGCCATTTAAGACTGAGATGAGGAAGAATTTCTTCACTCAGAGGATTGTGAATCTTTGGAATTCTCTACCCCAGAGGGCTGTCAATGCTGAGTCTTTGAGTATATTCAAGGCTGAGCGAGATAGATTTTTGGACTCTAGGGGAATCAAGGAACATGAAGATCGGGCAGGAAAGTGGAGTTAAGGTCGATGATCAGCCATGATCTTATTGAATGGCGGAACAGGCTCGAGGGGCCGAATGGCTGACTCCTGCTCTTATTTATGTTCTTATAACCTGCTTTTCCTTTCTCCATGTCCTTATCTAGCTTCCTCTTAAATGCATTTATACTATTCACCTCAACTGCTCCTTGTGGTAGCAAGTTCCATATTCTAACCACCCTCTTGTTTCTCCTGAATTCCCAATTGGATTTGTTGGCGACTCTCACATTTATGACCCCTAGTTTTGGACTCAATCTCAGATCTTGGTGTTCTGATTTGCATTTAGCCACCATCGAGGCAACAGGAACTAGCAATGGCTTTTTCCAAAGTTTCCGGCCCCATAAAACTCAAAACCAGTGAATAGGAAAGAAAGGGAATGGGGGCGGGACTAGCCTGCCTGTTTAAGCGGGTGGTGTTGGGTCAGGGCTCTTTGGGTTATATTGCCAGGGTTCAGGGGTCGCAGTTCAGACAACCACCTGCTACACAGTACAAGAGGCGAGTAGCAAGGCAACGCGTCCACAATGAACCTCAGCTGCATTAGTATCCAGACACTGCCATAGAATGCAGGGACAGGTTGAATGAGGGACCCCCTTTTAGACAGACTGGAGTGCATGTATTTAGCTTATAGGTGTGAGGGGCCTGGGGGAAGGGAGACAGAGAACCAAGAACCAATTACTATAGAGTAGGAGTGCTCAAGCTTTTTGTCTTAGTGAGCTGCTTAGATACATAGCCACAGAGACTCAGGAGGCACACGTCGAGATTAAATCCAATTTCCCAATAATTTGCGTACAGCTCAAGCTGCTGATACCAACAGATCTTGGCCGTTCTGATTTAGGATTTAGCCATCGATGAGGCAACAGCGCCAAGACCTGCCCTTTCCAAACCTCCCGATCTCGTATTTAGCAGAGAAATACGAAATATGTTATTTCATCCCCCCCCTCCTCCTTTCAGGCAGCATCAGCGCCTAGTATCTAACCCATGGATAGGTTCATTTGCAAACCTAGAGTGCGCTGGCAGCCTATTTGGTCATGGGAAGCAGCGCAGGCAAGCCCCATTTGTGTCTCAGTGGCAGGAACCCTGGCAGATATCGAACCTCCTTTCTTACCATGTGGGTGCAGAGGACAATTATAGCGCTGGCCGAAACCAGCAACCTCAAAGATCACACACACACCCTGTGACCTTTCTGACTCCAAGTGTATTTCAGGTAATATTTGGACCAATTGGAAACTAAAAAAGATTTGCATTTCTATAGCACCTTTCACAACCTCAGGATGTCCCAAAGCGCTTTACATCCAGTGAAGTATTTTTGCAGTGTAGTCACCGTTGTGATGTAGGGAAACGCGGCAGCCAATTTGCGCACAGCAAGGAACAATGAGACAATGGCCAGGTAACCTGCTTTAATGACGTCCGTTAAGGGATAAGGACACTGGGGATAACTCTCCTGCTCTTCTTCGAAATAGTGCCATGGGATCTTTGACATCCACCCGAGAGCGCCGACGGGTCCCCAGTTTAACGTCTCATCCGAAAGACGCCACCTCCGACAGTGCAGCACTGGAGTATCAGCCTAGATTTTGAGCTCAAGTGTCTGGAGTGAGATGTGAACCCATAACCTTGTGACTCAGAGGAGAGTGCTACCCACTGAGTCACAGCTAGTACCCAATAACTAGTGCAATCTCATTTGTTCTTGGAACCACTCATTTGCAGTCATGTTAAGGAGTGTTATTTTTTTTGGGAGGTGGGGGCGGTGGGGACAACTTCAATCTGTGAATGGAATATTGCCTCGCCTAACCACCCAACCCACAGTTCCAACATCTCGTCAGCACTCTCGCCTAGGAAGGTACAGAACAGCCTCATGCAAAGTAAAGCCTCTACCCCCACCCCCACCACATTTCAACACCAAGACAGCCCCTATTGCACCAGTGACCCCCCCCTACAACCAGTGTTAGTTTGTGTCAGATTCACTAGGACGATAGCAGAGAATAATAATTAAAAAAATTAGGCCACCTTCACTGAACGAGGTGGTGGTGGGGGGAAGAAAAATAGAAGAATTGAAACTTATGAAAGAGTTCAAGGGATAAAAAGGATATTTCAACTGGTCACAAAGGACATGAACTCAGGATTAGTACTAGCATAAAAGAGGAGTGGTTAGAAGCCATTAGGATATATACTGCACTGCCACAAGTATCTGCTGAAGCCACGTCTATCACGACGCTAGTGATAAGCACTTGGAGAAAAATATTGAAGGGCATAGGGAAAGAACAGTAGATGGAAGTCAAAGCTCATCGCTCAGTATCGCACTCAAGATTCAAACCAAGATTCGCGTAGTAATCGTGAACTGGCTAAGATTGTGGGGGGGCAGGAAGGAGAGGGAGATGAGGAAAGAGAAGAGTTTTTTTTAAATTTGTTCACGGGATGTGGGCGTCGCTGGTAAGGCCAGCATTTATTGCCCCTTCCCTAACGGCCCTCGAAAAGGTGGTGGTGAGCCGCCTTCTTGAGCCGCTGCAGTCAGTGTGGTGGAGGTGCTCCCAGTGCTGAGGGAGGGAGTTCCAGGATTGTGACCCAGCGACAATGAAGGAACGGCGATATACTTCCAAGTCAGGATGGTCTGCGACTTGGAGGGGAACTTGCAGGTGGTGGTGTTCCCCTGTGCCTGCTGCCCTTGTCCTTCCAGGTGGAAGAGGTCGCGGGTTTGGGAGGCACTGCCGAAGAAGTCTTGACGAGTTGCTGCAGTGCATCTTGTAGAATCCCTCAACTGTGTTTTTTTTGGTGCAGTAGCAGTGGGAAAAGGTACAATGGTAAACGTGGGGAGTGGGGGCGAAGAGGGGGAAAAGGGAGAGCAAATGTTTGTGGATCGACCAAACTCTTGTGCCCTTACCCCAGCCTAGGAATGGAATTACATCTCCCATGGAGACTACCGCTGGAAGTATCAAAGAACAATCAGATAAAAGGAGGATTTAACACATTCTGGTTGTATTTATTCATGTGGGAATCCTCTGGGAAATAAAGGACTAGGGTAGTAGTTGGACAATAGTGGAGGACAGCGGTTTGGATCAGAATTCTGCTCATGCCATTTACTTGAAGCTGGGAGTGTCCGAGCTTTTAACACCAGACTGTGCAGATATTTCTGTCTTCCTGGGCCGACTACTTGTTTTCAGTTCATGTACTGCCACAGATTTGAAAGGGGGGGGTGAGCGTGGGAGAAGATAAGTCTACAAAAATAGCCCCTGGATGTAATGAGCACCACTGCACTGGAGTGGAAACACACAGCAGTTCCAACAAGCTTACCAAAACATCCTCCAATGCCGGAATGTTTATATGGTTGTCAGCCGTGGCTCAGTGGGCAGCGCTCTCGCATCCGAGTCAGGCGGTTGTGGGTTCAAGTCCCACGCCAGACACTTGAGCACATAATTCAGGCGGTGCAGTACTGAGGGAGCGCTGCACTGTCGGAGGTGCCGTCTTTCAGATGAGATGTTAAACCGAGGCTCCGTCTGCCCCCTCAGGTGAATGTAAAAGATCCCACGGCACTGTTGGAAGAGGAGCAGGGGAGTCCTGCCAATACTTATCCCTCAACTAAAAACACAAATAGATTATTTGGTCATTATCTCATTGCTGTTTGCGGGAGCTTGCTGTGCACAAACTGGAACTTCAAAAAGTACCTGTTGGCTGTAAAGCACTTTGAGACACCCTGAGCTTGTGCATGGCGCAATATAAATGCACATTCTTTCTTCCTATATGCACGGAGCCCAGCCTTGAACTGAGCCACACAGTGCATTATCATCCCAGGACAGCAGTAGGGTCCTACAATTAAAAAAAGACTTGCATTTATATCGCACTTTTCACGACCACTGGACGTCCCAAAGTGCTTTACAGCCAATGAAGTACCTTGTTTTTTGAAGTGTAGTCACTGTTGTAATATGGGAAACGCAGCAGCCAATTTGCGCACAGCAAGCTCCCACAAACAGCAATGTGACAATGACCAGATAATCTTTTTTTAATGTTGATTGAGGGATAAATATTGGCCAGGACACCGGCGATAACTCCCCTGCTCCTCTTCAAAATAGTGCCATGGGATCTTTTACGCCCATCCAAGAGAGCAGACGGGGCCTCGGTTTAATGTCTCATCCGAAAGACGGCACCTCCGACAGTGCAGCACTCCCTCAGCACTGCACTGGGAGTGTCAGCCTAGATTTTTTGTGCTCAAGTCCCTGGAGTGGGGCTTGAACCCACAACCTTCTGACTCAAGAGGCGAGTGTGCTGGCCACTGAGCCACTGGCTAACACTTCGCTTTAGATGTCTACGGGTTTGGAATGGGGAAGGGGGGTTGGGGGGGGGGGGGGGGAGGAGAATGAGAAGGTACAACCCAAGATTCCCATTCATCAATATCCGGTAATCCCTTCTGGCATGCGGGTGTGGCATATGTGGAGTTCAGGCCCGGACAGGATCAGGCGTGGTTGCGATGCCTTTCATAGCCAGATAACCGGCCACCATTACAACACGGGCTCAGCTCGTGGAGAGCGGGCGAGGTACTGGAGGGTGGCAGGTGGCTCGGGGGAACATGTGGGATGCTAAAGCTTCAGGAGGTTAGGAGAAAATATTAGGGAGGAGGAGTGGGGGTGGTCAAGAGAGGAGCGGGCTAGTTCTTGGCCAGATACTGAAAAAAAAACACTGGCTGACCTGCGCGTGAGGCTACCTCGGAACAGTAACTTGTGTTCACACATGGACACTAATTTTTCCACAGCTTACAAATTAAAAGTCTGTGAAAAGCCCCAGTGTAACTAGCCGGCACTCTGCCCGTCTGGTGCTTGTTGTTGCTGGAGTTCAGCCCAACAAGCTTCCATTAGCAATTGTACAAAGCTGGAAATAGGGGAAAACTGCACTGCTTCAGAAATCTCGTTGCAAAATTCCAAAGATTATGACTGTTCCAGTGTCCAACAGACCATCTGTGCCTCGCACTGGAGGGAGCAAAGAAAAACAACACTTTTTTTTAGGGGGGCGGAAAGAGGGAGAGAAAGTCATTGAAAACAGTCAACCTGAATTAACTCCAGATAACTGCGTATCTGATCCAAACACAGAATCCCCGTGAAGCCAAACCACTTCCCATTCCATCCGGAGGCGCTGAATTCCTGATCCAGCAACGTCTCGTTGGTATCGACTGTTAACGTAGCTTGGCTGCTGGCATAGAATCTACTCCCGGCACCAAACGGGACAGACCCGGGAAGAAGCACATCAAAAAAAAACCACCACCACCCCAGCTCCATCTTCCAAGGAGCTCAGAGGTGCGAGGGTGGCTGGCTGGTGCTTGCAATCTCTACCAGTGGCTATAGATGGGAGGCCCAGGTCAAGGCGCCAACATGTCGCGCCAGGGAAGGAGAGCAGCCCTACCTGCAGCACTGGGTGGCGGAAGGCAGTGCGACCAGCCATGCTGAGAGGAAAAAATAAAACACCCCCGCACCACTGGGGGCACTGTGGCACCTTCTTGCCACTGACGCATTCGGTAGGGGAAAATTAAACAGACCTCAAGCACGAAATAGTCCCCAGCCGCCCAACTGTTCTGTAGGGTTTCATCACCTTTTAAAAAGTACTTGGATATGCACTTGAAGTGCCGTGGCCTACAAGGCTACGGACCAAGTGCTGGAAAGTGGGATTAGGGTGGAGAGCTCTGTCGGCCGGCACGGACAAGATGGGCCGAATGGCCTCCTCCTGTGCCGCAAGTTGCTATGATTCTATGCTGAACCAGTCAAACCCGCTGCACGGACCCAGCTATTCTTGCACACGTCATTTTTTTTTAAATCAAGTCCACGGCCAGAGATTTGGTTGACGGCCATTTCTCTGCAGCTTTTGGAAAATCCCGAGCTAAGGAAAACATTTAGCTGTTTTAACTCGGGCCCTAGCTGAGGTCCCATTGAAACGCTAACCGGACCAAACCAAATGCACTGTACCTCACCCCCACCCCGGTGCCTCCTCCAGGAGGCATCTGAAGAGTGCAATGGTGATCTGCGCAGGCGTCAGTATACCCCCAGCAGTGGGCTTCCAATTGGCCCATTCTACATCCCATCCCTGGACCATACACTGGTGGCAGCAGCATTCTGCCCATCACACGTCAAACCTCCCACGGCATTCTGACCACTGGAACGCGATTCCTTCTCGATCATCTGCAATTCATTCTTTGACAAAATAGAAAAATTAATTCCCTTACTTATGGCCTCTGGTGGAACTTGTAGGAGTATCAGAACCGCCTCAATCTACAATTTCAAAAGGGGAGCTAAACACTGTCTGAATTCCACCATCACCCTGGATGTTATAAATCGAGACATTCAAACATGTGCCGGTAACAGAAATGTTTGGAATTATGAAATGATGGGGGACAGGGTAGATAAAAGCAGTCTGCTTCCAAAAGCTGAGGGGTCAAGAACGAGAGGCCATAGATATGAGATTAAATGCAAGAGGGTTAGAACGGCGCACAGGAGAAACCTGTTCAGAGTTGTGAGGTTGTGGAATTCACTTCCAGGGTTGGTGGCTGAGGGAGAAACGATGTCAACATTCAAGCTCAGATCGGACAGGTGGATTAAGGAAAAGGGTCGAAGGGGTATGGGAACAGGGTGGATAAATGCGAGGAGAACTATTTGCTCATGCGGAGGGTAAACGCCAACACAGACTGGTTTGAACGAATGGGCCAGTTTCCACGTTGCGACTTCAAAATATGCATTTAGGTCTCGTCGCCCTGGTGCGCTTTATGGGGCTGGTGTAGACAACCTGGAAATGGACATTTTCTTCATCGTCACCCCCTGCTCCCACACCACCCCACCTCCCAGAAACACTCGGAAAATTTCCACAATTCTCCCTTCATAACCTGTGGATTACAAAGCATTGGAATACACTTCTCTCCCTTTAAAAGAATCATGGCTTTCAATTCTCTGACCACAATAGAGATCGGAAGTTAAAGCCTTGGATTTAATGTGAAAAACATCACAACATGTACAAGTCAAGCGAATCATAGAATAGTACAGCACAGGAGGCCGCCATGTGGCCCATCGCGTCTGCACCGACTACAAATCTTGCCGCTCCAGATTATATCGTTTATAAATCACAACCTCATGGCCAATTTTTTTTTTTTATTTTTTTTTTTATAAATGATCCCTTTGACCACTTGCCTCCCCAGCACTGGTGCCATGGGTCCCCGTCACCCTCCAACACCTTGCCACACGGCCATTCTTCCACCTGCTGAACCGAGATGAGGTGGTGCTGGACTATTCAACCATGGAAGGCTGCACGGAGGAGCCCAATCCTGTCACCGGATGTCTAGATACACTCGCACTCAAACTCGATAGGGAGCAGAGACTGTGCCAGATTTTCAGCAAACACAAAACAGGAAGGGATCAAACATGGGACCGCTGTACTCCGTGCATTCACCCAGCAACCACAGCATCAGGAACAATAAATAATCGGGTTCGCACAATCCATAAAATTGGTCCACATCCAACTCTGATTGAAAATTTGTACTTTAAATCATAACCTTTATATGAACATTTTGATCCAACACAAACCATGCTGCCGAGGGTCAAAGACGCGAAACCGAAGGAGCTCACCAGGAGGGTACCGTGAGGTGGAATATTCATGGATTGAAATGTTAATTCAAAAAGTTAGTGTTTTTTTTTAAAGCTTGTTCACTCCTCTTAATCTAAACTCTCAGAATACAAATTCCCCACTTTGTTGCGTTAGTTAGGCTGCTTAATCCAAATGACTGGATTAATCAGTAGACTGTGCCGCCCATTGAGAACTGGACAGCAAGTCCACCCCCTTGAAGAAAGGTCAGACACTTGATACGAGGGAACAAGACTAAAACCAACACACACACACAGAAAATACATTTTTAAAACGAACTTGAAAGGAAAGGTCTGTTGTGAAGAAGCAGAGACATCCGTGTCCCAAGCAGTGCCTGGAAAGGACTGAATGGCACAGGGGGTTCGAAGGCACTGCCATTTTGCTTCTGGGACCCTAGACACGAATACAGCTCGGGTTGAGAGCACTGAAACACAGAAGGGCTCTTAGCGCAATGAGTGCGGGGCCAACTCCCAGAGGATTAGAATCCAGAACACAAAACTGCTTATTCACCACTAATTGCAAGCCCGTTTGTGTTACCAATTTAGTACCACAGGGACCAGCGTCCCAATGGGAAGAGGAAAAAAAACTGGCAAATATCCAATTTCTGGCTTGTCATAGTCATAAAAATGCCGCTTCTGTTCACATACCATGCAAAAGGAGGTTTAAATAGACTGCAGAAATTGCGTCTTTCTCGCTCTCTCATTAGGGAGACCAAACACGGATTATGGAGTTGCTTCAGTAGCTTCAGACCTCCTAACCTCCATTTTAGTTTTAATTCCAGACTGCCGTTTGCTGGCTCGCTTTGCTTCCCTCCAATTTGCCACTATCTATCACCTTTTCTAAGGGGGGGGGGGAGCCTCATTTGTTTTATCCACTTGCAAGTCCTGTTGTGTCTTTAAGCCCCTGCCCAATGTCCGCCGACTGGGAGCATCACTTGCATCATCGAACAATCTCCTGCTTTAGTTAACTTCCTTTTTTCCAAGATTGCAGTATCTATTTGCTTGCATTTTCCCTTCACCCCTTGATTCTATTAAGATGATTGACTCAGATGAGTCTGTCATTCCAGTGCAGTGCTGAGGGAGTGCTGCGCTGTCGGAGGTGCCGTCATTCGGATGAGACGTTAAACCGAGGCCCCGTCTGCTCTCTCAGGTGGACGTAAAACATCCCATGGCACTATTTTGAAGGAGGACAGGGGAGTTCTCCCCTGTGTCCTGGCCAATATTTATCCCTCAATCAACATAACAAAAACAGATTATCCGGTCATTATCACATTGCTGTTTGTGGGAGCTTGCTGTGCGCAAATTGGCTGCCGTGTTTCCCAAAATTACAACAGTGACTGCACTTCAAAAAAGTGCTTCATTGGCTGTAAAGCACTTTGGGACTTCCTGAGGTAGTGAAAGACACTATATAAATGCAAGTCCTTATGCTTTTCTCTGTAAGAAATGGGTCTTCCTGGTCTTAGCGAATCTGGCAAGTTTACTTCATCTTACAGCTCCTGTGTAATTGAGGGCAACATATCTGAGGTTAGCAGCACTAGCCAAGCATCTAGCACAACAGGAAAGCAGGCAAGTGAAAATACAGAGACAACCTGCGATGTGACCCATGCACTGGGAACAGCTTATAGACCAATATTTAGATGGATCTACAATTCCCATTAGCCCCTGCAATCTTGGCTTGTTGACACTATGACACTGAGCGTCTGCAACCAACTCCACTCCTGAATTGCAAGTACCGAGAAAAAGAACTGGTTGTTTCTTCACTTGGGCCTTTAGAGGGTAGGAGACCTTCGCCCAGACACCCATGGTTTGATGCTCGCTTTGTGTAAACAGAAAATACCTGGTCTCCATTCTGCCAATCTCCTTTCTACCTCAACCCCCAGACTTTGGAACTCAACAGGCAGAAACCCACATGCCATCACGAAGCTACAAAACACATCCTCCTAAAGAGGTTATATTGAAACATAGAAAAATAGGAGTAGGCCATTCAGCCCTTCAAGCCAGCTCCACCATTCAATATGATCAGGGCTGATCCTCTATCTCAATACCATATTCCCACTCTCTCCCCATACCCCTTGATGCCTTTTGTGTCTAGGTTGTTTTTTTTCTACAACATAGTAAGTAAGTACTCAAAGTAGTGATTTGATATAAAAAATCTCCTTTAACTCAAAAAGACAAAAGCAAAATACTGGAAATAGAAACTAGAAACAGAAAATGCTGGAAACACCAAGCGGGTCAGGCAGCACCTGTGGCGAGAGAAAGAGAGTTAACGTTTCAGGTTGGTGACCAGTCTGAAGAAAGGTCATCGACCTGAATCGATAACTTTCTCTCTGTACGGATGCTGTCTGACCAGTTGGGTGATTTCCAGCAGTTTGTGTTTTTAAGCTCAAAGACAAGCTCGTCTCTATCCAAATAATCTTCAGCCTCATTCACTTCCATGGGACTTTGCGACAAGTAGTTGTTCAATTTTATATTTAAAAAGTGTTATCCGGCCCCCTTTCCCAACAGCCCAGTCGCAAGTCTTTGAAATCCGGCCCCTGCTCTTGACTCTACTGTCTGGCTGGTAGGTCAACAACTGCCCCCTCTGAAGCCGCACATCCAAGCGCTCAGTTAATGCCAACCAAAACCCATCTGGCCCCGTCACAGTGGACAACCACACGAGTACACATTAGCACCACACCCAGTGCCGGGAATCAGCTCAGTCAGCCACAACCCATGCCATTTAGTAAAGCTCACTCTCCACTACAATACATCAAGCAAACTATGCTAGGTGTACGCAATACGCCGTGTACACCATATTACATACTTGAATGTTTAAAAAAAGTCCTTTGGTTTCAGTGCCGACCTATGCCAAAGTAGCTAGGATCAGCCACAGTCAAGCTAATCAGATTTGTGCTTCAATTAATAATGTAGTCTTGTAGACAAATTGAAGGTCAATTAACTCTGTCACAACACTCTAAATATTCAGCCACAGTACTGGCCCTGCTCCTCAAAAAACCCACCCTTGTCCTTCAAACTACTGCCCCATCGCCTACCTCTATTCCCTCGCCAAAGTCCTGGAATGTGCGGTCACCTCCCAAATTGGTGCTCATCTCTCCGCTAACTCCACTTGAATCTTTCTATCCTGCCCATGCAACACCACCAAGACGGCCCGAATCAAAGTCATGACTGACATTCTTCCCTTCGTCCCACCATTGGCAGCCATGCCTTCAGCCGTCTAGGTTCCAAGCTCCGAAATCCCTTCCATAAACCGCTCCTCTTAAAGCCCTGCTTAAAACCTGCCTCTAACCAAGATTTTAGGCACCCATCGTATATCTCCTTCTTTGGCAATAATTCTATTAAGTGCGATGAGATGTCTGGCTACATTAAGAAGGTACTATATAAATGCAAGTTGGGAACGTGGCTGTGATACATTATCCCCTCCGCAGTCTTTGAAACTAGCAATAATGCCATCCTCCTTCAATGCCTCGCCCCCGTTAGCCAAACTCTTCCTTTCTCCGATTCTGGCCTCTTGTGCATCCTCCCCCTCCCTCCCTTTGCCCCACCACGAGCAGCTGTATCTTCAGCTGCCTAGGCCCCATGCTCTGGAATTTCCTCCCTAAACTCCAATGCCACCACCCTCTCCCTTAACGACCCTTCTTGAAGTCCACCTCTTTGGGAAAAACCTTTTGGTAACCCCTCTTAGTATCTGCTGCTTGGGCTCAGCAGCCATTCAAAAATAAAATTACACCTCTGAAGTATTTGGGATATTTTTCTGTTAAACGTCGTTATATAAATTCAAGTTGCTGTTGGTACTCTTAGTATGGTCTGTACCTGCCCACAATCCATTCACACGTGTCCCTCAGTAGAGCTTCTGATGCCTCCTTCATGGCATTTTGGGTGTAGAATTCAGCACCGTTTAGCTCCTTCAGAACACAAAGTTATGGAAAGTCTACTAAAATTGTAATGTACTTTATGCAAAGAATAGGCTTGGGGGGTTGAATGGTCTTTTACTATTCTGGGAGACCGTTTCCCATTCTGCACGATGTAAAGTGTTGGCACTAGAAGGTTTCTCACACCCCCCCCCCCTTCACCCCACCACCAACCCCATCTCCAAGTATCCTTGGGCTGCAACTGATTTGTAAAAAAAGTAAAGGTTGAAATTATTTGAAGTTGAAAGCGTATAAAATATTATAAATAATGTGATGCCCAGGAACAAAATAATCAGCACCACCAACGAAAGAAAGAAAGAAAGACAGAAAGAAAGACAGAAAGAGAAAGAAAGAGAGAGAGAAAGAGAGCGAGAGAGCGTGAGCGAGGAGAGAGAAAGAAAGAAAGAAAGAAGAGCTATTTGTGGGTTTGTTCACCCATGCCGATATTTACAGTTAATGTGTCACTACTGTCCAGGATATGCTCTCTCTAGTACCAAGTGGTGAACGTTTGAAACGAGAGACTAATTCAACAGTTAGGCCACACCAGCAAGCTCCAAATTTCAATATTTTTCCCTCCACGTTTTAACAAAATTGATTTTGAAAACTCAAAGACACTTGATAGAAGCATTGAGAGAGTTTGGTTTCACGAAGTCAGGCAGGCTGTGGCCAACTACATGGGTCGCAGGTACCAAGGGGGAAAAATTCGGTATTGCCCCATTTGGGGCGCCATTATTGGCCGTGTGCAAAGTTTAGCACCTGCCGCTAATTATCACCTCCGACAGCAAACTTGGCTTTTATCGCCCCTGGAGGTGATTGGAGCGCTAAATCAGGCACTTCACACCTGTCGTAAGGCACAAAGGCCGAGGAGCGAGGCGCTACCTCAGAGCGCTGGCGAAGCACGGCAGGGCAAATCAAAATGAACCTGCAAAGTGCTGCTCAGTACCCAAAACTCCTTCACACAGCGCTGAATCTCTCCAGAAGTCACTCTCTCGCTTTCACAGAATGCGTGGTGCAAAAACGTCACCGACAAAAAAAGGCAGGAAGCGGCCGCCTTTAAATAGCGCTCCCCCAGTCCCTTTCTGACAGCATAACGCTCCCCTCAACCTGTCGTTGCTAGCGGCAGGCGGTAAGGCAGGGGGCGCCACTCAATATCCGGTCCGGGACGCTAATGGGGCGTTGTGCACTCGACTGACGTCACAATCTACCGGTGCAGGAGATCGTGGCGGTAGTGTTCAGCGCCGCCGCAAAATGTCAAGTTAATTTCGCGAGCGGCGCAAACATCACCGCACCCGGGCGCTAGTTGCTTTGCACCCCATTAGCGCCCTCTTAAGGCGCCAACGGGCAGTGCAAACAACTGAATCCCCCCAGGAACTTTCCGTTTAATTTTCTGATATCCCTTTTCAGCCACTGGTCAGCTTGATTCAGTTAGTAGCACTCTTGCCTCGGAGTCAGAAGGTTGTGCGTTCAAACCCCACTAAAATTATACTTGTTACCCAATAATTAAAGGGAAGGTTGCTCTGCCTAATATTAAATTGGCCCCAAGCTCTGGAATTTCCTCCCTAAACCTCTCCCTTTAAGGTGCTCCTTAAAACCTACCTCTTTGACCAAGCATTTGATCACCTGTTCCAACATCTTTCTTTGGCTCGGTGTCAATTTTGTCTGATTACGCTCCAGTGAAGCGCCCTGGAACGTTTTACTACATTACAGGCGCTACATAAATGCAAGTTGTTGTACAAAACTGAGCATATAATTAACATTTGGCCTTTTGGGCAAGATGATAAAAATCAAGGGCCTGTCTGTCTCCTGCAGTGGGCAGGAGAGAGTCCTGGGCACTGCTGGAAGAACAGCAGGGAGCATCACCCAATGCCCCGGCCAAAATTCCTCCTCCAACACCACCAAAATCCAATTAACTAGTCTTTCATCTCATTGCTAATTGTGCGACCTTGCTGTATGTAAATAGACTGCTGTGTAAATAGTGGCTGCAGTCCCAAGTTGGAAAGCACTTTTTTTTAAAAACATCCTGGAAATGTGATAAACTGCTATATAAATACAAGTCCTTACTATAAGTACAAACAGGGAAAGTACATATGATAAAATGTTGAAAGTTAAAAAATAATCTGAAATGCAAATTATGTGCAAGGAAGTGGGGACTGAAAGTTAGAACAATCCTTCAGTACTCACAAATGCAAGACTCTGCTACAGCAATCTGTCAAGACCATTGCTGTTTTACGAGTTTGATAGATAGAGCGATAGCACATCATAAACCACAACCATAGTAATCACCATTAAAATCGGAATCCAGCTACCTGGGCAGAAGGCAACACTGACTCAAAAGTGACCAGAAGAATACATTCCACAATAACACAGATCACATTTACTTTTGTAGTCTGTTTAAAAGCTTAAAAGCTGTGTTTTTATGCATCTCTCCACTTCACCTGACGAAGGAGCAGCGCTCCGAAAGCTTGTGATTTCAAATAAAACTGTTGGACTATAACCTGGTGTTGTGTGACTTCTTACATTTGTCCACCCCAGTCCAACTCCGGCATCTCCACACTAAAATTGTATGGTCCAATTAATAATTGGGAAATTGCTGGGAGTCATTTATTTAAATTACATCTCATACATTTACATATTCCTTCTACTGTATAAGCATTTCCCAAGTGCTCATTTTATGTAAAATAGTACCATCATTAAAGTCTATTAATGGTCAGATTTCTACTGAAATGACTCATTTTTCCCACCCCCACACAGTAACTTCCCTCCCGTACATGACAAAGTCCGTTGTAAATAATATATTCCCCCAAATAAATTTCGATTCAGCATTTCAGCACCTTCCGGGATGCGTGGTGGGAAAGAAATGCTGGAGAGGGGGGATGCGGTGGCTTTTGGTCGAGGTTCATCCCAAGCAGCTCCCCAACACAGGACTCCATGCGCCGCGAACCGTTCATGGGGGGCGCAGACTCGGGGCAAGCATCGACTGCTGCTGGATGGCCACCAGCTCGGTGAAAGTCGCCCTTCGATCTCCCCGAAACCCGCTGGCCTTCCACAGCAAGGAGCTGAGCGAGACCGAGTGTTGCTGACTGGCTCATTCCGTGGACCAGGAATACGGGCCGAGGGGCTGCACCAAAGTTAATGCAGCCACCGCAAACTGTAAATTGGGAACACTATCCAAGGCCTTCCCACCATTGTATACTGCGAGTCTACATCCTACATAACACCCTTGCGCTCTCTGTCTTAAATGTTTGCAAAAGAACTGAAGGGGAACAAAGACCCCTGGAAACTGTGTACCCCAAATGGATCTGCTTTGGATAGAAACAGATGTAGCGTCAACATAATGGAAACTGCAAAACTCAATGCAAATGTAACTTTGCTCCAAGTGCAAAGAGAACCATCAGTCACAACACTAAAAGAAAGACTTGCATTTCTATAGCGCCTTTCACGACCACCGGATGTCTCTCAGCGCTTTACAGCCAATGAAATACTTTTTGAAGTGGAGTCACTGTTGTAATGTGGGAAACACCGGCAGCCAATTTGCAAACAGCAAGCCCCCACAAACAGCAATGTGATAATGACCAGATAATCTGTTTTTATGTGGAATGAGGGATAAATATTGGCCAGGACAACGGGGAGAACTCCCCTGCTCTTCTTCGAAATAGTGCAATGGGATCTTTTACGTCCACCTGAGGGGGCAGACGGGGCCTCGGTTTAACGTCTCATCCGAAAGACGGCACCTCCGACAGTGCAGCACTCCCTCAGCACTGCACTAGAGTGTCAGCCTAGCTTTATGTGCTCAAGTCTCTGGAGTGGGACTTGAACCCACAACCTTCTGACTCAGGCGAGTGCGATACTGAGCCACGGCTGACACCAAGAGCGTAACAACGTAAAATGTAAAGGTCGCATCCTTTGAAGTGCAATAATCCAACACATCAATGCCAACTAAACCTGGAATTAAGTATCTCGGAGCATCTTTATGTTTATGACAATCAACATCACTAAAACTGATTATCTGGTCATTATCACATTGTGGTTTGTGGGAGCTTGCTGTGCGCAGATTGGCTGCCAGCGTTTCCCACATTACAACAGTGACTACACTTCAAAAAATACTTCATTGGCTGTAAAGCGTTTTGGGGTGTCCGGTGTTCATGAAAGGTGGGATATAAATCCAAGTCTTTCTTTTATGACTGGTACAGAATTTTTTTTTAAGATTACATTAATTTTTTTTTTAAGCATTGTTTATGAATAAAGTTTGTTGCATTTTTTTTTGGGGGGGGGGGTGCGGGGAGCAATTTTTTTCTCTCCAAATCTCAGAAGGAATCCCAAGTTGGAGCTATTATTACTTCTTTGACTTCTCAATAGTAGTCGAGTATAAGTGTGTGTGTGGGGGAGGTAGTTGTATTTTTCCATGTTTGAATCTCATTGTCAGAACCAAGTCTCATGTCATTTAAAAGTTACATTGCGTGTAGAACAAAGTGTGTCCATTAACAGCGGTAAACGGCACAGCAACTGCACCCATTCGCAGTTTTGAACAATGAGACCGTGTGTTTTTTCCCCAAAAAAGTTGGTCACAACCCATTGCAGATTCCCCTTTAGTTCAGGCACCAATTAAAGTCTTAGTACAAGGTTACAGTTCGTTAGCTGTTTTGTCACACTTTTGAATGCTAACAGGTGGTGGGGGCAGGGGGGGGGGGGGGAAGAGAATCTAACCGGCACGTTTAATTTGTTCAGATACAAAGTGAAAATAAACCAAGAGCATTAAAAGACCCCATCCGAGCTGTACTTTAAAAGTTTTAGGGAAACGCTCGCCGAGAAGACAGTTGTTTAAAAAAAAGTTGGCCAAATTAAGTTCTGAAAATTGCATCTTAAATACACAATCTTCAAAAACAGTCTTTTTCTTTATTAAAATGTATTTGCAAATCATCTGGATTAATTTTCCCACAAAAATAAACTTTTATTAATTAGAATTAAAATCAGAAGTAACTAAGACTTAAGCAGTATCTAAACCAAGCTCCAACTCTAGTTGAAAAAAAGTGTGTTTTTTTTGACTGTAGGACTGTGACACAACAGGAATAATTGACGGGCTAGTGAGTAATCAAGATTGTAGGATGGGCACGGTAGAAAAGGGTTGTTTAAAAAAAAATCTAACCTCTTCCTAAATCTATACTTTCTTGGCAATCCAGTCCAGCAGGTTTACCCCCCACCCCATACAGCCATATAGCACAGAGGGAGTAAAAAACAGGAAATGCTGGAAATAAGAAAGGTCCTCGACCTGAAACGTTGATTCCGTTTCTCTCTCCCCACAGATGCTGCCTGGCCCACTGAGCATTTCCAGCATTTTCTGTTTTTATTTCAGATTTCCAGCAGCTGCAGTATTTTGCTTTTATATTAGCACAGGAGGAGGCCATTCGCCCGTGTGTCTCTGCCAGCTCTTTTCAAAAACTAGCCAATGAATCCCACTTCCCCCTGCTCTTCGCCCCACAGCCCTGCAACGTTCTCCCCCCTTTTCAATCCCCAACTCCCTTTTAAAGGTTACAACTGAATCTCCTTCTGCCACCCTTTCAGGCAGTGAGTGCATTGCCAGATCATGTAAAGGAAGAAAAACAAAGAGAGGTCTCCTCATCTTAGTTCTTGAGCCAATTATCTGAAAATCGGTGTCCTTTGGGGAGGGAGAAAGAGACTTGCCTAAATGCCAAACTTGTGCAGTAGAGGGCAGTCACATTCGTTCTTTGGGAAACAAAAGCGAGGATGGGAGGGAAGAAAAGGGTTTTTTTCGGTGGGGAAGGGAAGGGATTGGTGGTGGAG
Organism: Somniosus microcephalus; assembly: GCF_052327205.1. NCBI lineage: Eukaryota > Metazoa > Chordata > Chondrichthyes > Squaliformes > Somniosidae > Somniosus > Somniosus microcephalus. Next base: position 11,433,608 of record NC_140999.1, read on the forward strand.
AACTTCTCTTGACTTAGAGAGAAGGGAAGGGGTTGTTGTCGGAGAACTTCTCTGGACTGGAGACCCCCCCCCAAAAAAATCTGGCACACAGTTACCTTACTGGTGGCTGTGGCGCTGGAGCCTTCCACCACGGGCACGTTGGTGACTTGGACCGATAGGTAGTCGCTGTCGATCAGGGGCCAGGCTCCTTCCACTTTGCAGGTCTGAAACTCGTCCCGAAATGTCCTGAGGTGCGGGTCGCCAAACAAGCCGCAGTGTGCAAACTTCGGGGGCTGCTGTCGCTGCCGCCGCCCCTGCCCGCCGTCTTTCAGCCAGTTCCTCTTGCTCTCGTAGCTGCAAAGCTCGGGGAGCCGGCTCCTCTCCGTGCCCGCCGGCTTCACCGGGGCCGTGGGGCCCGTCTTGGAGCAGTTGTGTTGCAGCATCAGGTCGCTGATGCCCAGCACGGCCGAGTGGTAGACCAGGTCCCCCCGGCAGTACTTGGCCGTCTTCTTGGTGCATTGCGAGTAAGCTCGGAGCGCGATGCAGAAATCGCCGCCGTTTCCTCCTCCTCCTCCACCGCCTCCTCCTCCCTCCGACTCCTCTTGCAATCCAGTCCCCGGAGAAGTCGCAGCCACGAACTCGGCGTTACATCTCTGGATCCGACACTGCTGGCAATGTACTGCGAGCAGTAAACAAAAAAGTTACCAAAGTTTAAACTGGGGGAAGGAAAAGTTTTACAAACATTTTTCTTAATACTTCTGCAACCGCAAATGTTTAAAAGAAAACTTTTACAAACTCCACGCTATTTTAAATACATTTCTGCAAACTCCAAGCTACTTTTTAAAAACTTTTGCAAACTCCAAGCTACTTTTAAAAAACTTTTGCAAACTCCAAGCTCCTTTTTAAAACTTTTTCCAAAGTGCTGCATGTTGCTTGCTAGTAAAACCGTCTAACTTTTAAACCACTACAAAAGTTTTCTTTTAAGCGTACACGATGCTGGGGCTTTTTTTTACCTGAATTCAGACACAGAGAGAAAATGAGCATGGTAAAAGCAGATGAGCAGAGCTTTTTAGCCAAAGGGTAACGGCTTCTTTTCCCCATGCCAATCCATCCAGCGCGGCTTGAGTTTGTCGACTGCTCGGCGAAGTGGACGGCGCTCCTTCTGTGGGAAGAAAAGTTCAAGAATCTCCGCCTCAACCTGTCGCTCAGAGCCCGGGACAACCCAACCTGCTGGGCCAGCCTGATTGACAGACAGTCTGGCCAATCACCAACAGCAGGAAACTTCACTATTAAAGGGGAGGGCCAGACAATTTCAAATGTGGGGGGCAAAAAGGCAATACTTGCTACTAAACATTCCTTTAAACGATATTGTTTATGTCAACTTCTGGTTGTTTTACTATATAATAGTTGCTGCACTTTCGAAGTCATTCATGTGAAGGGCTTTGGGACGTTTCCGAGGAACTGGATAAAAACACAGAGCGAACGCTTTCATGCCCATTGCAGCCCAGTCCCTGTGCAAATTGCAGACAACAGCGGGAATAAAACTCTTGTCGATCTTTAATCATTTACGATTTTTATTGAAACCTAAACAAAAATTAACTGGGGGTGGAAATTATGACAACCAAGGAAGGGAAGTGTAAAACGGAGTTATTCCCCACCCCCCATACTTTATAATAATAATTAAACTGTAAATGTTGGATTTAATGTATTGCAATATGCATCTATTTTACACGTTGCATAAAAGTTTTGCAAACTTTGCGGGAGTTTGATTGCACCGCCCCTTTAAGTGCCTGGGTCGAGTCAGGCTGATGTGCAATGCAATGGGCGGGGATGGGACGGATCCAACACGTTAGGCTGAGGTTGCAAGTGCTCAAATCCTGACACCAACAAGTGCCTTTTTCCCCCCTCTCTCTGCACAGACTCCGCCTTGCAGTCATCGCTATCGGCGCTCAACAGCCTTTAATAAGAGCCCGTTGGGTGCAATCAACACCACTGTCGAGTATTTACAAGCACATAATCTGCAAACCCCCTTATCAGGACCTGGATCAGACAAGGAAGGTTGTTGGGTTAGAGGCGATCATCGGGGCAATCGTGTCTTCAAAGGCACTGGAGGCCTCTAGGGTGTAAAGTTTTGCCAGGCGTTTGAATGATGTTTCTTGCCCTTTAAAGAGGCGGATCTTTGAGCAGAGCTCTCATATCTTTATTTTCAAAGAGAACTTAAGACCTGAACTTCTACAGCGCCTTTCACGACCACCAGACGTCCCAAAGCGCTTTGCAGCCAATGCAGTACTTTTTTGAAGTGTAGTCACTGTTGTAATGTAGCCAACGCAGCAGCCAATCTGCGCACAGCAAGCTCCCACAAACAGCAATGTGAAAATGACCAGAGAATCTGTTTTAGTGATGTTGGTTTGAGGGATAAATATTGGCCCCAGGACACCGGGGAGAACTCCCCTGCTCTTCTTCGAGATAGTGCCGTGGGATCTTTTACGTCCACCTGAGAGAGCAGACGGGTTCTTGGTTTAATGTCTCGTCTGAAAGACTGGAGCGAACAGCCTTTTATCTCATCATAAATATATATATATCTCACCATGGAGTAAATAATAAAGTGAGCCCAGTTCTGCTTAAGCCATTGTTTTTCTCTGTTTTTCTCATGCTGTTTGGTGATGGTCAGATCCTGGCATGTACTCTGAGGAAATCCTTAGCAGTTGTATATAGCCTGCACTGTTTATTTGTGTTATATTTTCTGCCTATTTAGATTCCCCCCCCCCCCCCCCAACCACACACACACACAAAAAAAACCAACAGAAGATGAGGTTATATTCTGGCTCACTGCACTTTCAATTTTTAAACTGTTACCATCTCCATTCAGACAGGTTCAGTTGGAATATATAAGAATCATTCACTCAGGAAGCCCAATGATGCCTTTAGCCAATGCCGCACAGCACTTTGTGATTTCTTTAAAGCTTTTGTGCTCTTATATGATAGAGAATGTTAATACTAGGGAACGACATCAATGACAACCTGCATTTATATAACAACAACTTGTATTTATATAGCGCCTTTAACGTAGTAAAACATCCCAAGGCGCTGCACAGGAGTATTTTAAGACAAGAAATTTGACACCGAGCCACATAAGGATAAATTAGGGCAGGTGACCAAAAGCTTGGTCAAAGAGGTAGGTTTTAAGGAGCATTTTAAAGGAGGAAAGAGAGGTAGAGAGGCGGAGAGGTTTAGGCAGGGAATTCCGGTGCTTAGGGCCTTGGCAACAGAAGGCACGGCCACCAAAGGTTGAGCAATTATAATTGGAGATGCTCAAGAGGGCAGAATTAGAGGAGCGCAGATATCTCGGGGGGTTGTGGGGCTGAAGGAGATTACAGAGATGGGGAGGGGCGAGGCCAGGGAGGGATTTGAAAACAAGGATGAGAATTTTGAAATCGAGGCGCTGCTTAACCAGTTGCCAATGTAAGTCAGCCAGCACAGAGGAGATAGGCGAACGGGACTTGGTGCGAGTTAGGACACGGGCAGCCGAGTTTTGGATGACCTCAAGTTTACTTAGGGTGGAATGTGGGAGGCCGGCCAGGAGTGCGTTGGAATAGTCAAATCTAGAGATAACAAAGGCATATTGTGCCTTTAATGTAGTAAAATGTCCCAAGGCGCTTCACAGGAGCGTTTCAGCATACCAGAGTGTGAGGAACCATTAAGGGTAAATCACCTCATGCTCACCCCCCTTGTAGATGCCAGCTTAACAGTGCCCAGTGGTGTTTTGGACAGAAGATTTAATAATGTGTAGTGAATGAAAAAAGAAGTGTTGGGTGAAAGAATTTGCAAGGGCCAACTCAGATACTCTTAAGATAGCAAAATACTGCAGATGTTGGAAATCCGAAATAACAACAGAAAATGCTGGAAAAACTCAGCAGGTCAAGCAACATCCGTGGAGAGAAATTTGAGTTGACGTTTCGGGTCGAACCCTTCTTCAAAACTGGAAAGAAAAGAAAATAGATCGAAGGCAGGGCTGCGATCGGACAAAAGAAGTGAAAGAAACAAAAGAAGTAAAAGACAATAAAAGGTATTCGAAGCTAGACGAGATGGTAATAGGCTGAGATTAGGTGTGAAGTGTACTGGCAGGGCAAGAGATAGCTGCCAGGTGGGAGAGAGAAGCAAAAGGAAAGGGGGGGGGGAAAGGAGTGGAAAAATTACAAGAAAAAATGTAATCGGGGCCGAGGTTATGATCTGAAATTGTTGAACTCGATATTGAGTCCCCCTTTCCTTTTGTTTCTCTCTCACACCTGGCAGCTATCTCTTGCCCTGCCAGTACACTTCACACCTAATCTCACCCTATTACCATCTTGTCTAGCTTCGAATACCTTTTATTGTCTCTTTCACTTCTTTTGTTTCTTTCACTTCTTTTGTCCGATCGCAGCCCTGCCTTCGATCTATTTTCTTTTCTTTCCAGTTTTGAAGAAGGGTTCGACCCGAAACGTCAACTCAAATTTCTCTCCACGGCTGTTGCCTGACCTGCTGAGATTTTACAGCATTTTCTGTTGTTATTTCAGATACTCTTAATATGGAGATGCAGAATATATTTAGTGATGAAGTTAAAGGTGGAAGTTGCACGTAGAATTGCTAGATGAAATAAGACCAAGGTCCATCGAGTTCGCCTTCTACCATCCTGGTAGTCACATGATATGACGATAATGGAGTTGTTGGATAATCACAGCGTTCAATCTCTATCAATGAGTCTACAGAGCCAGACATGAGGCGAGGGAAACCCCCAATGGTGGAGAGCTTTGAGAACCAGAGGTCCAATGTCACCTGTTCCTCCCGAGCTCGCTACACTTACCACGCATCAAGTCTCAAATTACTCATAGACTAGATCCCAAAATGTTATCGCATACGTGTATGCAAGAAATGCTCTACTTGCACCAAGAAACGATAAGAAGGATGTACCAATGAAGGCACTACAACTGAAAATAGAAGGCAACTTACTTTATGTATGCCAGGTTGCCAAAGTGGATGTACTGGTGTAAAAAAACATGGCTCACGTTATCCTGTGAATTCAAACTGCTTTTATAGAAAGAAAGACTTTCATTTATACAGAGTCTTTCGCAACCTCAGGATATCCCAAAGCGCTTAACAGCCAATGAAATACTTTTGAAGTGTAGTCACTGTTGTAGGATCGCAGAAGCTAATTTGCGCACAGCAAGCTCCCACAAACAGCAATGTGATAATGATTAGATAATTTGTTAATGATGTTGGTTGAGGGGTGAGGACACTGGGTAGAACTCCCCTGGCTCTTCTTTGAAATAATGCCATGGGATCTTTTATGTCCACCTGAGAGAGCAGACGAGGCCTTAGTTTAACATCGCTTCTAAAAGACGGCACCTCCGACAGTGCAGCACTCCCTCAGCACTGCATTGGAGCGTCAGCCTAGATTTTGTGCTAAAGTTTCAGGAGTGGGATTATGAACCCACGACCTTCTAACTCAGAGGCAAGAGTGCTACCCACTGAGCCACAGCCAACATTTGATGTTTGAAAGCCAAACTTGCGATGAGCAAGAGGCCAAGAACTGGAGCAATTTGTGAACAAGGGGGGCATAGCTGGAGTGGCAGCCCAGCGCCCCGAGGAAACCAGGTGGGAAATTGCTGCCTTTCTGCTTCCTGATGCCTGCCTCACTGCTGTGCCTGGCTGTATCTCGTAGCTGGTGTCCCTGCTTCAATCCAGCCGGCTGCTGCAAGTGGAGACTCCTGCTCTTCCAATAGATCGGGAATCCCCGACATGCGACACAGAGCCCACTCCCTGAACAAAGCAAGAAGCATCAGGTAGGAACTGCAGCTGGGACAGGGCAGGGAGAAGATTACCAAATAAGGAGAGTGCCTTTGGGAACTGTGAGGGGAGGGTGTGTGGGGGGGGGGGCGGGGGCGGTTGCGGGGGGAGCGAAGAATTCCATCATCAACTGAAGGAGGTTGGAAGGGGTAGACTGTCTCTGTCAACTGTGGGATAGGTTAGAGGAGATTGTCTGTGTGAAAGAGGAATATGCCTTTATATAGGAGCAGGAGCCGGCCATTCAGCTCCTCGAGACTCTTCTGCCATTCAATCAGGTCATGGCTGATCTGTAGCTTAACTCCACCGATCCGCCTTGGTTCTGTAACCCTTTGGGAAGGGGGAAGTAATGGTTTCTTTGGTCTGTTGAATACAGATTAATCTGAATGTCACTTACCTTTCCTGTAAAAAAAACATTTTTTGGAATAAAAGTGAACAGTTGTAAAGTTAAAAAGAGTCTAACATTAAGCAAAATACAGCAAATATAATGTAAAAAATTCAAATGATGTTTATGGGAGCATGTCTTCAGATTCCTCCCTCCCCCATAGGGATGCATGCAACAGTGTGCATAGGGGTAATAGGGGCTGCACTTGGAAGAATTGTGCACAATTTAAAATTTGCTACCTAAAGCCCTAGGGGGTGGGCCCTTGTATCACGAGTCATTAACTGGCCACAAAAGAGAAAACGGTTTATTTAATAAGGGGGGGAGGGAAGGTGCTGGTTCTTGCACAGTTGGAGGAATGCACCTGATGTGGATCGTGTTCATCCTAAACTGTATGTCTATCTCCATATACTAGATACACACACTTTTGTCTCCATTATTTAGCGACAAGGATGAGGCTGCACAGGATGGAAGTAAATAGAAATATTGAAACATAGACGATAGGAGCAGGAGTAGGCCATTTGGCCCCTCGAGCCTGTTCCACCATTTAATGAGATCATGGCTGATCATCCAAATTCAGTACCCTGTCCCTGCTTTCTCCCCATATCCATTGATCCCTTTAGCCTTAAGAAATATATCTAACTCCTTCTTGAATATATTTAATGAATTGGCCTCAACTGCCTTGTGTGGTAGAGAATTCCACAGGTTCACCACTCTCTGGGTGAAGAAATTCCTCCTCATCTCAATCCTAAATGGCTTACCCCTTATCCTTAGACTCTGACCCCTGGTTCTGGACTCCCCCGCCATCAGGAACATCCTTCCTGCATCTAGTCGGTCTAGTCCTGTTAGAATTTTATAAGTTTCAATGAGATCCCCTCTCATTCTTCTAAACTCCAGCGAGTATAAGCCCAATCAACCCAATCTCTCCTCATACGTCATTCCTGCCATCCCAGGTATCAGTCTGATGAATCTTCGCTGCACTTCGCAAGAACATCCTTCCTCAGATAAGGCGACCAAAACTGCACACAATACTCAAGGTGTGGTCTCACCAAGGCCCTGTACAACTGCAGCAAGACATCCTTGTTCCTGTACTCGAATCCTCTCGCTATGAAGGCCAACATACCATTTGCCTTCTTAACCGCCTGCTGCACCTGCATGCTTACCTTCAGCGACTGGTGCACAAGGACACCCAGGTCTCGTTGCACTTCCACTTTTCCCAATCTATTGCCATTCAGATAATAATCTGTCTTCCTGTTTTATCCACATTATACTGCATTTGCCATGCATCTGCCCAATCACCCAACCTGTCCAAATCATACTGGAGCTTCTCTGCATCCTCTACACACACCCACCCAGCTTTGTGTCATCTGCAAACTTGGAGATATTACATCTAGTTCCCTCGTCTAGATCATTTATATATATTGTGAATAGCTGGGGTCCTAGCACCGATCCCTGCAGTACCCCACTAGTCACTTCCTGCCACTCGGAAAAAGACCCGTTTATTCCAACTCTTTGCTTCCTGTCTGCCAACCAGTTCTCTATCCAAGACAGTACCTTACCCCCAATCCCATGTGCTTTAACTTTGTACGCTAATCTCTTATGCGGGACCTTATCGAAAACCTTCTGGAAGTCCAAATACACCACATCCACTGGTTCTCCCTTATCTATTCTACCAGTTACATCCTCAAAAAATTCCAGTAGATTAGTCAAGCATGATTTACCTTTTGTAAATCCATGTTGACTTTGTCCGATCCTGTCACTGTTTTCCAAGTGCTCTGCTATTACATCTTTTATAATGAACTCTAGCATTTTCCTCACTACCGATGTCAGGCTTACCGGTCTATAATTCCCCGTTTTCTCTCTACCACCTTTTTTAAATAGTGGGGTTACATCAGAATTAGTACATGTCCCTAATGCTGAAGGTTCTAGTGTGGCAGCCAGTGGCTCAATGGGCCGCACCCTTGTTTCTTTGTTAGAAGGTTGTGGGTTCAAGTCCCGCTTCCAGAGACTTGAGCACAAAAATCTAGGCTGACACCCCAGTGCAGTGCTGAGGGAGTGCTGCACTGTCGGAGGTCCAGCCTTTCGGATGAGACATTAAACCGAGGCCCCGTCTGCTCTCTCAGGTGGACGTAAAAGATCCCACGGCACTATTTCAAAGAAGAGCAGGGGAGTTATCCTGGGCCAATATTTATCCCTCAATCAGCAGCACAAAAACAGATTGTCTGGTCATTATCACATTGCTGTTTGTGGGAGCTTGCTGTGCACAAATTGGCTGCCGCATTTCCAACAGTGACTACACTTCACAAAAAGTATATCATTGGCTGTAAAGCACTTTGCGACGTTCTGAGGTTGTGAAAGGCATTATATAAATGCAAGTCTTTCTTTTTCTTTAGAAGAGGTGTTGGCTGCTGAGGGACCAGCAGATAGACAGTGAAGGTCCAGCATGCTAAATGGTCCCCCCCCCCGCCTTAAGTTCACAGAATCATACAGCACAGAAGGAGGCCATTCGGCCCATTGTACCTGTGTAAACTCAAATCTTTCCTTCCTACTTTATAACAGTGACTACATGGCAAAAGTACTTCATTGGCTGTAAAACACTTCGGGACATCCTGAAAGGTGCTACATAAATGCAAGTCTTCCTTTTTTTAAAGGTTGTGATTGACTTAGCTTCATCAGCCCTTGTGGTAATATAGTCCATATTCCGATAGCCCTTTGTGTGAAAAAAAATTCTCCTACTCTCCTGTAGTTCCTGAGCTGAAATCAGTAACTATGGTAAAATTGCCCCTTCAGCGTAGGGATATAAATTAAAGGCACAGTGTCCCTCTGCTCGCCCGATTACTCACATCTTACTTTTATCATGACAAAACTAACCACTGAGGAAAATTGGGCCCTTAACTGCAAATAAAAAATGTTGTGTAGTTTTTATGGAAATTACCTTTTAAATTAAATTGAAGTTTCCAAATATTCAATTACCTTTTTTTAAAAAAAAAATAAAAGGTTTGATTCTGTTAAGGGGAGGGGCTGTCACAGAGATTTGTTTTTTATGAGTTTGGAAGAAACAGCCACTGTAGGCCAGACAAAAGCCATACTGTCTCTTTAAACCTCTCGATAGCCATCTGCTGAAGGCCGTAAAGCACAGATGTTCTAAACCGTGCAGAAATGTCACTGGCCTCTGAAAAGTGGTCAGTTCCAATTCCTTAACCCTTTGGCTGACTGGCTGGCCGTGGGGCCACTCTCTCTGTCTCTCTCTGTCTCTCTCTCTCACCCCCTCCTCCTTCAGAAAGACTCCACTTTGGCCGTGCTTTGGATCACCTCCCTTAGCTTCTCTCCTACTCCCTGTTCGCTTCCTTCTCTGTAAAGCGCCCTGGGGACATTTTGCCGTCTGAAAGGTGTCAGGTATAAATGGGAGCTGCGGGGGATATATAAAAGAAGAAAAGGACTTGCATTTCTATCGCGCCTTTTATGTCCTCGGGACATCCCAAAGCTCTTTACAGCCAATGAAGTGCTTTTTGAAGTTTGGTCACTGTTGTAATGTAGGAAACGAGGCAGCCAATTTGCACACAGCAAGCTCCCACAAACAGCAATGAGATAAATGACCAGATACTCTGGGCACGATCATGCCAGCCCTGGAGAGGCGGGTTTGGAGGCGGGACAGCCGGGAAAATGGCAGAATCTGGGGGCGGGTGCCCATCCCGCCCACAACCCGCCTCCCGTGCCATCTTCCCAGGAGGCGGGTAGCCGACCCGCGCCGGGTCTCGTCTCCTGGAGGCAGGAAGGGGAATTACAGGTAGTTAACAGGCAGCTGAGAGGGTTATCCCCATTTTTCTACCAGAGGCGTGGGCTTTCCGACGTCAGGAAACCCTGCCAGGGTCACCGAGGCGAGCAGTGGGTCTGCGGGGGTCAGAGGGGTGCAAAAGTGCGCTGTGGAGGTAAGTGCAAGTGTGGAGAGGTAAGTATGTGAGGTGAGTGAAAAGTGATAGAAAATGTTTACTTGCCTTTGTTTGTTCCTGCAGGCTTCAACAGTTGGGGATGCGGAGAGTCTCGCATCTCACCGGCAGAGATGACAGATGGCTGCTGCATTCTCCAATGCAACAACCATCTAATTTCTGCTCACAAAAGAGGTTTGATAAGTCTTGAATTCAAGAACTCATCAAGCAACAGAGAATGTCAGTGATGACAGCTTCCCCTTAATCGGCATGCTAAACCCGCTGGGCGGGCTTAACAAGGTCAATGAAGGGAAAATAGTGTGGGTTGGCCACAAGTCGATGGAGGCGGGACTAAAACCTGACAAGCAGCAGTCCTGCCTCCAACGCGCCTCCATTGACAAAATCGCCCCCTCAGTTTTAGTGATGGTGGTTGAAGGATAAATATTAGATTATTAGTCAGGACACCTGGGAGAACCTCCCGGCCCTTCTTTGAAATAGTGCCGTGGGATCTTTTGCGTCCATCTCATTTAAAAGACGGTACCCCCCCAACAGTGCAGCGCTCCCTCAGCACTGCATTGGAGTGTCCGCCTGGATCTTTGCGCTCATGTGTCTGGAGTGAGACTTGAACCCACGATCTCCTGACTCAAAGGTACCACTGAGCCACGGCTGACACAGCAAAGTAATGACCAGTTAACCTGTTTTGATGGCGTTGGTTGAGAGATAAATTGTGGCCAGGATATCGGGGATAGCTCCATTTTCCCGGCAGTCCCGCCTCCAAACCCGCCTCCCCAGGGCTGGCGAGATCACGCCCAGAGGGCTGGATTTTATCAATGGAGGCGAGTAGGAGGCGGGACTCCCACTTTTGGGGTTGTAGTCCCTCCTCCATCGAGTTGTGGCCAACCCACTCGATTTTCACTTGATTGACCTTGTTGAGCCGCCCAGTGGGCTCAGCAGGCCAATTAAGGGCCACCCGGCAACAGGTGATGTCACAGATCGACATTTCATCTGTCAAGAGCTTTTGACAGATGAAATATCAGCGTTTGACAACTCTTTGAAGCTGTCAAACACTGACAATCTATACTCTAAGTTAATTCCTTCCTCTCAGGCTGATTTAGAGATCTCTCCAGAACAGAAAGCAGAGGCTGCAGATTTTGACAGCTCGCGGCCATTCTGCTTTCTGTGCCGGTGAGATGAGGGACTCCCGAGACCTGAAGGAAGGAAGCCTGTAAAGGTAAGTAAAACTTATTTAAACACTTTACACACACCAAATACACTTACCTCTGCACTCATGCACCCATCACTCACCTGAACACCGGACATCTCGAACCCTCCAAGTCCTTCAGCCCAACGGCCCGCCTCGCTAACTTGGGGTGGTTTGGAGCCATCGGGAAGCCCACACTTCAGGGTTAAAAATAGGGATTAGGCTATCCGATCCCGTCAGTTTACCGTCGGGCGGGTTAAGGTAAAATGACCTCCTGCGTAGAAAATATTTCTTCTGACGACAAGGAATGACTGAGAAGTTGTAAATGCTCCAAGAGGCAGGCATTGCTACTCAGATTGGAGGTCGGCTAAGCTGCTGTTTAATTAGGATTTGAGGAGATTGGCATCTGTCAGCTAACTCGCTGATTATTAGGATTTAATAGAGATTTACTAGAATGGTACCGGGGTTGCGGGACTTTAATTACGTGGAGAGACTGGTGAAGCTGGGATAGTTCTCCTTAGAGCAGAGAAGGTTAAAGGGGAGATTTGATAGAGGTGTTCAAAATCATAAAGGGTTTTGATAGAGTTAATAAGGAGAAACTGTTTCCAGTGGTTGAAGGGTCGGTAACCAGAGGACACAGATTTAAGGTATTTGGCAAAAGAATCAGAGGGGAGATGAGGGGAATTTTTTTACGCAGCGAGTTGTGATCTGGAAGGGCAGTGGGAGCAGATTCAATAGTAACTTTCAAACGGGAATTGGATAAACACTTGAAGGGGAAACATTTGCAGGGATGTGGGGAAAGAGGGGGAGTGGGACTAATTGGAGAGCTCTTTCAAAGAGCAAGCACAGGTATGATGGGTCAAATGGCCTCCTTCGGTGCTGTTCCATTCTATGATTCTATGAAATCAGGCTTCCTTGTTAGGGACATAAAGGGTCACTTTGGGAGGCTGCACTGTCAGCGAGGGTCCTTGGTAAGGCACTACTGTGCTGGTTCTCTGAGCCATGCTCGCTGCCCATGAGGCTCTCTGTGGAGCTGAGATATTTCCGAATGCCCGTATCCCGGAATCCGAATTCGGCACCAACGGAAAAGCAGGCAGCTTGTCCCCAGCTACAGTCATTTTCTGTTGTCTCGCGGCCTGCACTTTCATGCCTTTATTCCCTCGGCCAGCCTTGAACTTACACTGACCTTTCCTAATAATAAAACCTGTACAAATCCTGCACTGTGCTCTCAACAGAATATGCCGTATCACACTGCTGCGCTTATCAGCACAAGATGGGAACACAATTAAGTGATTCTGGCGAAGGCAGCGGCCTCCCTTGTGCCTGGATGTAACCAAAGAGACAGGGTCCCTGGGATGGGGCTGCCCAAGTGGAACGAATGCAGTTTTGTTTGTCCTCAGCCCCAGCTGTTCCTCACAGAGTGCTCCTCCCCTTCACGTATGGAAACCTTAGACTTTACATTCAGAACCCAAAGTCCAACCATTTGCACCAGGCAGGGCCTGGCTATTAACCCCTTTCACTCTAATCCAACAATGGAGGAGTTTTACATGAGAGGTGGTCAGAATCTTCTGTTGAACTTATTAACCGAACTAGCAAATCTCCCACTGTACCGCTCATAGCAAATCATTTTATCTCATTGAAGCAGACAAAATTATTACAGGGCTTGATAGGGTGGATGCTGGGAGAATGTTTCCCCTGGCTGGGGAGTCTAGAACCAGGGGCCACAGCCTCAGGATAAAGGGTAGGCCATTCAGGACTGAGATGAGAAGAAATTTCTTCACACAGAGGGTGGTGAATCTTTGGAATTCTCTACCCCAGAGGGCTGTGGAGGCTCAGTCATTGGGTATATTCAAGACAGAAGTTGATAGATTTCTGACTAGTAAGGGCATCAAGGGATATGGCGATAGGGCCGGTGAATGGAGTTGAGGCAGAAGATCAGCCATGATCTCATTGAATGGCGGAGCAGCCTCGAGGGGCCGAATGGCCGACTCCTGCTCCTATTTCTTATGTTCTTATGTTCTTATTTTGTACTCTGCTTATAAGGACATTCTGCTGCTAAAATGTGACTGTGTGTAACTTAGTGTGTCTCTTTAAGGCCACAGGTTCTAATTGGTGCGCTTTCCTGGGTTAATTAGAGCCTAATTAATTGAATCAGAGAATGATACAGCACAGAAGGAGGCCATTCGGCCCATCGTGCCTGTGCCGGCTCTTTGGTAGAGCTCTCCAATTAGTCCCAGTCCCCCCTGCTCTTTCCCCGTAGCCCTGCAAATTTATCCTTTTCAAGTATTTATCCAATTCCCTTTCAAAGGTTACTATATTGAATCTGCTTCCACTGCCCTTTCAGGCAACGCATTCCAGATCACAACTCACTGCATAAAACAAAATTCTTCTCACTTTCCCCCTGAATTTTTTGCCAATTATCTTAAACCCGTGTCCTCTGGTTACCGACCCTCCTGCCAGTGGAAACAGTTTCTCCCTGTCTACTCTATCAAAACCCCTCATGATTTTGAACGCCTCTATTAAATCTTCCCTTAACCTTCGTTGCACTAAGGAGAACATTTCCAGCTTCTCTACTCTCTCCACATAATTGAAGTCCCTCATCCCTGGGACCATTCTAGTAAATCTCCTCTGCACCCTCTCCAAGGCCTTGACATCATTCCTTAAAGTGTGGTGCCCAGAATTGAAGACAATACCCCAGCTGAGGCCAAACCAGTGATTTATAAAGGTTTACCACAACTTCTTTGCTTTTGTATTCATTGGGGGCGATTTTTCCAGCCCTGGGGAGGCGGGACTGCCGGGAAAATGGCAGAATTTGGGGGCGGGTGCCCAACCCACCTCCATGCCATCTTGCCAGGAGGCGGGTAGCCGTCCCGCGCTGGGTCTTGTCTCCTTGGAGGCGGGAAGGGATTAAAGCCTATTAACTGCCTGTTAACAGGTAGTTAACAGGCAGAAAAGACGATTATCCCCTTTTTGTCCTCACAAGTGCGGGTTTCCCGAAGGCTCCGAAGCCTGCCAGGGTCACTGAGGCGAGTAGTGGGTCTGCGGGGGCCTGCGGGGTCCAAAGGTGCGCTGTGGAGGTGAGTGATGGGTGCAAGTGTGGAGAGGTGAGTATCTGAGGTAAGTGCAAAGTGTTAGAAAAATTGTATTTACCTTTATTTCTTCCTGCAGGCTTCAATCGGTGGGTATGCGGAGAGTCTCGCACCTCCGCGGCAGAGATGACAGATGGCCGTTGCATTCTCCGATGCAACAACTATCTAATTTCTACAAAAGAAAGAGGTTTGATGAGGTCTTGAATTCAAGAACTCATCAAACTACAGAGAATGTCAGTGTTTGACAGCTTCACAGAGCTGTCAAACGATGACAATTCATCTGTCAAAAAGTTTTGACATTCTCTGTAACCGGCTTTCCCTTAATTGGCCTGCTAAGCCCACTGGGCGGGCTTAACAAGGTCAATCAAGGGAAAATAGCGTGGGTTGGCCAGAAGTCGATGGAGGCGGGACTAAAACCCGACAAGTGGGAGTCCCGCCTCCAAAAGCGCCTCATTGGCAAAATCCAGCCCTGTGCCTTTATTTATGGAGCCAAGGACCTTTATGCTTTTTACCAGCCGTATTAACTTGTCCCGCCACCTTCAAAGATTTGTTATTAAACCGATCCTTGGGTCAATTGGAGGCTAATCGTTCTTAAGCTGATCCTCGGGTCAGTTAGAGGCTAATTGTTCTTAAACCAATCTTCGGGTTAACTCGAGGTCAGACCGACTTTCTTTCTTTACTTTTTTTTAAAAAGCTTGACTCCAGACTTCAATTACAAGGTATTTTCTGTTGGTGGAGAAGTTTCCCTGTATATTGGAAATGATTGAGGGAAAAATTTGCATATGTGACAGTGTGACATCTGGAGTGTTACAGAGCCAATGGCAGCAAGAGGAAGAGGAAGAACAGCAGCAGCGACACTGATAGACCGCACCCGCGCACATCTTCCTCATTCCCACCACGAGAATGGGGATGGCAGCAGAACTGAGAGATTCGGATGTAGGGAGCAGCATTATAAAGTTTGCAGATGATACCTAACTTGGCAAAGTAGTAGATAGTGATGAGGATGGTTATAGGCTTCAGGGTGACGGTCAGGATGGTGAAATGGGCAGAAGCGCAGCAGATGGAGCTCAATGCGGAGAAGTGTGAAGTGATGCACTTTAGGAGGACTAACATGGAAAGACAGTGCACTGTAAATGGCACGGTTTTGGAAAGTATAGATGAGCAGAAAGACCTTGGTGTCCATATACACACATCCTTAAAGGTGGCAGGGCAAGTCGATAAGGTGGTTAAAAAGCATCTGGGTTACTTGGGTTTATAAAGAGAGGAATAGAATATAAAAGCAAAGAGATCAGGCTAGAACTTTATAAATCACTGGTTAGGCCTCAGCTGGAGTATTGTGGACAACTTGTGGGCCTCACACATCAGGAAAGATGTAAAGGCCTTAGAGAGGGTACGGAGGGGGTTCACCAGGATGTTACCAGGGATGAGGGACTTCAGTTATGAGGAGAGGTTGGAAAAGTTCGGACTGTTCTCCTTGGAACAGAGAAGGTTAAGAGGTGACCTGATAGAGGTCTATAACTTTGTGAATGGGTTGGACAGGGCAGATGTGGAGAGAATGTTTCCACTTGCGGGAGAATCCAAAAGTACCAGATAGTTACTAATAAATCCAATAAGGAAATAAGGAGAAATTTCTTTACTCAGAGAGTGGTTAGAATGTGGAACTCGCCACCACAGGAAGTGGTTGAGGCAAATAGCTTAGATGCTTTCAAAAGGAAACTAGGGGAGTACACGAGAGTAAAAGGAATAGGAAGATATGCTGAAAGGCTGAGATGAGGTGGATGGAATGGGAGGAGACTCGTGTGGAGCATAAACACCAGCGCAGACTAGTTGGGCCGAATGGCCTGTTTCTGCGCGGTCTATTCCATGTCAATCTGTGTACCGGGTCATCATTGACGCACCCTTTTCCGTGCGCATCAACTCATTTGGCGTCCGCTTGTGCCACTTGATGAAAGCGATTTCCAAACTTTGCCAAGCCCGTTGCCTGCGAGCACAGCAATTTTAATGCAACCTGAATTTTAATGAACTGGGTGGTGATTTGAATCCCCCAGGGCAGTGGCACTGATGGGGAAATACTTACCGCCCGGGGATTCCACACACATACGGACTTTCCAGCAGGGGCCACAGGATCAAGAACCCGTGGTCATTTTCACCTTCCCTACCCCAGGAGTAACCAGCTCACGATGTGGTCTCCTCTACATTGGGGAGGCCAAACGCAGATTGGGTGACCGCTTTGCGGAACATAGAAACATAGAAACATAGAAGATAGGAGCAGGAGTAGGCCATTCGGCCCCTCGAGCCTGCTCCGCCATTCAATGAGATCATGGCTGATCATCCAAATTCAGTACCCTGTCCCTGCCTTCTCTCCATATCCCTTGATACCTTTAGCTCTAAGAAATATATCTAACTCCTTCTTGAATATATTTAAAGACTTGGCCTCAACCGCCTTCTGTGGTGGAGAATTCCACAGGTTCACCACTCTCTGGGTGAAGAAATTCTTCCTCATCTCTGTCCTAAATGGCTTACCCCTTATCCTTAGACTATGACCCCTGGTTCTGGACTCTCCGACCATCGGGAACATTCTACCTGCATCTAGTTTGTCCAGACCTGTCAGAATTTTATAAGTTTCGATGAGATCCCCTCTCATTCTTCTAAACTCCAGCGAGTATAAGCCCAATCGACCCAATCTCTCCTCATATGTCATTCCTGCCATCCCAGATATCAGCCTGGTGAATCTTCGTTGAACTCCTTCCATGGCAAGAACTTCCTTCCTCAGATAAGGCGACCAAAACTGCACACAATACTCAAGATGTGGTCTCACCAAGGCCCTGTACAACTGCAGCAAGACATCCTTGCTCCTGTACTCGAACCCTCTCGCTACGAAGGCCAACATACCATTTGCCTTCTTCACCGCCTGCTGCACCTGCATGCTTACCTTCAGCGGCTGGTGCACAAGGACACCCAGGTCTCGTTGCACTTCCCCTTCTCCCAATCTATTGCCATTCAAATAATAGTCTGCCTTTCTGTTTGTGACACCAAAGTGAATAACCTCGCATTTATCCACGTTATATTGCATCTGCCACGCTTCTGCCCAATCACCCAACCTGTCACAATTTCAGATCATAACCTTGGCCCCTATCACATATATATATTATATAATTTTATTTATTTATTTATTTTTAATTTTAATCCACACTTTTTGTTTGTGCCTTCTGTTCTTCTCCCCCACATGGCAGCTGTCTTTCATTCTGCCAGCGCAATTCACACCTCATCTTGAGCCATCCTTTGTTCCTTTACCTGTCCCATCACCACCTCCTCTGGCGTTCAATATCTCTCAATGTCTCTTTATCTCTCCGGCTTTCTATCCTATCTCTGACCTTCCCTTTTGTTCTTTCATCCCCTCCCCCCTTTTCCCAGCCCCTAAACTTGCTTAAAAATCTATTCCCTTTTCCTGTTTTTTTCCAGTTCTAACGAAGGGTCTCCGACCTGAAACGTTGACTTTGTTTCTCTCTCCACGGATGCTGCCTTGGCCTGCTGAGTTTTTCCAGCGTTTTCTGTTGTTATTTTGTAACCAGGTCAATTGTTGCTGAACTGCCAGCACGTCAGCTAAGAACAGCTAACTCGGCACAACCATAATGTTATGAGGGGCCTAGATAGAGTGGATGGGAAGGAACTATTTCCCTTAGCAGAGAGGTCAATAACCAGGGGGCAGAGATTTAAAGTAATTGGTAGAAGGATTAGAGGGGAGTTGAGGAGAAATCTTTTCACCCAGAGGGTGGTGGGGGTCTGGAACTCACTGCCTGAAAGGGTGGGAGAGGCAGAAACCCTCATCGCATTAAAAAAGTACTTGGATATGCGCTTGAAGTGCCGTAACCTACAGGGCTACGGACCAAGAGCTGGAAAGTGGGATTAGGCTGGATAGCTCTTTGTCAGCCGGCACAGACAGGATGGGCCAAATGGCCTCCTTCTGTGCCGTAAATTTCTATGATTCTATGGTCTCTATGGCCTGGCTACGCACTGGGTAAACTTGCTGAGACATCAGGGGACCCTGCGATAGTGTCCTGAGCCTGGCCGTTCCTCCCTACAAAGGACCACCCCAGATAGAACCGGTTTCATTTCAGTCCGAACACAGATTCAGTTCCATTGCTAGGGGCGGGTAATGATTTACAGTCTCTAAACCCTACAGGAAGCGATGACAAAATGGAGACCAGTGAAAATCCAGATCAAGGGAGACAGTTTCAACAAAATGAAGGCAGGGCACCAGACCCCATGCGTTTGAACTGATACGACAACTGCGGGGGGGGGGGTTGGGGGTGTGGGGTTGGGGGTCTCGGCAGCAGCGCCCAGTGAACCCGGCAACTGACTGTAAAAGTAAAAAGGGGAGACCAACCTCTCTAGACAGTAAAAAAAAACAGAGGGAATGTAGAGGCACCTTTAAACAGTCACCTAGAAACACAGGGAAAGCCAGAGGTCCAGTCAATGATAATGCTGTGCTACTTACACTCTCTCCACTGTACAATGAGATCTCAGGATGCAGCCATATGGAAGCACTTCACAGGAAGTCGAACTTTTTTTGAAACTTAATAAGGAAGTGATTGTTGAAAAAAAACAGGTGCAGAGAAGATTGCGCATATTTCCTTAATCGCAGTGGAACCTCCATTATCCACCCTCCTATTATCTACCATCCCCTTTATCCGCCGTCCCCTTTATCCACCAGTGCGGGGCATTTGCTTCACTGCACAGCTTCTTTTGTCATTTGCTACTTTTCTTAGTGAGCAAATCCACACAGCGTTTGTTATTTGTTTGGTGCGCCCACTTAGCGTGTCGGTCGTGGCTAAGCTGGTAACACGCTCTCGCCTCTGCAATTGGAAGGTTGTGGGTTCAAACCCCAATCCCGACACTTGAGCGGGGAAATCTAGCCAGACGCTCCCAGCGCGGTGCTGAGGGAGGTGCTGCACTGTCGGAGGTGCCGTCTTTCGGCTGTGATGTTAAACCGAGGCCCCGTCTGCCCTCTCAGGTGGATGTAAAAGATCCCCATGGCACCATTTGAAGACGAGCAGGGGGAGTTCTCCTGGGTCTTGCTGACGGGCAGTCTGGGGTTTGGGGCACGGTTGTGATGTGTTAGCTGCTGACTTGAGCTGTGTTTAACCTGAACTATCCTCTTGAGGCTGCTGCACAGGTACTCCCTGTGCAGATATGGTCTAATTAGTCACACCCTGAGGTCAATTAGAGGATATTGCTGAGGGGAGTTTCGGTAATTGACAGCTGCTTGCAAGTTCTACCCTTGGGGATAGGCCATGTTTCCAAGGCCAGGAAACCAGAAGGGAAATAACTGGCTTTCTTTCTCTTTTTTTTGTGTGTGGCTGTGTGGCGAGAGTGTGTATGTTTTATGTAAGTATGTTGAGGGAGTGTGAGTGTACGGATAGTCTGTGTGCGTGAGTGGAAGGAGCTGCCTCCGCAAGATCCTGCAAATCCATTGGCAGGATAGGCGCACCAACGTCAGTGTTCTTGCTCAGGCCAACATCCCCAGCATCGAAGCTTTGACCACGCTCGATCAGCTCCGATGGACGGGTCACATCGTCCGCATGCCCGATACGAGACTCCCAAAACAAGCGCTCTACTCGGAGCTCCGACACGGCAAGAGAGCCCCGGGTGGGCAGAGGAAATGCTTCAAGGACACCCTCAAAGCCTCCTTGAAAAAGTGTAACATCCCCACCGATGCCTGGGAATCCCTGGCCCAAGACCACACAAAGTGGAGGAGAAGCATTCGGGAAGGCGGCGAACACCTCGAGTCTCTTCGCTGGGAGAAAGCGGAAGGGCAGCGCAAGGAGCGCAAGTTAACCCAAGCACCCCACAACCACCGTCTGCCCCACCTGTGACAGAGACTGTAGGTCCCGCATTGGACTCATCAGTCACCTGAGAACTCATTTTTAATGTGGAAGCAAGTCATCCTCGGTTCCGAAGGACTGCCTAAGAGAGAGAGAAGAGTATGTGCGTGTGAGTGGAGGGAGTGTGTGCGAGTGTGCAGGAGGGAGTGTGTGTGAGTGTGCAGAGGGGAGTGTGTGCGAGTGTGCAGGGGGAGTGTGTGCGAGTGTGCAGGGGGGAGTGTGTGCGAGTGTGAGCGGGGGGAGTGTGTGCGAGTGTGCAGGGGGAGTGTGTGCGAGTGTGCAGGGGGGAGTCTGTGCGAGTGTGCAGGGGGAGTGTGTGCGAGTGTGCAGGGGGGAGTGTGTGCGAGTGTGCAGGGGGAGTGTGTGCGAGTATGCAGGGGGAGTGTGTGCGAGTGTGCAGGGGGGAGTGTGTGCGAGTGTGCAGGGGGGAGTGTGTGCGAGTGTGCAGGGGGGAGTGTGTGCGAGTGTGCAGGGGGAGAGTGTGCAGGGGGAGTGTGTGCGAGTGTGCAGGGGGGAGTGTGTGCGAGTGTGCAGGGGGAGTGTGTGCGAGTGTGCAGGGGGGAGTGTGTGCGAGTGTGCGGGGGGAGTGTGTGCGAGTGTGCGGGGGGAGTGTGTGCGAGTGTGCGGGGGGAGTGTGTGCGAGTGTGCAGGGGGGAGTGTGTGCGAGTGTGCAGGGGGGAGTGTGTGCGAGTGTGCAGGGGGGAGTGTGTGCGAGTGTGTGCGAGTGTGCAGGGGGGAGTCTGTGCGAGTGTGCAGGGGGAGTGTGTGCGAGTGTGTGCGAGTGTGCAGGGGGAGTGTGTGCGAGTGTGCAGGGGGGAGTCTGTGCGAGTGTGCAGGGGGAGTGTGTGCGAGTGTGTGCGAGTGTGCAGGGGGAGTGTGTGCGAGTGTGTGCGAGTGTGAGCAGGGGGAGTGTGTGCGAGTGTGTGCGAGTGTGCAGGGGGGAGTGTGTGCGAGTGTGCAGGGGGGAGTGTGTGCGAGTGTGCAGGGGGGAGTGTGTGCGAGTGTGCAGGGGGGAGTGTGTGCGAGTGTGCAGGGGGGAGTGTGTGCGAGTGTGCAGGGGGGAGTGTGTGCGAGTGTGCAGGGGGAGTGTGTGCGAGTGTGCAGGGGGAGTGTGTGCGAGTGTGCAGGGGGAGTGTGTGCGAGTGTGCAGGGGGGAGTGTGTGCGAGTGTGCAGGGGGAGTGTGTGCGAGTGTGCAGGGGGAGTGTGTGCGAGTGTGCAGGGGGGAGTGTGTGCGAGTGTGCAGGGGGGAGTGCGTACGAGTGTGCAGGGGGGAGTGCGTGCGAGTGTGCAGGGGGGAGTGCGTGCGAGTGTGCAGGGGGGAGTGTGTGCGAGTGTGCAGGGGGGAGTCTGTGCGAGTGTGCAGGGGGAGTGTGTGCGAGTGTGTGCGAGTGTGCAGGGGGAGTGTGCGAGTGTGTGCGAGTGTGAGCAGGGGGAGTGTGTGCGAGTGTGTGCGAGTGTGCAGGGGGGAGTGTGTGCGAGTGTGCAGGGGGGAGTGTGTGCGAGTGTGCAGGGGGGAGTGTGTGCGAGTGTGCAGGGGCGCTTCTATGCATTGCCCCTCCTCCCAACCTGCACCTACTTTACTCACAACTGCTTCCTAACGACACCCAGGATGTAGCAGAACTCCAAGGAGACAAAAAGAACTTACTGCGACGAGCACATCCGGGATCTGGTCACGCTCCTCATCGCCTGAAAGGAACGAGAGAGAGAGGGAGAGAGTGAGAGTAAAGCTCCAGTGAGAATTTCATCGCATTTTACTCACATGCAGTTTTACACATTGCTTAAACCCGTTGCACACTCTCCCATTGTGTTTCCGGTAAAGCATTCCTGCTCCCACTGTAGTTGTGTTTAACATTTGCCTTTGTTGGCAATTGACAGTATTTTATTTTAAATAGAGGTTTTATTTTCCC